>NC_134701.1:124063396-124379333 GCF_043290135.1 Rhipicephalus microplus
TCGGCGTCCAGATTTCAGTCACACTGGAGATCAGCATCTATATGTTTTCTTGAAACCTGATGCCATATATCCTCTTTAGGAATGATGCATGTATGAGATATGGACAGGCCTTCTTTCAAGTGCCAATGTTAGGTGATATTTGTTCCAATACCATCCTCCTCCCCTGCCCGTTTTTACTTTCTTCATCAGCCCAGGCCATCGGGGAACTAAATTTTGTGTCTGTGGCCCACTAACTGAGGTCCGCTTGAGATCCCTGACCTACTTCCTAGTATTGCTTCATGTCAAAAGTAACTAAAAAGTTTGCTGCTCTGGAAATTTTTTGAAGACGGCAAATTTTATTCAAAACAGCCAATATTTTTTGCTGGACACGTTTACAACGGACATAGAAAGTGAAGAGATATGGTGGTGATAGGTCACATGACAGTAGTGAGCCAATAGAACTGGCAACGGTACGCGGATAACCAATGGGACTAACCTTGCTCTCGTGTAATAGAGGCAAGAGTTCTGATCATCAACATTGGCTCATTCAAGCCTTTTATCAGCGAAGATGTTTATGCCAGCCGCTGGTTGTAATCCATCAGCAAAAGGCTATTATCATCGTGAAACAGGTACGTGCTATGTTCTATTGTGTTTTCTAATAGATAATACACTAAAAGGAAGGGTAGCTTCTATGCATAACACTTCTGCCAGCATAGGAGTGATGTTTATAATACTACAGCTTACTAGAAGCCCTTCCAGTAATTGTGTAGTGAATGCATTTGTCTAAGCTTTATTCCCTCGGTTCCGTTTAGCTGTGTGTCACCTGCAGCTGTTTAGATGCCAGACAAAGTTCAGCAGTCCCATTTCACTAACTCGACCTTGTAGGCTCACTAATTCGAATTGGGTCGGGAAGCTGACAACGATCCATACTTTTATTCGAAATAAACGCCAAAATACATCAATAAGCAGAGCGACAAGTGCGTTCGAGGCCGCAAGCACGAAGTTTAGGCAAACCCGTGCGCTCCCATGATGGCTGAACGATCGCAGCGCCAGAGTTCCCTCTAGTAAGTACTGTGGGAAACTCTATGCTACATTTACACTCTTCTTCCTCTTCTGCTTCTCTCCCATAGTGTATGCCGATTTGACCAGAGTAGCATAGAACAACTAGAGGTGAGAGAAAGAGTACAAAGAGGTAAATTGTTTGCAAAAAAAAAAAAAAAACTTTAATAAGGCGGGATTCAAACCCCCTATCCAGGTGTGAGCATTGTAACCATTCAGTTGTTCGGGCATGCTAGAGAGAGAAGTCATTCTTTACCTATAAACTGGAATGATGGCACTATCTTCTCCAGCCCTTGCATGAGCACGGCTCAGCACCGTTGGGGTAGACAAAAGATGTGGTAGAAGAGAGAGTAGAAAGTGTTGCTCAGGCTCTGGGAGGCTGGGAAGCCGGGTCCGCAATAAGGCACCAAAAGATGGGCAGGCTGTCCTTCATAGGCAGGTGGGCATGGAGAAGGGGAGTACCTCGAATGAAGAGGCATCATCAAAACTGATCGCTGCGAGTAGGGTGCATAGGTGTGTCTACTGGGGGGGCCCCATTTTCCACTGTGGTCACTGTTGGCTGCACACTGGAAAACCATCAACTGAGGGGAAATTTTACTTCTACACAGCGATCAGTTGTATAATAAAAATTTGTCCTTTGCTTTTGCTGTAAAGGTTGTCGTCCGTGTCTCACCACACACTGAAGGTTCTCAGTGATGCAGGGAGCTTTGCTGTGTTTTGCACTGCAGGGAAGACTACCGCTGAGTAGGGGATCGTTACAGCACTCTGTCATGCTTCATTCTGCTCTGTTTGGCTTGATATTGACATAATTCGCAACACGAACACAGGCAGGAACCAGTAAACATTTTATGGGCGGATCAAATGCTGTTCCTGTTTCAGAAAATCTATTTTCATTCATTGGAAAGAAATAGCATCGCCGCTGCTCTCTGTTCAATTCGCCATCAGTCGATGAGTGTGCATAAGTTTTTAATGTCTTAGTTGTGCAGCAATGGGGCAGCTAAAGAAGGTTCCCACTTATGTTTCCGATAAAGAAGTATGGACACTAATTTTGAATATTTTGGGATTGTTCCTCTAAATAAGAACATGGGTTTCGAGAAACCTATAAAAAGTACTGTGGTGCCTGGGAAAACAGTGCATATATTTTTATTACCATTACCTTAAAAAGACACTTTCGGCTTCGGTACCGAGGGGGTGGCTTCTCAGTGACGTTTCATAGCAGTGGGATGTCACCGGTTAACAGCGATATTCTACGTACTAGAGGAAGATCTGCCGTCTGCTTGTGGTACACATCAAGAACGATGAGTGCATTGTCTGCAGTGACCCTAACAGTGATTTCTGCGATTTAGGCCGCATGCATTGCAAACTCTGAAGAATGCAGAGTTTGCAAACTCAGTGGATTTCTGTTGACTTGTTGAGATAATGTTCATTGCAATGAGGTTGGCCTGCTGATGCTCGGTGACGAAAACATTAAAATCAAAGAAAATATTTGATACAGGTTGGCTGACTCCGGTATGTGGAGAGTGTTACTACTGCATACCAAAGAAACAAAAAATATCTTTTTTGTGATGTCTCAGAAGTGTATCAGTACTCCTTTAACCTGCTTCTCCTTCTATACGATATGGTAGCTCACAGCAAATGTGGTGCCTACTAAAAGGGAGTGTACTCGAGTACACTGGGAAGCCCGCCTTTCAAGCTTATCCCACAGTTCGATTTACCAGACAAGGAAAATGGTCAAGGTCCATAGTTTTCTGGACTAAGATCATATTGACAGCCGGGCTAGGTGGCCTCAGGTGTTTTCAAACTAACTTGTACAGGGCTAATTACAACTCGGCAAAGAAGTGCACTCGCATAGCACTGTTTATTTCCTTCCCTCTCATCCAGGCTGAGTTCACTAAGTTGTATATGGATGGATGAACGGATTGATAGATGAACTTTAGTTAACCCTTCGAAATGCGCTTTAGCACGTTGCAGGCCGCTCCCACGTCGGAGCAGAAAAACCAAGTCTCTCTGCTGTGTCGTGGGCTGTTGGACTGCCCATAACTGTTGTTCGAGTCCTTGTAATAGCACCCCCTCATTTGGACGGCGTGATGACTTCCCCACAGTATAACGCAGGGCGCCTCCAGAGCAAATATTTCAAGTTATCGATATCATCGCAGAAAGAAAATGTATATATATATATATATATATATATATATATATTATATATATATATGTATATATATAACAGAAAACGTGAGTCTGACTACCAAATGAATCGATTTAATATAACTTATAGCTTTGGTCTCTTAGGTGGCAATGCTGCGATATCATTATGAAAATTTATTTTTGAACTTACACAGAGACATCGATCCCCCTCGTAATGCACTTGCTTCAAAGAGGAGAAGGCTTCACCGGCTGCTGTTGGCTGAATGCATCGCACAAAATTGATTCCCACAAGGCATGGAGTCTGCCGGGTTTTTTTCGACATGGAATGTGTAAAGGGACATTCAAACGCAAAAGTATTTTTTGCATATTAGTTATGTACTACTTAACAATCCCGAAAACACCACTCTTACAGCGACACAATGCTTGATAGGCAAGAAAACCCGCGAAAAGAAAATGTGAGTTGAAACGCCACCTTGAGGTCCCCGCACCAAACAAAATGACATCATAAACTTTGAAGGCATCTACGGGGCCCTACGTAGTTTCTAATTGATAAAATTGAAGTACAATGTCTTATGTTGGTGCCATCGACCTCGCATACGAAGTTTTAAAAAATTTCATTGAGCCGTCACGAAAATACAAAATATAGTCTTGGACATTTCTAATGTCATGCGTGAAGATTTTGACGCGAAATTTTAAAATGTTATTTCAACCTTAATTTTCTCCACTAATTTAGGATCCTCAGAGTACACTTTATCAATCTAAACCAAGTCATTGGCTCTTTTTATTGTGCCTTTATACATGCACCAGACTAATGCTTACATAAAAATCTTTAATTAGTCAGTGAATTTAATTTGAAATGGCCCAAAATAAATGCCATAAGGTAGCGAATACAATGGGCTACCTTATGGTGCTACTGTGGGGAACCGCTGCTCTGCGTTTACGTTTCACTGCGGCTTCAAAGCGCAGAGCAGCGGTAGCAAATACTATTTGCTACTACTGCTCCTTGTAGGAAGGTGGGGTTACAAATTTTTTGACTGAAGGTTGTTTTGATGCAAAGCAGCTATGCTCTGCCATACCTGCCGTGGGAGACGCCGTCCACTCTAATTGCCGATCCTCCTGCTAGAGGCGCTTTTCTAGGGCAGAATCCTTTGGAAGGCGCTGGTCTGTGCTCCATAAAGCCAGGTTGCGCACGGTAGCGCGCGCATTTCTTCATTGACACTCTATGGGAGGGCATTTGTATGAGCGATAAACAGCAGTTTGAGTCATCTGCAGCTGCTGCTCGGCTCACAAGCCGCTGCCGTAAAACAACAGTGGTGTCAAGGTGCTTCTTGACATACGCGGCGGCACTGCGATCTCCTGTGTCACCAGCCCTGTGTCACAGATCCTGTATCACAGGTCCCTACATGCGTACAATCAAGCAGGCTCCCCATCCATTCTCAGACATCTCTTCCGGTCCACCCAGTTCAAGGTTCCCGTGCGCACCCACAAATGCCGTCCAACTCACGACCAAGTGCTAGCAAGACAAGCGTGCGGCGTAAGTCAAATGACCGTCCACTGCGTTACCACTGTAGCGAAGCAGGCCACGTGTATCGCAACTGCCAGTACCGTCAACTTGGTCTCCGCGGCTTTCACCCTGATGCTCGATGCCCACGCTACGGTGAGCGCCCTCGCGAAATTGAGGCCTATCTTACCGGCCAGTGAATGCCTTCCTTCAACTGTTCAGTACCACCAGTCATGGTGATCATCGCCTCGCCGGTCTATGTCACCCAATATGCCCTCATCATTTTCCGCTCCTTTCAGGAGCCGTTCCTCAAGTTCTCAAAGGGGAAACTAGAAACTGCGACTTCTGGGGATGAAGCCGCTGTCCGATGAACCTTCAAAGAACCCTCCTCGACGTCGGGACTCGACGATGGGTGTTGTAGTTTTTCACTATTTTCCGACAGTAAACAGATTGTTTCTATCCTTATCCCTATCCTCATTGACAATCATGCCGTCACCGCTTTCGCTGACACCGGTGCCGACTATTCTCCTATGAGCGCCGCACTGGCACCTTGGTTGAGGAAAGTTAGCACATCATTGCAAGGACCCCAGTTGTGCACGGCAGGATGCCATCTGGTGAAGCCGGCTGCAATGTGCACTGCACGTGTTCAAATCTGTGTGTCAACTTTCTCGGGGGTTTTTCTCGTGTTGCCTGTGTGCTCCTGGCCAATCATCTTGGGAATGGACTTTGTTCGAGAATAGGACGCAGTCAGTGACCTTTATGAGTTACTTGTGTCATTCCATGACTTTTTTTGTGCTTAACCTGAAAACACCCCGTTCACGAAGACAGCGTTACGTATTGCCGACGATTCTGTGACTACCCCTTTGAAGGAGCCTCTTGTAACTGTCAAATTAGGACAGGATGTCTCGAATGCTGTAATCGCGGAGGTAAATTTTTCTTACTTTTTTTCCTGACAAATCTGCTTCACCCGAAGCATCACTCAGCCTCACGACAGACAGGCCCACATACTGGTCACAAACTTTAGTGAAGAATATCATCTTTCCTAACATACTGTCATTGCATAGTTTGAGAAAATTGCTGATGCCCGGAGTTTTTCAACATTAACAGCAATTTCACTGTGTGACCATTCTGCGGAGGCGTTCATGAGCACTCTATATGTAAACTAGGGTCTGCCCTCAGCACAACGACAAAGCCTTTTGTGTATACTCGGCTCCTTTCGAGACTGCTTTGGTACAATGTCGAAAGTTAACCAGATGCTGCTTGCCCAGCATCATATCGTCATCGAACATACCGAAAGGCCTTTTCGACAGCATGCCTATCAAGTATCCGATAAGGAACAAGACGCTATATGGGACCAAGTTCAGCAGATGCTCAATGACAACGTCCTCCAGCGATTGACCAGTCCCTGGGCTTCGCCAGTTGTGTTGGTGAAGAAAAATGATGGTACGTTGCGCTTTTGTGTCAATTATCACAAATTGAACAAAGTCACCAAGAAAGACGTTTATACCCTGCCCCTAATTGATGACTCCTTGGACTGTATGCGCAGTGCTTGGTATTTTTCCTCCATAGATTTACGTAGTGGCTACTGGAAAATTGCAGTTGACGAACTTTTAATCGCAGTTGATGGCCTCTGAAGGCTTACGAAGAGGGTTCAGCTTAAATTGAAAACAACGCAGCGAGGGATGGAAAGGCAAATGATAGGTGTAACCTTAAGAAACAATAAAAAAGCAGAGTGGGTCAGAGAACCAACCGAAATTAAGGATATTGTCATGGGTCTTGGCCAATAGTAGGAACCGTAAATTCATTCCAATGTGCGAGTGCAGCCAAGGTGTCCAGAGAATGGTTTGTCGTGACAAGCACGTAAAATTTTGTCATGAAGCACAGTTGGCACAACTAGTAGGTATGTAGCTTGCGCATTGTTAAAGTTATTTTTGTAAAGGACTCCATGATGCCGAAAACAAAAACATGCAAGTGAAACTATGAGGAAAGTTGGATTTGCGCTTTTCTAATTATTCAATGAGTGAACCGAGCTCCAAGTCGTCAAGCTGTTGCAGCGCCAATCTGGTTGCTGACACGGGGCAAAGAAAAACGTCATCCTCTTCATGGTTAGTGTTGGAATTTTTTACTGTTGCACGTGAAAGACAGTCAATGTCAGTGTGTTTTTGCCCAGACTTGTGTATGATGGTGATGCATCGAATTCTTGCAGCTGAAGGCTCCATCGCATTAGAAGTACTGAGGGATCTTAGAGATTCACGAGCCAACATGAAGAATGGTGGTCCCTGACTACCCTGAATGAGCGGTAAGGTCGAAATTTTGTTGTCGCCCAGACAACAGCTAGGCATTCTTTTTCCGTTGAAGAGTAGTTTTTCTCAGCAGGTGACAACGTTCTGCTTGCATATGCAATTAGGCACTCTATGCCATTATGCCACTGAACCAATACGGCACATAGCCCGACGTTGCTGGCGTCTGTGTGCAACTCTGTGTCAGCAGTCTCGTCAAAATGATTCAGTATGGGTGGCGTCTGCAGATGGCTTCGGAGTGTGTCGAAGGTATGGTACTGATCCGGTCCCCAAACAAACAAGATACCCTGTTTCGTAAGTTGATTGAGCGGCTCAGCGATCTTCGAAACGTTTTTAACGAAGCGCCTGTAATATGCACACAGCACCCGAAATCGCCTTAGGTCACGTTTATTCGTAGGAAAGGGAAATGCGGCAACAGTGCTGGTTTTCTCGGGTTCTGGGCAGATGCCGGCATGACTCCCAACGTGGCCAAGGAATTTCAGTTCTTCGTGACCGAAATGGAACTTCTCAGGTTTGAGAGAAAGCCCAGCTCTTTGAATTGCATGAAGAACTGTCTGCAGACGCTGGACGTACCGCTGAAACATGTCTGCGAAAACCACGTCCTCAAGGCAAATAAGACATGTTTTTCCCTTGAGCCCTCGAGAACTGTGTCCATCATCCTTTGAAAAATTGCTTGTACTGTTCCGTATGGGTAAAACCATCAAGATATGCGCCTGTTATATAGCTTCCTTTTGAGGGTTAGTGGTAGATCACTGTTCAAGATTTGAGAATGCTTGCCGAATGTGATCCACCCCATTCTTATTGTTCAAGTTATTTCTCTGTCATGGTTCGGCTCCACGATTACTACCTGTTTTAAGAACACAATCATTCACAACTTAAAGCATCTCTCCATATCGCATAGCGCTGTTTTCTGCCAAGACTGTTGCACATTGCTTTTGTTTTTGTGCATATTAATTTTCAGACCTACTCTCTTTTCTGTGTCCATTTCAGAAATCATGAGCTATAATTTGTCCCCTAAGGATTTTATGGGTCTCCTTGGTTTGTCATTGCTTAAGTCAACCAAAGAAAACCTTTTATCTCTAGGTTGACAACCCAAAATACCTTAGATTACAATAAAATCTCCAGATTGACATTAAAATGTCGTTATACAAGGCAATTGACATTCACCAAAGTATAAAAATAGCTCTATCGCTCTCTGACCTACTTTTTTCTTAATCCTATTGAAGTAAAAAAAACATATTAACAGCGGCTCAAATTTTTTTCTCTACAATTTCTGCGGAGCAATTCCGCATAAAGCAGTAGCCAAGGGCGCGAGTTTTGAGAAGCGGATACCGGCTCGGGTCAAATGCAAGTCAGTATTGTCTTTGTTGCGCTTGCCACCTTCGATGTGCACAGTGGTCAATTTCTAATTATACACATTTGCAGTCAGCGTTGCATGATTGGCAGTTGATACACTACAAGTTATCACTTGGCAGTTGATACACTACAAGTTGATACACTACAAGGCATCCTTTCGTGCAGCTTTGAATAATCGGATTGGGTCGAATATTTTTGTCGCTATTCTCATATTTATGAAAACGGTGCTACAGAAATACAAGAACCTGCCGTATTTTAATCTTTTATGTTGCACCGATCCCGGCTGTGGCGGCTGCATTTCCGATGGAGGCGGAAATGTTGTAGGCCCGTGTACTCAGATTTGGGTGCAAGTTAAAGAACTCCAGGTGGTCAAAATTTCTGGAGCCCTCCACTACGGCGTCTCTCATAATCAAATGGTGGTTTTGGGACGTTAAACCCCACATATCAATCATTATGTTGCACCGATTTCATTATGAGTGCGCATCACCTCGCCAAACTTTCACTCCTACTTGTATCTCTTTAGTCCAGAAGTGTTTATAGATGGGGACTTTGCACGGCAAAGGCAAACGGCCAGCATAAATTTGCATGTTTTCATGTGAATTACAAGATGAAATTTCTGTTGTGTAGCAGCGATCACGCAGAGCATTTACATGCACGACCATAATCCACATTTACGACCACAAGGTTTGTTTCGCTCAGCTGAACACCAAATCTTTTTGAATAAAAACTAGAAACTAATAAAATTATACTTGTTTAAGGCTTTTCTAGATGAAAAAAAAATGAAAACGGTATTACTCATTAAAGTATTTTAGGCTGCGCAATGTAACATTCACAGACAACGCCTCCTAGAAAAACTATGCCTGGAACGTGGCTCTCTTTTCAATTGGAAGCCTCCTGCCAGCAGGCAACCTCGGAGGCCATGCCTCCTGCCTTGTGTTGCTACCCGCCGCCGCGTGAGACCGCTCTCCTCTGTACCGCACTCAGTCACGTGATATAACCGTACCTACTGCTGTCACGAGGCATCACGGCTGCTCCGAGGCAACTGTGAGAGTATTGCCGAGTTCGCAGGGGACAGTCGTCGGAGAC
The DNA here is from genome assembly GCF_043290135.1 of Rhipicephalus microplus. Classification (NCBI taxonomy): domain Eukaryota; kingdom Metazoa; phylum Arthropoda; class Arachnida; order Ixodida; family Ixodidae; genus Rhipicephalus; species Rhipicephalus microplus. The sequence continues at coordinate 124,072,823 of NC_134701.1, forward strand.
GCTTGTCTTCGTACCGAAGGAGGAGGGTAAAATCAGAGAGTAGGGCAGCGCATTCACGGCTCACGTTCTAGGCATAATTTCTTTAGGAGACATCAGAGAGGTAATGAAAAAGGTATGATTGTGAGAAACTCCCACCAGTAATGATAGAAGAAGTCTGAAAAGCTTTGGAGAGCATGCAAAGAGGCAAAGCTGCTGGTGAGGATCAGGTAACATCAGATCTGCTGAAAGATAGAGGACAGATTGTGTTAGAAAATCTAGCCACCCTGTTTACGAGGTGTCTTCTGACGGGAAGAGTACCAGAGTCTTGGAAGAATGCTAACATCATCTTAATACATAAGAAAGGAGATGACAAGGACTTGGAGAATTACAGGCCGATCAGCTCGCTCTCTGTAGTATACAAGCTATTTACGAAGGTAATTGCTAACAGAGTAAAGAAAACATTAGAATTCAATCAACCAAAGGAACAAGCAGGATTTCGAACAGGCTACTCAGCAATCGACCGCATTCATACTATCAATCAGGTAATATAGAAATGCTCAGAATATAACCAACCACTATACATAGCCTTCATAGATTATGAGAAGGCGTTTGATTCAGTAGAAATATCAGCCGTCATGCATACACTATGGAATCAGGGCTTCGATGAAGTATATATAAACATCCTGGAAGAAATCTACAGGGGATCAACTGCTACCATAGTGCTTCATAAAGAAAGCAACAGAATACCAATCAAGAAGGGTGTAAGGAAGGGGACACAATCTCCCCAATGCTATTTACCGTGTGCTTACAGAAGGTTTTCAGAAGCCTAGAATGGGAACAGTTAGGGATAACAGTTAATGGAGATTACCTTAGTAACCTGCGCTTGGCCGATGACATTGCATTGCTGGGTAACTCAGGGGACGAATTGCAACTCATGATTACGGAGTTAGACAAGGAGAGCAGAAAGGTGGGTCTTAAAATTAATCTGCAGAAAACGAAAGTAATGTACAACAACCTCGGCAAGGAGCAGCGCTTCGAGATAGGTAATGGTGCACTTGAAGTTGTGAAAGACTATGCCTATTTAGGGCAGGTAATAACTGCGGAGCCGAACCACGAGATTGAAGTAACTAGAAGAATAAGATTGGGGTGGAGCACATTTAACAAGCAATCTCAAATTATGACAGGTAGATTGCTACTATCCCTTAAGAGGAAGGTATATAACAGCTGTATCTTGCCGGTACTTAGCTACGCAGCAGAAACCTGGAGACTTACAAAGAGGGTTCAGCTTGAATTGAGGACGACGTAGCGAGCAATGGAAAGAAAATTGGTAGGTGTAACCTTAAGAGACAAGAAGAGAGCAGAGTGGATTAGGGAACAAACAGGGGTTAAGGATATCATAGTTGAAATCAAGAAGAGAAAATGGACATGGGCCGGGCATGTAGCGCGTAGACAGGATAACCGCTGGTCATTGAGGGTAACTAACTGCATTCCCAGAGAAGGCTAGCGAGTTTGGGGGAGATAGAAGGTTAGGTGGGCAGATGAGATTAAGAAGTTTGAGGCTATAAATTGGCAGCAGCAAGCACAGGACCGGGTTAACTGGCAGAACATGTGAAATCGTTTAAAAATACCATTGTCACCCAATGATTAGGTTTTTATTTTCGGTATTAGCCATGCATACTTTAACCTTCATAATAATGCAACAACCTGCTTTGTTTACTTGTATTTTCATAAGTTAGAACTGTTAAAAACATTCGTGCATTTACTGACACTTTCGCTCTCCCTTTGTTTTCACTCGTGCAAATTAAGTTTGCACGATAATTATCTGTATGCGTGTGATATATCTTTTTTTGTACATGAAACCATTAGCTATTTATTTTTTTGGACCCCCAACTAGCCTTCGGCTATGGGTCCAACCAGTCGTGATGTTTCTGTATGTTTCACAGTTTGCAAATAAAGAATTGAATTGAACATGGGAGAGGCCTTTGTCCTGCAGTGGACGTAGTAAGGCTGATGATGATGATGATGTGAGAAACTCTATGGTGAAAAATTGGCAGATCCCACGTGCAGTGGAAATGGATGATATGCGAAGGACGAATGAGAAATAATGATATGTCACTTTAAAATCAGCACAATGTTACAAGGTGGAGGGAAATGATGCCATACATGACTTCGGTGTCACGATTATCATGTTGGAATGTGTCATTTACCATCGTATAAAATTCACGTCTCGTTATACTAAATTTAGTATATGTGGAGCTAGCGAAACGGCCGCGAGCACGCTATGAGCGTAGTATGTTGTCATGTTCTTACATGACACGCGTGTCAGCGTTATCATGCATTGCACCAGTCATATATTTCGTCATCTATTGATGTCACGTAACACCAAATTTGGTGTATGTGGAGCTAGCAAAACAACCGCGAGCGCACAATGAAAGGCTCAATATACTCGATAGTAGCGTTGAAGCGCGCGCACATTGGGCACAGCGACGCTACATTAATAACCACTGATCTCCACTAGGGTGATCCCTAGTGGAGATCAGTGTTAGCAACCACGCGCTACCGCGTCCGTACGCCGGACGCACATGCGTCAAAGCAACGGAGCGCGGCGCGCCCCTGCATGACCGGCACCTGCGTGGCAGCGCCGGCATGACGCGACAAAGTGAACGCCGCGAGCACGCGCACCTCGTCATGTCGAAATGTATTGCGCCTTGACTGTGGCATGTAGTCATGTTCTCACATGACACGCATCTCATATGATTATCATGTTTGCACCAGTCACATACCTTCGTAATCGATTGGCGTCACCGTAATACCAAATTTGGTATGTGAAGCTAGCGAAATGGCCGCCAGCGCATCGTGAGCGTGGCATGTAGTCATGTTGTTACATTACACGCATGTCATGATTTTCATGTTAGGTTCTGTCGCTTATGTTCGCCATGCAGTCTTGTCATATCATACAAGTTTTGCAACATGTCATATGAACAAAACAACCACAAGAGCAGCCAGACCATGACATGTAAATCATGAGATTCATGAAATACATGTCAAGATGTTCATGTTATGACTAGTCAATATGCTGTTCATTCAGTCATGTTATGCCATACCAAGTTTGGTATCGATACCGTTATCGAAACGGCCAGGAGAGCTAAATGTCGTAGGCGGCTAGATAGATAGATAGATACGCTCAACGTCGTCGAAGTTCGCTAAGAAATGCTTCGCATTTAAAAATCCCCAAAAGATGAGAGTCTCTAGATCTATGGATAAATCTCTAAGGTTGGCTTCACTCTTCCTCCGTGGCTTCACTGCTGCGGAGCGACAGCATTGCGCGCATGGAGTTTCCCTATGATTGCGCGATGGTGTGATAGCTGTTCTCTTATGGTGTCAAGTGTTCTGTGGCAACAGTTTCAAATGACAACTTCGACATGGGTAGGCCACGAGTCGTGCGAACTCCCGAACAGCAGAAAGCTTTCGAAGAACAGCACCGACAGGAGGTGCGTGAGAGAAATCGTGTTCGTCGGGCCGATGCTGCTGTCCGGGCACTTGAAAGGAAACGTGTCGCCCCGCCGCGGTGGTCTAGTGGCTAAGGTACTCGGCTGCTGACCCGCAGGTCGCGGGTTCGATTCCCGGCTGCGGCGGCTGCATTTCCGATGGAGGCGGAAATGTTGTAGGCCCGTGTGCTCAGATTTGGGCGCACGTTAAAGAACCCCAGGTGGTCAAAATTTCCGGAACCCTCCACTACGGCGTCTGTCATAATCATATGGTGGTTTTGGGACGTTAAACCCCACAAATCAATCATCGAAACGTGCGGCCAAGCGCAAGGAGCAACTGCGTACCGATGGCCCAATAGCCTACCAAGCCGCGCTAAATCGCGCTGCGGAACGCAAACGTCAATGGCGCAAGGATGCTGCGAACCACGAAGCAGAGCTCATTAAAGATCGCGAACGCATGCGGCGACGGCGAGCGGCGTTGCGGGCACAGCATGGGCTTTGAGTACAGGCGCTGCGGTCAACGAACGAGCTCTGCAACGTGCTCGTGATGCGATGTGCTGTCAAGGCGTATATCGCCCAACCATATCACCGAACCGGGCTGGGAGGTGTCTCACCGAGTGCCAGGAACCATCGGGTCAGCAGATATGTGCGGTGACAGCGTAATTTCGCGCTGTAAGAGCCCATGTGAGGACGAGGCCTAACAGGCCTGTCTCGTTCTAGTGGCCTCGCGACAGCACCCACGCTGGCAGGTGGGGATTACCAGGGGATACCGACTGTGCACGAGAGGTGGCGCCTGTTTTCTCCCGCATTCACGTGTGAGGGGCTTTGCGACGGTGGTGCTGTGGTGCGCGCGTGCTGTATTGTGGTGCGTGCTGTAATGAGCCGTTAAGGCGTATCTCAGCAATCTTGCGCATTGGCGGGAGACCATCGAGACATCTCTGTGCGGTGACAGTGTAACGACGCGCTACACAAGCCTATGTGGGGGACGAGGCCTAACAGGCCGGTCTCGCTTTAGTGGCCACCGAGACAGTGCCAAAGCCGACACGTAGTGGTACCGACTGCGGTCGAGAGGTGGAGCTAGTTTGACCATAGTGAAATTAAGCAACGTGGAATAGGTAGGCTTGCTTTTGGAGCTCACGGGAATACACCAAATCAGGGAGTACAAGGTGATATGGGATGGATATCATTTGAGGGCAGGGAAGCTAGCAGCAAGATAAAATTTGAGAAGCGATTGAGAGAAATGGAGGAGGAACATTGGGCTAGGAAGGTTTTCAGCTACTTGTACATGAAGAATGTCGATACAAAATGGAGGAAGCGAACCAGGAAGTTGACTGGTAAATACTTAGAAAACAGCAGGTGGCCAAACCAAAAAGAACTATTGGTTAAGAAGAAAGTGAAGGAAACGGAGACTGACATGTGGAAAATGGGCACGATTAAGAAGTCCGCACTAGCGATCTATCGAACTTTTAAGCAGGAAATTGCCAAGGAAAGGATCTATGATAATACTCGGGGTAGTTCTCTACTGTTTGAGGCAAGGACGGGAGTACTGCGAACCAAGACATATCGGGCCAAATACGAAGGAGTAGACACAGTATGCAGTGCGTGTGGAGAGGAAGAAGAAACTGCCGAGCACTTGATAATGTTCTGTAAAGGGCTTCACCCTATGGTTCAGGATGATGGCGCAGAGTTTTTCAAAGCACTGGGGTTTAGGGACCGGGAGGGCAAAATAGACTTTAAGCAAGTAGACTTAACTAGAAGGAGATTATCTGATTGGTGGCTAAAGTCAAGGCACGAGTGAAAATTAAACTCTTCACTGCAAAGTACGAATCCTCAAACTCACTTTTTAAGGAAAAAATAAATAAATATAGTTTTGAGTTCATTAAGTATAACGGCTTGGTGGCGCTAGCCACCGCCCGATCTAAAGGGTGCAGCCATATCCATCCATCCATCCATGCGGTGTTGTGTGGACTCGATCGAAATGAAGCACACCAAGAGGGCAAAGGCTTCAAACGGAAAGGCGTTAGATGGAGAAGAGCTGGTCGATTGGGTGCAGTGTCCGAGCTGCGAGCGATGGCTCGAGCGATCCGACACACCATGTGAGACAACGCAAGAGGCGGAGGCTGATTCTTCCTCCCTTTGTCGCATATGCGAGAGAATGAGGGTCATGAGAGAACAGTCTCAGTTACAATACATACAGGAGTCGGAGAGGTGGCAGTTGGCCTTAGATAGCCTGGCGGCGCGGTTGGAAGCACATATTGTGAACAGCAAAAACGAGCAAGAGGTGCTGCTGGACAAACTTGCAGAGGACAGAAGGCTGAAAGGAGCATTACTTGAACAAGTTGGAGCACTACAGAGAGCTTTGGACATAATAGACGCAGACAAAACCAGCAGCCACGAGAACACCAGTGCGACGAGGAGGGACTTGGTGTGACCAAGTCTGCAGAGGATGTAAGCGATGTGAGGAATGCGGTCAAAGCCGCGGCAGTCGATGCTGGCAGAGAGATAGTCCAATCCCAGAACAAGCCCAACAGTGATCAAGAGCTACTGGGTGGCGATGACAGGAATGCGGTCAAAGGCGCGGCCGTCGATGCTGGCAGAGTGATAGACCATTCCCAGAACAAGCCCAACAGCGATCAAGAGCTATTGGGCGGCTCTCCCGCGGAGGCCGTAGGATGGCAGGTCAAACGCAGCAAGCGGGCTCAGAAGCGACTGCGCAAGGAGAGGGCAGAGGATAGCTAGGCCTCCATACCATCTTCGCGCAAGAAAACAGCCAACGCCCCCCCAGAACGGCCAGCAGGACTTCCGGGCGCATTCGTCTACGGGGATGGCAATGCACGTAGACTCAAACGGGCAGTCCTCCAAGCCTGTGCATGGCACAGAGGTGTACACTGCCGTACGAAAAAAAGATGCCACGCTTGTGGAAACAATGGAAGCCATCGAGACTGTGACGGATGTCTGGGATTCAACAGAGGCCATCATGGTTCTGCACGCCGGTCTCAGCGACATCCAAGACGACACATCTCCACATGATTCAACTGAGAAGATCAAGTCCCAAATAACTTCCTAGAAGGCAAGAGCCCAAGGCCACTTTTTCGTGGTGTACGGCGTCCCAGAAGTAGGACCCAAAGACGATACCATGCGGATAAAGTGCGAGTTGTGGAATCAAAACCTACGTCAAATTTGCTCAGACATTGGAACGCGCGTGGAGTTCGTCAGTGTCACAAAGGCTCTCCAGGATAAGATGAATGGAACTTCCTACAGTGAATACGTCGCCGAGCAACTAGGGCAACGATTGCGACGCAGACTACGTGCTTTTTTAGGGCTTCGCCCGTCGGGCAACTACAAGCACAGGGCATGGAGGGTGAAACCAACAACCTCCATGATGACTGCCCTGGGACAGGCAATCCTACAAATGGCCAATCCACAGAGGAGGCAGAAGCGCTCCTGGCACAGGACGTAAAGAAAAAGACGGCCCGCCGTCGCCGCAGCCGCAAGAAGAACGAGGACATACATGTAGGCTTCCTTAACCTACATGGTGCTCGAACGGCGAGCAAATGGGAAGAACTATATCAGATGATGGGTGACGAAGACATAGAGATATATGCCGTGGCTGAAACACACCTTCTAGTCATGGAAGAGCCACCAGCACATAAAAGTTGGCAGTGGGCTGGCTTGAACCGTTCAGGTGAATCCAGGAAAGGGGGAGGAATAGGTTTCCTGTGGAAAACTAGGTCAGCCTGGAAGAAACTGGACAGCCCGTGTGTTGAGCATACCTGCAGGGGCTGGCAGTCCTGGTAGGGGTAGCCTACTTTGCCGTATCTGCTGGAGCCGATGCTGGAAACTCAAGAATGGCGCAGTGCATCAGGGAAGACGTGGCAAGATGGGCAAACCAGCGAGGGGTTCTCATTATGGGCGATTTCAATGGGCACCTCCAAGCTCTGGATGGCTTCCAAGATACCAATGGGGAACTACTACTGGCACTGGCACGTACACTCGCCTTAGATGTGCTAAATCTTCGTCCAGAATGTGAAGGACAGTACACCTGGAGCGCCAGGAACAGTCGCAGCTGTATTGATTACGTGCTTGCGACACGTGCTTTAGCACGACGTCTCATCCAGATGAACATCGATGAAAAAGGTGAATTCAGCATAGGAAGTCACCACAACCGAATCAAGTTGAGCTTTTCTCGATCCTCCTGGCGAACTATTGCGAAGGAACATCGCAACCCAGCTGAGAGGCACCTCCCGCAGTCGGAGTATGCGGCAGTCGCGGAAGCATTCGAGCAGAACTTTCAACCGACGGAACCACCAACATATGATCAATTTGTGCTCGAACTGAAACGCATCATGAAGAAGCACGAAATTCGCGTAAATTCCCGCGGCGGCCTAAGGCGGAAAGGCTGGTGGGACGAAGAAGTACAAGGGGCCCTTATTGCAAGACGAACGGCGAATCGCCAACACAGAGCGGCTGTTAGGACATCACCCGGAAAGGAGTGCATGAGTACCTGGGAGGAATACCTCCGCCTCAAAAGAGAGATGCAGATCCTCGTACAAAGCAAAATAGCTCATTACAATAGCAAACAATTGCGAGCTATCATAGAGGCAGGGCGTAACGGTGCAAACAAATTTTGGAAATATGTGTCTTCGTTAGATCGCCAAACTCCGGCACCTGAAATTCGACACCACTCTAGCAACCTACCGGTCACCGACCTCGCAGCGCACCTCACGACCCAAATGCAAGAGCTCTTCAATCCCACACATGACGAATCGACCTCAGCAGTAAACGGCGACCTGGATGAGCCTCACCAACCAAGTGAAGAGGACCATTGGCAGATAACGAGGATCGCTCTTGAGCGTGCACTCCCGCGTATCAGTGCAAACACTGCTACCGAACTGGACGGCATACCGGCGGGCCTTGGGAAATGCTTGGGGAAGTCTGCTTGAGAACACCTCGCGGGAAATTTCAATACCATCCTCAAGAACGGCCCAATCCCACCCGACTAGCAATGCGGCAGAGTACGCCTCGTGTGCAAGAGAGGAGGCGACGCTGGACTGCTGGGCGACTATAGACCAATCACGGTGACGAGCGTCCTATATAGACTCTTCGCTCAAGTCTTGAAGGTGTGGATGAGCGGCTGGGCGGAGAAGAGGGGCATACTGTCGGAACTCTAGAATGGCTTTCGACGGAACCGACGCTTAGAAGACAATCTTTTCGTGCTCACCCAGACCATCGAGGTGGCACGGAGAGAAACCAGAGGTCTACTTGGATGCTTTCTGGATGTCGCCAAGGCTTATGATAGTGTGCCACACGAGGAGTTTTTCCACCAGTTAGACCAACGACAAATGCCGAGCGTGTGGACAGACTTTCTCCGGCGGCTCTATGCAGATAGCTCGGTGGTAGCATGCTTCAGAGGCACCAGAACACAGCCTGTGGGAGTGACAAGAGGACTCAGGCAGGGCTGCCCTTTGTCTCCGCTGCTATACATGCTATATGTGGCGGGACTCGAGCAGGCACTCGTGGAATCGGGAGTTGGCTTCGCGTTCCGCCTCATGACTGGTGGGGTGGCGCAGACATAAACGCTACCCGGCTTGGTGTTCGCTGATGATCTAGTATTACTGGCTGAGCGCAGCAGTGACCTTCAGAGGTTGGTAACACTGGCGGCCGACCACCTGAAGAGTCTGGGCCTTCACTTCAATGCCAAAAAATCGGCCATATTGCAGTTTTCAGGTGTGGAGACCATTGATGTGCAGCTTCCCGACGGAGGAAGCATTCCGGTATCAAACCAGTACCGGTATCTCGGTGTCAACCTTTGCACCTCCGCAGATATCTATGACAAGCAAGAGGAGCACGTTCGACAGGCTTCTGTGAGGGCCGCCAACGTGCTGCGACGGTGGAGTCTGTGGGGGTGCAACCGGTTTGTACTGGTGCGCGAACTGTGGAAGGCAGTACATGTGCCAGTGCTGACATTCGCCAACGCCGTCACATGCCTGTCTGCAGCAACACGCCAGTGGTTGGAAAGAGGTCAGCGTGAGGTCGGGCGACTGGCGCTGGCGTGTCATGGACGTGTAGCTGTCGAAGCTTTACAGGGCGACCTCGGATGGTCAAGTTACCAGGCACGCGAGGCAAGGAGCAAGGCGGCCTACGAAGGACGTCTTCGCCTCATGAACGACCAGCGGTGGGCCCGTCATGTATTTAGATACACAGCTATCAAGGGCATGAACACACCATGGCGCAGGCGTCTCCACAATATGTGCCGCAAGTACTCCATTTTTACTGACCCTGTCCAGGAGGACAGTGAGAGGAAATGGGCAGTAGGAGTACGAAATAGAGTGCAGGAAGCTGAGACGTCGATGTGGCAGGCGGCTATGGAGAAGAAACCCATCCTGGCCCTATACAGAGCCCACAAGACCACCATCTCCGCCGAACGATTATACGACAATAATGTCGGCAGTGCGCTTCTGTTTGAGGCCCGTGCTGGAGCGCTCCGTACTCAGGTGTATCGCCGTCACTTCGACCCGTCGTTGGCCGACGGCACTGTGCAGTGCAGGACATGCGGGAAAGACGAGGAGAACATTGAACACCTGGTGCTTCACTGCGAACGCCTGTGTCCCCGTCAGACAGATGGCGCCACACTACCGGAGGCACTCGGCTTTGTGAAAGACTGCGGCGCACCGGGAGGTGACACCGTGACAGCTGAATGGATGGATGGATGAATATGGCTGTACCCTTCAGATCGGGCGGTGGCTAGCGCCACCAAGCCGTAATACATAATGAACCAAAAACTATATTTTTTTTCCTTAAAAAGTGAGTTTGAGGATTCGTACTTTGCAGTGAAGAGTTTAATTTTCACTCGTGCCTTGACTTTAGCCACCAATCAGATAACCTCTTTCTAGTTAAGTCTACCCGCTTAAAGTTTATTTTGCCCTCCCGGTCCCTAAACCCCAGTGCTTTGAAAAACCCTGCGCCATCATTCTGAACTATAGGGTGAAGCCCTTTACAGAACATTATCGAGTGTTCGGCAGTTTCTTCTTCCTCTCCACACGCACTGCATACTGTGTCTACCCCTTTGTATTTTGCCCGATATGTCTTGGTTCACAATACTCCCATCCTGACCTCAAACACTAGAGAACTACCCCGAGTATTATCATAGATCCTTTCCTTGGCAATTTCCTGCTTAAAAGTTCGATAGATCTCTAGTGCGGGCTCTTAATCGTGCCCATTCTCCACATGTCAGTCTCCGTTTCCTTCACTTTCTTCTTAACCGATAGTTCTTTTTGGTTTGGCCACCTGCTGTTTTCCAAGTATTTACCAGTCAACTTCCTGGTTCGCTTCCTCCATTTTGTATCGACATTCTTTATGTAAAAGTAGCTGAAAACCTTCTTAGCCCAACGCTCTTCCCTTATTTCTCTCAATCGCTTCTCAAATTTTATCTTGCTGCTAGCTTCCCTGCCCTCAAATGATCCCAACGCGATACCAAAGTGCACCCCCTGGCAGCGACAACAATAACCAAAGCAAGGCTTCTACAGTGGTGGTCAAGGAGACAGTGAACAATTGTGATGTTCATGGACCTGGTGTGATTGTTTTTTTTTTTCGTTCCGGTCAGGACATTAAAAGGTGCCCCCCCCCCTCGGTATAAAGAGGAAAACCACAAAAATCATCATCATCATCATCATCGTCGGGAGTGCCTGCTTTCGGAGTGAGTTTCTCGAGCGGCACTTTGGGTTCGGCTGTGACCGTACGTTTCAGCTTCGCTGTAGTGCTTGTTCAGAGTGTATGCATTTGTGAGGAGTGCTTGGGCAGTAATTTTTTACCCCGTAGCTGGCGGTGGAACCTTCCTTCTCCGTTGTTCGCACAAGTAAAGAGAAAGAGGGAAGTGGAGACAGAGAGAAAGGGCTTTGCCGCTGTCGGTGTTCTCTGTCGCGGCGCGCGCGCTTGTTCCGGGGGACGTGTGCTCGTGCTGTCTCGACGTAATCCTCGATCAACGCCTCATAAAAAATTGTCTCAATCGACGTGTCTTTCACGACGCGATGTCGAACGCTACCGCCAGACATCAGTTAAGGACTCCCGAGGAAGATGCCGCTCGACTGGAACGCGATCGGGAACTAGCTCGTGAGCGGGGTCGGCGACGGAGAGCCGATCCCGAACGACGTGCTAGAGATGCCGAATACAGACGTCTCAGAAGAGACAGAGATCCGCAGTTTAGACTGAGAGACGCGGAGAGAAAGCGTCGACGAATGTGCGAACCAGTAGCTCTGGCAGCTAAACGAGCGATGACGGCGAGGTACTACAGAGAAACACCGTGAAGAAATTCTGAGTGCCAAGAGATGACGGAGAAGAGAAGATCCGGGACTGCACGTGCTCGAGAACTTTAGACGGAGACAACGGAAAGGGATAGACAGTTGCGCCAACGGAATACTCGAATGTGAGTCCCTAGAGTTCGGCAGTGTGCGACCACCTGCGCTTTGGCAAACCTTCCGGTTAAAAAAACAAAACAATTGATTCCATTTGTCAATTAGTACACCATTGTGCCATTTGTACCAATTGGTTGTATGCCAATTGGGCCAGATGGTGCAGTAGCGTGTAATCAATTGGGCCGATTGAGTGTATTCCTATCAGACTAATTCGTTGAATTTCAATTGGTTCAAATGGTGTGGTCAGTGCATAACCAATTGGACCAAATGAATGTATGCCAATTGGTTCAAATGGCATAGTTAGCACATTCGTTTGTAAAAGTGCTCAAGCTTGACACCTCAGTGGTGAAGCATGCGCAGGTGAAATTCCAAGATTAATCACAAAATTGGCCATACGTTGCACGGATCTCAGCTGCTATATCGCCCTGTCTCGTAGTTAGTTCTTTAGTAGGCTCGGGGCCTGCTGATCCAGCAAACTTCACAGAGTCAAGGTGCAGAAACTTGAAGTTTACTTGAACACTTGCAACAGGTGTTGTTATAATAGGAAAATATCCTTAGATGAGCAATGTGCTCACGCGCATCCTTGTACAACGCCTGAAAGAATAGTGACTCGTCAAACATATGCAATTACAGCAAATGTATAGCTTTACCAAATAACATAGATGTATTGAACCCATTTATGTTTAGCTGTACAACGTTAAAATCAAATTGTTTCTAGTTATATGCTGGAGTGAACTCTGGCGCTAGTCTCTATGGGAGCTGCAATGCACGACGCTTCAGCGAGCATGGGAATGATGTGTGGTATACGGATTCGTCAAATCTTTGTACTTCTGGCTTTGTGTGTTTTTGTGTGGCCTGAAGCTATTTTCTCACGAAACAAAAATCAGCAAGTGTTCAACGGTTGAGCTTCATCACCTTATTCTTTTAGGCTTACCATTTAAAATCGCGTCAACAAGTTGAAAAGAGTTCATTCTTTTCTTCGAAACAAAACCGAAACCAGCAATAAACGACGCCGCAAGTGCGATTTGCCGCCCGCCAGTACGAAGACTAGGCAAATCCGTGTACTACCCATCATTCGCATAGTAGGTGATTGATCGCAGTGTGACGTCCCCGCAAACACGGACTGAACCCCGCTCCTTTCAAGATGTGTACGCTTGTTTCTCAAACCCACGCATAAAAAAAAGGACAAGAAAATCTTCGGTGTAACGAATGGTCATTCCGGAGTGGAGTACCGGAAGGATTATTTCTACTATTCTCGCGGGCTCCCCCGCGCAAGCACGAGGACCGGGCGGCGCCTTGTCGTCTACATACCGTGTGACAGTGTACGGTGGAGATAATCCGCGCGCACCCTTCAGATTTGTGGCATGGATGAGCAGGAGAGCACCTTTTGTTGGTTCGGGGAATGCGACCTTTGCCGCAGCGCCTGTGCCGGGTCCGGTCTGACTTCTGTCAGCCTCCGTGGCTCCAGTACTCATTACAGCGTTCTGCGCGGATGCTCCCCCCCCCCCCCCGGCAGTGAATGACGAAGAAGCGGCGGCTACGGAGAATTTCGCGGGAGACACCGAGCTGCATGGAAACGTTGAGACTTGGTCTGGACATCGGCTCACCAAGTACCGGAAGCATCGGGACCATTGTTCGCCCGTAATTAAAGTGTCTTCGGACGGCTCGCTTATCACTCACCCTGAGGCTTGAGTTTGTACAATGTTACTTGCTCGGCTTTGTTTGGGAGAGGGTTTTCTACTGGTGCGGCGGCCGTCGAAGATGACACACACCGACTGACAGAGTAATATGCCGCGTGGATAGTGGCGATTGATTTGGTGCCCTGGTAGGGCGGTGGAGTCCGGTCCTACAAAAAGGGGCATCACAGAGATACGATGCGAAGAGAGTCGGAGATACGATGCGATGAGCTCGAGATGGTAGAGAGACCGAATGGAAAAGGAAGATAACGGTGTGAAGGGATAGCAATGAGAGTCGATTAGGATGATGACTGAGGCAGAGATGATATGACGAGGAATGAAAGTTAGAGATAAGAAACGAGGAAACGAGTGATTGCGGGACGTTATGAAAGAAGATTAAGATGGAAATCGCCGAGAGAGACAACGAAGAAGACGAAGACGGTGAAGACTGACCACATGGACCATTCGTGAGACGAACTTCACCTCCTTTACTTAAACGAGCTTTGCGGGACGGGATGCGACATATTGAGACATTGCACGGTTTTATTAATTAATGACTTTATCATTTGTGTCGGCCTGTGTTTACTTTGTATCGTCGCACCATTGTATTGTCAAAGTTATTTCCCTTATGTATCCTGCGTCGCACGTCGCGAGTGTGTAAATCTTGTGTTATAATTTTGTGTAGTGGTTGATGTACGCGGGTTTACGATGTTTGCAGTTAGTATTAAATTAAATGAATCAGTAAACAGAAACAGGTCGTAGCGTCTCTTACTTCCCGGCCCCAGCACGAATCCCTGTATGTGAGAAATGATTGAGACACGTAGCCAAGAGGGAAGCTGATAGACAAGGGGTTGAGTGGTCTTCCCTCTCTTTGGTAATCGGCGGCGTAGCGGGGGACGTCTCAGCAGCGCCAGAGTCGCTTGTAGTTAATTTCAGGAAACTCTATGGTTAAAATGACCCTTAGCTCAATCTGACAAGCACTCACACAGATAATGCTGTAGGAAAACTATGTAACGATTATTAATGTTCACCGTTGCGACGGCCCATCATTTACGGTGCTCGACAAGCTGACTCGGGAAAAAAACAAAATAAAAAAACAAATTCATTCATGCGTGCAGTGGTCGCGTTTCCATGTAGGCGAAATACGACCCTAAAGTCAACTGATTATTTTTCATTCAATACTACACTAACTAAACGTCAAATGAATTCACTTGCACATATTGACTAGCACTTGCTGCAAAGATGCATGTACGCGATAAGGCACAACACAAAAAATGCTTACACTAACCAGCAAATAGTGCGCTTCGCGCATTTCATTGCATACTGCAGCAAGGTATACAATGACATAGCGCTTATAATAAAGAAAACAAATACTCAGGACAAACGTTCGCATATACTAGAAATATGTAGGTGCAATACTTACATGGAAGGATCAAAGCTGAGGAAACTACGATGACCCTCGATCACGCTGACGAAGGGATCACCACATAGTACAACCAACACAACACCAAAAAACCGCTCGGACATGCTCCTCTTCACTTCTGACGCCTTCCACAGATAAAAGCGACCAAAAGTAAATGTCACATCTTAGTGTCACCAAGGTTCTTCTCGCAAACGTGCCTCACAATAGAACATGCCGCACGCACATGCTGAAAGAGAGCATTCATGACTAGCCACGGTATGTGCGAAACTGCCAAGACTATAGCGTCATAATAATGTTTTACCGCTGTCCGCAAATCTCGTTACCTGTAAATAAAAAAAATGAGGCTTGCTTTTTAATATAATATTTATGTAATAAAATACATTATTATTTTGCATTTGTATCAGAAACCACAAAAAAGATATGAGACTAATGCTACTGAGATGTGGCTAAAGCTATTGTCATTAAAAATGCCGGCACTGTGGTTACCGTGTTCGTTGCAAGAACGCTAAGTTGACTGCACTCTGATCGGGGCAGATAACGCGTGCTGATTGAAAAAAAAAAGCTCCCTTTGGGAAGGAAAATGATTGACCGTTATGCTTTCAACAGATACTTGCGCAGCGGCAGAGTATTTATTTATTTATTTATTTATTTACAGAGTACCTACATCGCCATATAGGCATTAAGTAGGGGGGGGGGGGCAAA
Organism: Rhipicephalus microplus; assembly: GCF_043290135.1. Lineage (NCBI taxonomy): Eukaryota > Metazoa > Arthropoda > Arachnida > Ixodida > Ixodidae > Rhipicephalus > Rhipicephalus microplus. Next base: position 124,088,502 of record NC_134701.1, read on the forward strand.
AAAAAACAGTCAGTACAAAGGAATTCGTAGCAAAATACATAAAAATAAAAATAAAAAAAGAACCACCGTCACATTTATCAGAATATAATAATGCATCACAAAATACATTTTCATACACACAGACCATACATAATGCAAAAAAAAAAATTCACAGCATATAAAAAAATAAATCATTATTTGTTATATTAACCAAGTCATCACTTAAGCTGTTCCACTCTCCTATTGTTTTTGGAAAGAATGAGTGGAAAAAAGTATTAGATCTGCATTTGAAGGTAGATATCTTTTTGCTATTGTCACAGCGAGTGGATGTGTAGGGGGGTTGAACAAGGTAGCTGTGGTGATTGATTCCTGTGTTAGAGTAATAAATCTGGTGCAACAGTTTAAGCCGTAGTTTCCGTCTACGTACACGTAGCAGATCCCATCCCAAAGTGGCCTTCATTTGTAAAACGCTGGCGTAGGGGCTATAATTATTTAAAACGAAGCTTGCCGCTTGGTTCTGAAGTTTAAATTTCAATTTTATTTATAAAAAAGTCTTGGTGAGGGTCCCGCATACTACGCATGCATAATCAAGTATGGACCTGACCTGCAAAAAATATAAAGTTTCCTTGATTTCGCGCGTCGCCTGTTTGAAATTCTTTCGAATAAAGTGTAACATCCTACTAGCTTTTGCTATGGCCGTGTCTATGTGCTTGTTCCATGTAAACGATTCAGTAAAATGAACACCGAGATAGTTATAATCGCAGTGTGTGTTAATAAGTACGCCATAGATGTTATATTGATGAAATGATTTGGATATTTTCCTTGAGAAGCTTACACTGCTACACTTTTTAATGTTTAAATTCATTTTCCATTCTTTACACCAGTCCGCTATGTAATCTAGGTCGGTTTGCAAAACGCAAGTATCAGATTCAGTCGTGATTTCTCTGTATATGACGCAGTCGTCAGCAAATAATTTTATGGGTGATGTAATGTTTTCAACTATGTTGTTTATGTAGATTAGGAACAGTAAGGGTCCTAAAATGCTCCCTTGGGGAATGCCCCAAGTTACTGCTATGGACGAAGATTTGACATTATTTAAGACAACGGACTGGGTTCTACCATTCAAATAATTACGTATCCACTTTTGAACCTTTTTATTTATGCCCAATGCAGCAAGCCTTACATCCAAGAGCTTATGGGACACAGTGTCAAACGCTTTTTGGAAATCTATAAAAACCGCGTCTACACTATTATTGTTATCAATAGCTTTGGATATGAAATGCTGAAATTCTATTAGTTGTGTGTTACAGGAATAACCTTTTTGAAAACCGTGCAGGGAGGGAGTAAAGAAAGCGTCGGAGTCAAGGAATTTAAATATATTGGTATGTAAAATGTGTTCAAATATCTTGCAACATACCGATGTTAATGCGATTGGTCTGTAATTTTCTCCGAGTTTTTTATCTCCAGATTTGAAAACGGGTGTAACATTTGCTGTCTACCAATCTAGGGGAATAAGACCAGTTTCGAGGGAGAGTTCATAGATGATACTTAAATATGGAGCAATAACGTCATGACACTCTTTGAGAACTACTGGGGACAGTCCATCAGGTCCAATGGCTTTTGTTGCATCTAAGCGGCGTAATAATGAATCGACGCCACTTACATCAATTTGAATGTCTGGCATAAGATTGCTCTGGGCGGCATTGTTTAGAAGTGATGCCTGCTCGTCAGTTTCATGCGAAAAAAACTGATTGAAAATATTGATTAAAGCATTCTGCCCTCTGGTAGTCTGACGTCACGGCTTTGCCGTCAACAGTTAAGGCTGGTATAGATATATTTTCTTTTTGGTTCTGTTTTACATACTTCCAGAATGCCTTCGAGTTTTCTTTTAAGTCTTTGCCTAATTTAACAAAGAAAGAATCTTTCGCAGATTTAATTGTTACTTTTAATAAATTGTTTATTTCATCCAAGTGATTGTGGTTTACCAAACTAGGACTAGCAGAAAATATTTTATAAGCGCGTCTAGCTTTCCTGACAAGTTTGCATGTTTCTGCGTTAAACCAAGGTTTATGCGTTTTCTTTTTACGCAAGTACCTACATGGAACATGACTTTCAACCAATGCAACCATTTTGTCACGAAATGTTGACCACAGAGCCAACGGACAGCGTGCTTTTGACATATGCTGGAAAGTAGGAAAGAAATTTTTTAGTTCAGTTCTAATAGCAACATAATCTCCTCTGTCATAGCTGAACACTTTTCTTCGTGGAGCCTGAGATGTCCGTAGACGCTGTACGCTAAGCTCCGCGACAACAGCCCTGTGGTCGCTAATACCTGGGCACACGGTAATCCCCGATACTAAGTTTTGTTCATTGCAAAGCACCAAGTCTAAGATTGAGTTTTCTGGTGTAGGTTCCAGCACGTATTGTTGTAAGTCATACAATCCGAGCAATTCTTCAAACTCTTAATTAGATACGGAAACCGTCACCAATACCACATCCAGCACTCCATCTAAAATTCGCCAAGTTAAAATCTCCCCCAAGAAATACCCTGTTAGGCATAACAGATAGCATATCAGACAGTAAACTGAACGACTCGCTTCTGCCCGGTAGGCGGTAGAATGTCCCGAACGCGACATTGTTTCCCTTGGGTAAATTCACGAGGCACCAGACAGATTCCGAGTCGTTTAAAAAAAAAGTTCAGTGCTTGGCAATGTATTTGATATTAAAAGAAACACTCCCCCGCCACGCCCATGTCTATTTTTCCGATAGACAGTAAAACCTGGCGGAAAGATTTCCACATTACACACAGAGTCATCCAACCATGATTCAGTGCCCAGTATACAATTTGGGGCTTAATGGTAGCTATCAAGGACATGAAGCTATCGACTTTATTTTTTATGCTGCGACAATTTACTAGCAGAACAGAAAGTCATTCAGGCAGTGAGCAACCCTCTGTATTTTCGTTGAGGGAAACAGAATTTAGTGTAGGTCATTTGCCTCTATCCATTTGCGCATGCGCCCTCACTGGAACCGCCATCTGCGTGTCGCTATCCCAGACAAAAGCTTGCCCATTGATAATCAGTTTATCATAACTCAAACGTACACGGTTTTCTTTGCATTCTCTTTCATCTTTCGCATAGTTCCACAGCTGTCGCCTTTTTTCCTGCACGGCCTGGCTGAAATCATCGGAAATACTGTTTGAAGTACCCCTTAGCGTGAAAGCATTTTTAAAGACAGTTTCTCCAGCCTTCCACAGCGAAAAGCATGCACGCTACAATGGGCCGGTTCTTGGTTTCCTTAAAAGCCCCTATGCGGTGAGCCCGCTCAATTGATATGTCGTCGAGTTTCTTCGCATCCTTGCATATTCCTTTAATTAAGTTTTCTGACGTTTTCCAAGTCTCATTTATTTCCGTATCAGGCACACAAAAAAAACCAAGTTCTGTCTACGGGTTCTATTCTCTTACTCGTCCACTTTCGCCAATAATTTGTCTTCAATTTTTTTCCACACGAGTGATGCGACTTTCCACAAGGTTTGTTTTCTGTATTAAATTCATTATTTTAGATTCCAGTTCACTTTGTTTAGTTTTATTTTCTGTTAACTTCTCAAGCACAGTTTCCTGGCCCGTTTGCATTTCTAGAAGAATCCTCTCGATGTTCGTTATTTGCTCACGCTCTGCCGCACTCATGGGTCCTGGATTTAACTCTACGTCTCCAGATAAAAGTATCAAAAATTGAGAAAGCATCAAGCATCCATCGCAAAGCAAAAAGATCACCGCATCAATAAAACACACGCTCACATGATTAAGACAACATAAAAGTTGTCGCTTGTTAATGGAGCACGACACTCTTAAAGACATAGGATTTTTGGGGCGATAACATTTAGTTTCACCTGGGTAACTAACCTGGTACATGGATAAGGGTTAGCATGGGCCGAGAAAAGTGTCGTGCCCCAGGTGTTGCAGGCCAGTTTGACCCTTTTTATGGCCACTACGCAGCGGAAAGGGAAACGTTCCACGATGCGCAGAATTGGTCTCGGTGTGCTGGAGATCGCACGCAGGTTGCAGCAAATCATCCCGTGGTCCATGGAAAGCACGATCTGAGGACTGCAGATCAGTTGCGATAGGTCTTGGCCAAGATTCAGTGACGCCGTGTTGCACCGCCCCGGCGATAATCGCCGCGACAGCGAGAAATCCTAGCAGTACCTGGTACATGGATAAGGGTGAGCATGGGCCGAGAAAAGTGTCGTGCCCCAGTTGTTGCAGGCCAGGTTGACCCTTTTTATGGCCACTACGCTGCGGAAACGGAAACGTTCCACGATGCGCAGAATTGGTCTCGGTGTGCCGGAGATCGCACGCAGGTTGCAGCAAATCATCCCGTGGTCCATGGAAAGCACGATCCGAGGACTGCAGATCAGTTGCGGTAGGTCTTGGCCAAGATTCAGTGACACCGTGTTGCACCGCCCCGGCGATAATCGCCGCGACAGCGAGAAATCCTAGCAGTACCTGGTACATGGATAAGGGTGAGCATGGGCCGAGAAAAGTGTCGTGCCCCAGTTGTTGCAGGCCAGGTTGACTTTTTTTATGACCACTACGCTGCGGAAACGGAAACGTTCCACGATGCGCAGAATTGGTCTCGGTGTGCCGGAGATCGCACGCAGGTTGCAGCAAATCATCCCGTGGTCCATGGAAAGCACGATACGAGGACTGCAGCTCAGTTGCGGTAGGTCTTGGCCAAGATTCAGTGACGCCGTGTTGCACCGCCCCGGCGATAATCGCCGCGACAGCGAGAAATCCTAGCAGTACCTGGTACATGGATAAGGGTGAGCATGGGCCGAGAAAAGTGTCGTGCCCCAGTTGTTGCAGGCCAGGTTGACTTTTTTTATGACCACTACGCTGCGGAAACGGAAACATTCCACGATGCGCAGAATTGGTCTCGGTGTGCTGGAGATCACACGCAGGTTGCAGCAAATCATCCCGTGGTCCATGGAAAGCACGATCCGAGGACTGCAGATCAGTTGCGGTAGGTCTTGGCCAAGATTCAGTGACGCCGTGTTGCACCGCCCCGGTGATAATCGCCGCGACAGCGAGAAATCCTAGCGGTACCTGGTACATGGATAAGGGTGAGCATGGGCCGAGAAAAGTGTCGTGCCCCAGTTGTTGCAGGCCAGGTTGACTTTTTTTATTACCACTACGCTGCGGAAACGGAAACATTCCACGATGCGCAGAATTGGTCTCGGTGTGCTGGAGATCACACGCAGGTTGCAGCAAATTATCCCGTGGTCCATGGAAAGCACGATCTGAGGACTGCAGATCAGTTGCGGTAGGTCTTGGCCAAGATTCAGTGACGCCGTGTTGCACCACCCCGGCGATAATCGCCGCGACAGCGAGAAATCCTAGCAGTACCTGGTACATGGATAAGGGTGAGCATGGGCCGAGAAAAGTGTCGTGCCCCAGTTGTTGCAGGCCAGGTTGACTTTTTTTATGACCACTACGCTGCGGAAACGGAAACGTTCCACGATGCGCAGAATTGGTCTCGGTGTGCCGGAGATCGCACGCAGGTTGCAGCAAATCATCCCGTGGTTCATGGAAAGCACGATCCGAGGACTGCAGCTCAGTTGCGGTAGGTCTTGGCCAAGATTCAGTGACGCCGTGTTGCACCGCCCCGGCGATGATCGCCGCGACAGCGAGAAATCCTAGCAGTACCTGGTACATGGATAAGGGTGAGCATGGGCCGAGAAAAGTGTCGTGCCCCAGTTGTTGCAGGCCAGGTTGACCCTTTTTATGGCCACTACGCTGCGGAAACGGAAACGTTCCACGATGCGCAGAATTGGTCTCGGTGTGCCGGAGATCGCACGCAGGTTGCAGCAAATCATCCCGTGGTCCATGGAAAGCACGATCCGAGGACTGCAGCTCAGTTGCGGTAGGTCTTGGCCAAGATTCAGTGACGCCGTGTTGCACCGCCCCGGCGATAATCGCCGCGACAGCGAGAAATCCGAGCGGCACCTAGTACATGGATAAGGGTGAGCATGGGCCGAGAAAAGTGTCGTGCCCCAGTTGTTGCAGGCCAGGTTGACTTTTTTTATGACCACTACGCTGCGGAAACGGAAACGTTCCACGATGCGCAGAATTGGTCTCGGTGTGCCGGAGATCGCACGCAGGTTGCAGGAAATCATCCCGTGGTCCATGGAAAGCACGATCCGAGGACTGCAGCTCAGTTGCGGTAGGTCTTGGCCAAGATTCAGTGACGCCGTGTTGCACCGCCCCGGCGATATTCGCCGCGACAGCGAGAAATCCGAGCAGTGCCTGGTACATAGATAAGGGTGAGCATGGGCCGAGAAAAGTGTCGTAATGGCCAGTAGCTTTTGTGTCATTCTTGCACAAGTATGCCGGAAACGTCAAAAAAATGTTCGCTTTCTCCCAGCGATATTTTGGCAATTTATTCATGCGGGCACCTTATACCCCGGCTCTAGAATTCATGCTTATCTTTTCTTTCACCATTAAAATTCATTCAGCCAATCGGTGCTTTGCATAACAATTATCATCATCATCATCATCATCATCATCATCATCATCATCAGCCTGACTACGTCTACTGCAGGACAAAGGCCTCTCCCATGTTCCGCCAGTTAACCCGGTCCTGTGCTTGCTGCTGCCAATTTATACCCGCAAACTTCTTAATCTCATCTGCCCACCTAACCTTCTGTCTCCCCCTAACCCGCTTCCCTTCTTTGGGAATCCAGTCAGTTACCCTTAATGACCAGCGGTTATCCTGTCTACGCGCTACATGCCCTACCCATGTCCATTTCTTCTTCTTGATTTCAGCTATGATATCTTTAACCCCCGTTTGTTCCCTAATCCACTCTGCTCTCTTCTTGTCTCTTAAGGTTACACCTACCATTTTTCTTTCCATTGCTCGCTGCGTCGTCCTCAATTTAAGCTGAACCCTCTTTGTAAGTCTCCAGGTTTCTGCTCCGTATCTAAGTACCGGCAAGATACAGCTGTTATATACCTTCCTTTTGAGGGATAGTGGCAACCTACCTGTCATAATTTGAGAGTGCTTGCCGAATGTGCTCCACCCCATTCTTATTCTTCTAGTTACTTCAATCTCGTGGTTCGGCTCTGCGGTTATTACCTGCCCTAAGTAGACATAGTCTTTTACAACTTCAAGTGCACTATTACCTATCTCGAAGCGCTGCTCCTTGCCGAGGTTGTTGTACATTAGTTTCGTTTTCTGCAGATTAATTTTAAGACCCACCTTTCTGCTCTCCTTGTCTAACTCCGTAATCATGAGTTGCAATTCGTCCCCCGAGTTACTCAGCAATGCAATGTCATCGGCGAAGCGCAGGTTACTAAGGTATTCTCCATTGACTCTTATCCCTAACTGTTCCCATTCTAGGCTTCTGAAAACCTCCTGTAAGCACGCGGTAAATAGCATTGGGGAAATTGTGTCCCCCTGCCTTACACCCTTCTTGATTGGTATTCTGTTGCTTTCTTTATGAAGCACTATGGTAGCAGTTGATCCCCTGTAGATTTCTTCCAGAATGTTTATATATACTTCATCTACGCCCTGATTCCGCAGTGTTTGCATGACGGATGATATTTCTACTGAATCAAACGCCTTCTCGTAATCTATGAAGGCTATGTATAGTGGATAACAATTATACATATAAATAAATGCTTATACAAGTCACAAGTAAACGAAGTTGAAGTGCTTGAGCAATTCAATTCGTTAAATAATTTGTGCACGTAAACATCCATTGAAATTGCCTGGCCTAACTGAAAAAGAGTGTTTTCATTTGGCAGTTCCAATTGAACTGAGTGGTTCAGTTGGGTATTCGATTTTCCAATTGGAAGTGAACTTCCAATTGGTTCAAGGGATACCATTAGTTAATTTCAGTTGCTCCAAATGGTGCAGTTAGTGAACCAATTTGGCCCTATTGAAATTGAGCACATCATCTTCAACCGTTTGGAAATTTGAAATGTTCCTGTTGGGAATAACATTGGCCCAATTGTAAACCGCTAGTAAGACTCATTGATATTTGCAAATGGTTCCAGTTGTTTTTTTCCAACTGGGCTTGCTTGCCATACTTCGTATTCGCTAACACACGTCTCTCATTTGCACTGCTTTGCCCTCAGCTGCGCCTAGAAATTCTTAAAAGATGAAGCACCTTGAGACCCCTTCATTCATAAACTGCCGCCGTCGTCTACAGTATATGTAGAGCAGGGACAAAACATGTGTGCATACAGCGCGCACTTATGGTGGAAGAATAGATCGTTCTCGGGCGCCTCGCCGCTCGCAAACAGCTGCATTGATCAACCCAGTACCTGAGATAACATAAGGGTGGTATAGGTGTTCTCTGATAGTGCCGCCAGGGCCCAGGGGTCGTTGATAAAGGCGCGTGCTCTGCGCAGTCTAAATGGTTGTATATTGGTGTTCTGTGGTCTCATCGGCGCCATGGACGAGAGCGCACGGAAGGCACTGCTCGCAGCAGCAAAGTGGCCACGCCCCAATTCCGTCCGCAATCTATGAGCTCGAGAAGCGACTGCAAAACAGCAACTCCGCCAAACCGATCCGGAGCTGAAAGCTAGGGAAGGCGCGGCTCGAAGGCAACGCCTACAACAAGCCGACTCGGCGACTAAGTGCGGGAAACAGTTGCGAAGCGACTGCGCCGTCAGCAAGCAAAAGTGCGAAAAGTCGCGGCGAAGTGCCTTAAATGGTTTCTCCTGGGCACAGGTGGCGCTGATGCATGGTTCAAGCACAATTTTCTCGACCGGTTCTTCGGCCACAGCTGCAAGGTGTGCGATTGCTTGTGGTCTGACAATGCCCTCGTGAAAATAGGCCACATTCGGTGCAATGGCGCCTGAAACAACGCCATCGCCGTGCTGCAGCAAAAGTTTGACGTAGATGACGCTCACAGTGAGTACCTCGTTTGATCAAAGCGCAAAGAATGCTTGGTGGTGGGCAGAGCCCTTCGTTCATTGTAACGCACGGCTACAACTACCCTCCCGAACTGTTCACCTACCCTTGCTCGACCCCGTGGAAGAGCGCTTGATTGCACCTGGACTACCTTTCATGGGCATCAGATGGTTAACCCATGGCAATGGTCAATATGGCATCAAGGAAGGACCAAACTGTCAATGTCTCCACTGACTTGCAACAAACGGTCCTGTGCCTATCACCCCTATGCATACCCGACTTTATGGTCTGTGGATGGCTCATCTACTATATGAAAGACGAATACAAGCTGCGACATGTTTAACAGAGGAAACACCCCACATGCAGTGGGGGTACTGCATCGGCCCCGTCTTTGCAAACTTTGATCTACAACCCATTTAAGAAGAACCACTCGACCTCGTCTTCACTGATCACAGAGCAATCATACTAGAGAAAAAACAGAAATTCAAGACTACACTGTCCTAAGCAATAAACATATAAACATTTATAGTCTATTCAATAATTTCACGGATAGTTCACGATCTGATACACAGTCCTTCGCCACGTCATCAGCATTCACTGGTGTATATGCGTGAATTTTTTCATAGCTTTTTCTATTGCTATCGTTTTGCTACACTCGACTGAATGAGTAACAGCTTGATTGTGTGGAACTGTCTTTGGTTTTTCCTGGGAGAAATATATATATATATATATATATATATATTGTTAAGGCGTTTAATAGCCGGTCCACAGCGAGCAAGAACAATGGCGACAGTAACGGCCAAGCACGGGCTCTCAGTGCGAGCGGCGTCCTTGTTGGGTAGCCCCACTAGAAGGTACTCAAGAGTTCGACCCATTTCATAGTTCGGAGGCTTCGCTACAATTACCCCGGGGTCGAAGAGGGAGCCGCCTGGCGACCTAACAGCTTGTTATTATGAGCGGGTCATAATAAGCCTTCAGGCGCTCCACGTTGACGATGTCTCGCCCACGGCGGCGCATGTCCGAAGATTGTTCAACGGGTTCGATCAGATAGTTGACGGGTGAGGTGCGCTCGATGACATGGTAGGGGCCTTCGTATTTGGGACGTAGTTTGGAAGAGAGGCCAGCGGCAGAGGTCGGGATCGAGAGCCATACAAGCGCACCAGGAAGGAACGTGGGCTCAGAAGTGGTGCTGGCATCACGGGTACTCTTCTGGCGCTCTTGCTCTTGCGTCGTAAAAGTCTTGGCAAGCTCACGACACTCTTCAGCAAGCCTGGCTGTCTCGGAAATAGGTGTACACTCAGATGGATCCGGCGTGTACGGGAGTATCGTGTCCATGGTGTGCGACGGGTGCCTTCCGTACAGCAAGTAGAAAGGTGAAAAACCAGTCGTGCTCTGAGGGGCGGTGTTGTAGGCGTAGGTGACGAAGGGCAATATATTATCCCAATTAGTGTGGTTGGCAGCGACGTACATAGAAAGCATGTCGCCGAGGGTGCGGTTAAAGCGTTCGGTGAGGCCATTCGTCTGTGGGTGGTAAGCAGTAGTTTTGCGGTGGACAGAATGGCACTCTGTCAGAATGGCTTCGACGACTTCCGACAAGAAGACACGGCCTCGATCGCTGAGAAGCTCTTGGGGTGGTCCGTGGCGCAGTATGAATCGATGCAGCAGGAAGGACGCAACATCGCGCGCAGTAGCCGCAGGGAGAGCGGCAGTTTCGGCGTATCGCGTTAAATGGTCAACGGCAACGATGGCCCAGCGGTTACCAGCCGACGTCAGAGGAAGTGGTCCATACAAATCGATACCTACACGCCCAAAGGGACGGTCAGGGCAAGGTAACGGTTGTAGACTGGCGTGCGACATGTGAGCTGACGGTTTACGGCGTTGGCAAGTGAGGCAAGAGCGAACGAACTGCTGCACATAGCGGTACATCCCGCGCCAGAAGTAGCGTTGTCGAATGCGATGGTAGGTTTTGAATACCCCAGAGTGCGCGCATTGCGGATCAGAATGGAAGGATTCACATATCTCTGACCGCAGACTGCGGGGTATCACGAGTAACCACTGCCGGCCGTCGGCGTCGTAATTGCGTCGGTGTAGAAGGCCGTCACGAATGGCGAAATGGCGAGCTTGACGACGCAATGCACGCGTGGATGGCGTTGCGGATGGATCAGAGAGCAAGTCGATCAGCGGGCCGATCCAATTATCCTTTCGCTGTTCAGTAGCGATTATGTCAACGTCAATGGCAGAAACAGCAGCCGAGGATACTGAGCAGAGCACATCACCTTCAGGCAGAGGGGAGCGCGAGAGGGCGTCGGCATCAGCATGCTGGCGTCCATTGCGGTACAGCACGCGGATGTCGTAGTCTTGTAAACGAAGAGCCCAACGGGCGAGACGGCCTGAGGGATCCTTCAATGATGAAAGCCAGCATAGTGCATGATGGTCGGTGACGACATCGAATGGGCGACCATACAAATACGGTCGAAACTTTGTAAGAGCCCAGACGATCGCCAGGCACTCTTTTTCCGTGACGGTGTAGTTTGTCTCAGCTCTCGTGAGCGTACGGCTTGCATATGCTACGACATATTCAGGGAATCCGGGTTTGCGCTGCGCCAGGACAGCGCCGAGGCCTACACCGCTGGCGTCTGTGTGCACCTCCGTCGGGGCCGTAGGGTCGTAGTGGCGTAGAATGGGAGGAGATGTCAACACATGGCGGAGATTCGCGAACGCGTCGTCGCACTCAGACGACCACGAATTGAGGGACCCGTTACTTCCAAGGAGCTTCGTCAGCGGTGATATGATCGTGGCAAAGTTTCGTATGAAGCGTCGGAAGTACGAGCACAGGCCCACGAAACTACGCAGTTCTTTGACGGACGCAGGTTTGGGGAATTCGGCCACGGCCCGAAGCTTGGCTGGGTCAGGAAGAATGCCATCCTTGGACACGACGTACCCAAGGATGGTGAGTTGCCGTGCTGCAAAGCGGCACTTCTTCAGATTTAGTTGCAAGCCGGCATTGCTGACACGTGCAAAAACTTCTTTCAGACGTTGGAGGTGCGTAGAGAAATCTGGAGCGAACACCACAACGTCATCGAGGTAACACAAGCACGTGTGCCATTTCAAGTTGCGAAGAACGGTGTCCATCATGCGCTCAAAGGTCGCAGGTGCATTACATAGACCAAACGGCATGACGTTGAATTCGTACAAGCCGTCGGGTGTGATGAACGCAGTCTTCGGTCGAGCGTCATCAGCCATGGGTACTTGCCAGTACCCCGAGCGCAGATCGAGAGAAGAAAAAAATTCGGCTCCGTGAAGGCTGTCAATTGCGTCATCGATGCGCGGCAGTGGGTAAACATCCTTGCGAGTGATCTTATTGAGCCGTCTGTAGTCTACACAGAACCGCGCAGAACCATCTTTCTTCGCAACAAGAACAACAGGAGACGCCCATGGACTGTCCGAGGGCCGAATAACGTCGCGTCTGAGCATATCATCAACCTGCTCGTTAATTTCCCGACGTTCAGCAGGCGACACGCGGTAGGGACGTTGCCGTAATGGTGGATGGGCACCAGTGTCGATACGGTGCGTAACAGCGGACGCACGACCGAGAGAACTTCGCCCGACATCGAAAGAAGAACGATATTCTCGCAACAGGTTCAGAAGCTGGGAACGCTGTACCGACGTGAGGTTGTCATCGATGCAAGGGCCAAATACATCAGGAGATGACGAATCAGAAGTGGAAACAGCACTGATGGTACGCAAATTGGGACAACGCGAGTCATCAGGTACGTCCAGGACTTGTGCGTTATCCACTGGTTCCACTCTGCCGAGACATTCCCCTCGAACCAAGGTAACAGTGTACGGGGATGGGTTGGTCACGAAAATAGAGGCGTTGCCCTGGGTGATTTGCACGGTCGCGAAAGGTACTAGCAACCCTTTCCTTCGGCAAACACGGTCGGATGGCGAAACGAGTGCAATTGTGTCGGAGAGTCCAGCGCAGTAGACAGATACACCCATCGTGGAGCTTGGAGGCACTATGGTATCGTCTTTCACGAGAATCTTGCTCACTTTCGAAGAACTGTCTTCCGGCGTCAAATGCGAGAAGGGGGAGAGTTCAATTTCGGCGGCGGCACAATTGATGACGGCGTCGTTGCGGGAGAGAAAATCCCACCCCAGGATGACGTCATGAGAGCATGCGGGAATGATGATGAATTGGGCGACATACAGAACGTCCTGAACGACAACGCGAGCTGTGCACCCTGCTGTAGGATGGATACGATGCAAACCGGCGGTACGAAGGGACAATCCAGAAATTGGCGTCGTCACTTTACGAAGCAAGCGGCAAAATTTTTCGTCCATAACAGATACTGCAGCTCCTGTGTCAATAAGAGCAGATGCTTGAACACCGTCCACAAGCACGTCAATGACATTAGATGGGCGGCTCTGAGGGCTTTCACAATGCGATAGCATCGCAGTCCTTGCCTCGGGGACTGCGACGACTAGTTTTCCCGCTCGTGAGCAGCTGAACTTGGCCGCATGGGGGACGGGGAACGACGTCGTGGAGATGGTGACCTACGAGAAGATGAAGCTAGGCGAGTTGGCGGTGGCATAGACGGCGTTTCCTGGTGATAGGTACGCCTAATCTGGCCAGCAACAGGCGACGAGATATGGGGCGTCTGTACGCGAGTGCAATAACGTGCTACGTGGCCGGCGTAACCGCAGGCAAAGCAAATGGGCCGGTTGTCGGATGTGCGCCATCGGTTCGCCGGGGTAGGTCTTGTCCATGACGCAAGAGCCGATGGACGGAACGGTGGCTGGAAAGGCTGCATGGGGTGCTGGAGCTGAGTCTGAGAGGTCACGTCAACATACGTAGCCGGCATACCCGCTGCAAAGGATGGAGGTCGTGCGGCAGCTTCGGCGTAAGTCAGTGGGGCGGGCGCTTGAACGACTGGAGGCGGCCTGGCGACCACTTGGGCGTAACTTGGGGGTACAGGAGCCGGAAGCTGTTGTGGGTGGTACGCAGGCATAACCTCCGCTATTTCCTGCTCAATCGCTCGGCGGATGGGGGGGAAAATGGTAGTGGCCGATTGTTGAGCAGCCGGTGGGTGGGCGAAGGGCAGGAGAGAGAACTGCCGTGCGATTTCCTCACGTATGAAGGACTTGAGGTCTGCCAGCAGTGCCACCTGGTCACAGCTCGCCTCCAAGCCTGCAAGCCCTGCATCTCGTGGTGTGGAGCGACGGGTCATCGAACGCTGCCGGCGGAGCTCCTCGTAGCTCTGGCACAGCGTGATGACCTCAGCTACTGTGCCTGGGTTTTTGGCCAGCAGCATCGTGAAGGCATCATCGGCAATGCCCTTCATGACGTTCCGGATCTTGTCTGATTCGGACATGCTGTCGTTGCATTTCTTGCATAGGTCCAAGACGTCTTCAATGTAGCTGGTGAATGATTCACCGGCCTGCTGAGCGCGTTCGCGTAAGCGCTGCTCGGCTTGCAGCTTACGAACGGCAGGGCGGCCAAAAACGTTGGTGATAGCGGTCTTAAAATCGGGCCAGGTTGCGAAATCAGACGCGTGGTTGTTATACCACATGCCGGCCACACCCGCGAGGTAGAAAACCAGGTTGCCGAGTTTACCTGCCTCGTCCCAATGATTGGGGACGCTGACGCGTTCGTACATGACGAGCCAGTCCTCGACGTCGGTGCCATCCGCGCCGGTGAAGACAGGTGGGTCGCGGATGCGGGGGACACCGGAACATGGCGTCGGCGCAGGAGGAAGCGTTTGCTGGGCGGCGTCTTGTTGCATGGTTGAAGGCACGGTACGGGATCTAAGCTCCAAGGGCATCGAATGTGAACCGAAGATGTTTGAAGGGCACAGCACTCTCCACCAAAATGTTAAGGCGTTTAATAGCCGGTCCACAGCGAGCAAGAACAATGGCGACAGTAACGGCCAAGCACGGGCTCTCAGTGCGAGCGGCGTCCTTGTTGGGTAGCCCCACTAGAAGGTACTCAAGAGTTCGACCCATTTCATAGTTCGGAGGCTTCGCTACAATATATATATATATGCGGGTTTTAGTGTTAGCAATGTCCTTGACTGATTGATTTGTTACTGTACTCGGGGTCCAAAAGCGTCGAAATCAGCGGCTCAGGAGCGTGACATCAGAATAGCTGTGGCAATATGCTGAGGGTCATCTTATATGGCCATGGTTGTGCTAGAGCATGCACAAGGCATTGGATAAAGAAAACATAGCTAACGAAAGAACTTATACAGGCGTGATCAAAGGTTTGACGATAGGCATGTCGTTGGAGGAACTGCAGGCAGGAAGACCACGTAGCGGGCTCACATTGGCGAAATATGTGAAGAGGCGTCTGTAAAATCCAAAGATTTCTATCGTGGATAACCGGGCTTAAAGGAATAATGCGCCTGGAGATGAAGAGCAGAGCGTCTCGACGCTGCCGTTTATTGTGGCGCAGAACTAAGCAAGAACCACATGCCACGTGCCCTTCCTCGTTGTTCTCTTCCTCTCGTGCGCGCAATGTCCACTGTATTTAACACTTCCGACCCAGGAATTACTGCGGGCACATTTCTAGGAAACACAAATGTTGAATAGGCCGTGTTACAACTTTGCCCTGGTTTTAGGCGACATGCACGCACAATGCCGTCGTTTCCCGTAATGTTTTTCAGAACACATGCGAGTTTCCAGCACAACTTGGGCACAGCATCATCGCGCACCATCACTACATTGCCTTCCTCAACACTAGTAATGTCCACCACTGGCCTATTATAAGCGCTTCTAAAGAGTAATAAATGTTCCTTATACCAGCGATTCCAGAAGTTTTTTGTAGCTTTTGTCGCTGTATCCAAGTTCTAAGCAGCTCGGTATGAGAGCTGGACACCACGGCTGTAGTTTGCAGTCTGGAAGTGCCGCCAATCACTTGCCATGTAAGAAATGGGCAGGTGTTAAGACTTCTGGCTCTTCTGGTGCAGGGTACGAGTACATCAGCGGTCTACTATTTGTGATCGCTTTAATTTCTGCTAGGACTGTGCTCAGAAGAGACCTTCCTAGAGCTTTTGTCAAGTTGTCTTTCACCGACCTCACCATATGCTTTCAAAAGCTGCCTCACCAAGGAGCACAGTCAGCAGAGAATTTTCAGGTGATGCTATGAGCAGACTGATAATCGCCAACCTCACTTCCCATAATAGTGTCATACACAGCACGGACTTTGCAAGAAACACGTTTCAAGCACAAAGCATTGTCAGAGTAAATCACTAAAGGGAATTCACGACGTGCAGTGAAACGCCAAAAAGCTTTCAAGAAGCTGCCTGCTGTTGAGTGTTGAACAAGCTGTACAAGAATGGCGCATACTACCACGCAAGTGAATAGTACTATGTATGATTTATATGTTGGCTCACTTTTCAAGCACACTGGTCCAATAAAATCTACCCCAGTAATGTTAAACGATTTGGCCAATCGCCTTAAGCAGCTGCGTTGGCAAAGTCATGGAAAGGATGGTATTGTCGGGATTAGAGTGGCTCTTAGAGAGCAATAATCGCTTTCCTGCGTTCATGAATGGCTTTAGGAGAGGCCGATCAGCTATTGACGGGGTCATCAACTTGGTCTCCGATGTTGAACAGGGAAGATGTCGAGGCAGATTAGTGGCTGCTGTTTTTCTTGACATTAAAGGCGCCTACGAGAATGTCTTACATTATGCCATCCTTGATGCGCTTGAGGATCTTGAAATCGGTGGACGACTGTATGCTTAGATTGTGAGCTACCTTAGCGACCGTACCGTGTATATGTCAACAAGCGATGGAGATACAGACCATTATAACATTCACCGTGGTGTTCCCCAAGGGAGTGTTCTCAGTCCAACACTTTTTAACATCACCTTGATTGAACTTGCTACTGAACTTCCTGACACGGTGAAGGTGAGCACATATGCGGACGACATCTGCATCTGGGCTTCTGGAGCTACGCGCCCCCAACTGCGTGCTCGGCTGCAACGTGCAGTGACCATCACATCAAGGTACCTACGTCGTCAGGGTCTCGCGCTGTGAACTGAAAAATGCGCAGTGCTTGCATTTACATGAAAACAAATGACAAGATACCCACTAACTGTGAATAGAACAGAAATTCGTGCTGTTGCGCAACACAAATTCCTGGGTGTTATCCTCGACCGGAATCTATCGTGGTCAAAACACGTCACAGCCTTGAAGTCAAAGCTCAAGAGTTTTGTCCACGTTCCTCGGGTCATGGCCGGCGCAAGATGGGGCCCTTTGGAGGCAGCTCTCCTGCAACTGTACCATTCTTTATTCGTAGGGTACTTACGATACAGCATGCACGTGCTTTCAAACATGAACCCCAGTTGTGCGAGCACGCTAGAAAGCATTCAAGCTCAAGGGTTGCGCACATGTTTGGGCTTACCTCAATGCACATCAACCAAGGAAACTCTCGCCGAAGTTCGGGCTTGTCCAATCAAAGTATATGTACTCTGCGAGCCTCTTCGAGTCCACCTTCGCCTGTTGACTCGACACCGGCAACATCCCCTATCAGCGCTCCCTGCCAGCCACCGAGACTGTAGTTATTCAAGAGCTATATTGCGGCTCGAGAATATCATACCGCCAAGATTCTCTCCCCCACGTGTTCCTGAGAAACCTCCGTGGCTCTTGCCTAGACCACTTGTCATACTTCAGATTCCTGGGATTATGAAGAAGTCCCTTGTATCATCGATCGGCCTAAAGCAACTTTCGCTGCTGCACATTTATACTATGTACGACGGTGTGGCGCACGTATATACTCATGGATCTACCATGTCGCGTACCTCCGCCACAGCCTTTGTCATCCAGCAGATGAAGATAGCTCGATGTTTCAAGATAGATCACAAGACCACTTCAACAGCCGCGGAACTTGTTGCTATTCGGGAGGCAATATGTTTCATGTCGACAGAACCCGCTCGTAAGTGGACGATACTGTGCGATGCCAAAGCTGCTCTTCAAACCATCGATGGCTTCATGAGACAAGGTCCATATCATACTTTATCGATTGAAATTGCAGAGCTTCTGGGCGTTGCTACAAAAAAATGGACATCATGTAACATTTCAATGGATACCTGCTCATTGTGGCATAATGGGCAATGAAGAGGCGGACGCTGAAGCTAAGAGAGCTTTAAATAGTGCCCCTGTAGTGTGCATCGCATTTTATTGAGAAGATACTAACATCCTACTTCGACGCGTAATGCGCAACTCCATCTTAGAGCACTGGCAGAAACCAGAACACCAGCACAAGCGGTTGCACAAATGGGACCCGGAAATGAAGTTCCGTAAGCCTCACAATTTAAAGCAAAGCATCTCATGCATTATCCACCGCATTCGCCTCGGTGTGGCTTACACGAGACGTTACACCCACTTAATTGGCTGTAATGACATACGTCCAATTGTGGTCACTGTCGGTTGCCAGAAACACTCGAACATATATTTTGCGACTGTCCAGCATATGCAAGCGAACGTCAGCAACTGATATCTTCGATTGGCCGATATATTAGTCGACCATTAACCGATGAGGTTGTGTTAGGTCCTTGGCCCGACGCCAGCAGCACACATGTGGTCATAGGAGCCGTCATCGCTTTCATAGAAGCCACTGTACCGGATGCCTGTCTGTAGAGTAACCCAGCCTAATAAGAACATATCATCTGTCTACCTTACCCACGTCATTCATCACTCTTTCACTCCCCAGTCATCCTTACCCAATGTAGAGTAGCAGGCCAGAGCAAACTATAGCTCAGGCGGACCTCTCTACCTTTCTGTAAATAAATTCTCTCTTTCTCTCTCTCTTGGACACATTCACTCAGTCAGCAAGTAGCGCCGCCATAGGGGCTGTCGCAGCAGGGGTTACCCTTAATCGGGTGCACCAGGTACACCGCTCGATCACTCTTTTCACACACTGCTTCGCCTTCGTCACCTAGAAGCGCTCTCAGAGTTCTACGATGGTTGCTGCGACTCCTATGTGAAGAAGTCTCTGGTGTAAGCCGGTTGTGATTAGTTCAGTGGTGATGTAGTCACCGGGAAGCAGAATTGGGTGTTTGATGCCTTTGTGGTGTACGATGTTCTGAAGTCTTGTTCGAATTCGCAGCAAGCCATCCTCGTTGGCAGGAGTTGGGTACAAATCCCGAATTGTCGACGCGTTGGGTTGATCTCGTCCTGCGTGGAGGACTGTTAATTCAAGGCCAAATCAATGTTTTGGGTAACAGCGTCTACTTCCACATTCTCTGTCGCATCGTCTTCAACATCAATCGGATGGTGGTCAAGTGTTTGAATCATTCTTCGTCTTTTGCCAACTAATCTGGTCTTTGCCACCAATTCTTCTTGTCAGAAAGCGACTTTATTGACGTGCCTCGGGAAACTATGACCACAGGATTTTCTTTCCAAGTGTAGCGAAGTCGTTTGACCGCTTCCATACAGTAATCGTGCAGGTCTTTTTGCAGAACCTTCAAAGGCGTGGACAGTTTGTGTTTTTGATTGCGCAACTCAATGGTTACACTGAGAGCATCGTAGACTGTTTCATCGTGAGAGGATGGTACATCTGCATTAGTGTTCTCATCGTGAGAGGATGGTACATCTGCATTAGTGGTTCCTAAACTTTCTGGCTGCCATAACTTCCTCAGTTCAGAGCCTGCACGTTCCTGCATATGTTCATCGTTCATACAGTAATTCGTCCGAAGTACACAAACATTTGCATTTGTGTGTGGATGAATGGTTTCAGTGTGGACAGCAGAAATGCGAATACTGGAAGCGAGGAGGGGACGGTGCAAAAATTGAGAATTCGGACCCCGAGTCAAAGGAACATCACCTACGTCAGGAGCGGGAATATTGCCGCGTTCCTTTCCTCAAGTTTTCTTATCACTTCATTACACTACGTTCAGCGCAAACCATGCCTACAATGTTCGAGAAGCTTCGAGGCTTTAGTAAATCATTTTGCTAAGATTACGCCCACTTCGGGAACGTCACAGATTATTCGGGAACCTACGTCGCCGCTGGCGATAACACTAGAATATTCGGTGGCAAGGGTATAAATGCCAACACAGTTCGCTGCTTGTCAGTTAATCGACGGCCGATGCTCTGCTCACCGCTACCAGTGTCTTGCTGTAATTTGATTTTCCTTTTACGTGGCCACAAGTTCGGCTCAAATAAACAGTTTATTAGTCGACCTGCAGTCTTCTCCCTTTGTCCTCTTCACGACCCCGTGACAATATATGCGATGACGCCGTGCCCAGTTTACTTATGAAGATTGTGCTTGTGAAGCCACTCGTTACCGTCAAGCATGCTTATCCGCGGCTGTGTCCAAGTGAAAGAAATGCGAGTTGCAATGTTTGGCTAGTTTCATTGGAGCGGTATCAAGAGAATGTTTTTCGACGAAGTTGTGTGTGCAGTTGCTTGCTTGTTGTGGGCCCGGACATGACCACAGCAACTGTGTCACCTCCACTCATGTAATAGCGCCACTAAAGGGGCATGTGGTTCTATGCATGGTATAGTAGTGTTGCGAGCAGTGGGTGGTGTAATGGACCTTAGTTCAAGCATGATTGGCATCCAGTATTTTATAATGTATGCATTGTAGACACCTCTGGTAATCCTTTGCCATGCGAATGCTGCCGGCACACAGTTTATATTGTACATTGCCTGATACTGCAAACAAGAAGGCTTTGTCACCTTTCGTTTTGGTGGAAATTGAATTATAATTAAAGGGCTTACTATCTACTGTGTCTATATTCAGGGTGCACCACAGTTTCTTACAAACTGACTTGGCACAAGACAAGAAGAATTCAAGAGCCTGCGTTGCAACTAAATTGATCTTGGAGAGGGGTGAAGCCAACTGAGCTTCATCCCCTGACTCAGTTTGTCTCGTCTGTGAGATTGCGCCATTGCTGCTTCAGTCTGATTACAACTTCGACTATTGACTACGGTACTCACCGTACTACACCTGGTGTGTTGTATCATCCAATTATTTCAGCGTCTGGGTGCTGTCGTGTCACTGGCCGAAAATGCCATGAGCGACGGCTGTGGATTTGTTCCCCCTCAGCCACCTGAACAGGCGTAGCTGCCTCTTGTGGCACAAGTTGTTAAATGCTTGTTTATTGATAGGTATTACTTCACATTGCCAGACTCTTCGTTTCATCATCAATCCAATGCATTGGCTTGTGCCAATATCGGTAGAATAACAGTGCAGCACAATATAGTTTTGCAGTAGAGCTGTTATAGCTAAGTTACCACCGGATTTCTCTGCACATAGAGTGAGTGTGTAGGCTAAAAAACACGATAGTGTTTAACGGCAAGAAGTGTCAAAATGACTGAATAATCGCCATTGCTTCACAGTGACGTTGTGTACTGGCTGCGTAGGCACGTTAAGTTCATTGCATTTTGGCTATGTAAACGATAGGTCGAGCATTGTGTGGACTAACGAAAAACAGCGTGCCTACAAAGAACGATGGCACAAGAAGAAGCCGCAACGGGCGCAAATGAGGCTGGTGACACTGTGTCCGTGCCGGCCGATACTTCGGGTCTACCATGTATTCTGACACTGAAGGAAGAAGAGTGATGTCTGTGAAACAAGTTTCACAATTCATGAGATATGAATGGGTGCACTGATGGCGGGAGAGCAGCCTGGATGCCAATTGAACCATTGGGAGTGTGGAATACTTCGAGACCGGAAATGCTAGCTGGCAACATGAACGCGATCCCGCCAACTTTCATCACTTCTTGGGCGCAATGGCTATGTTCCAAAGGGAGTTTGTGGTGTACCAATTTGGCATCGCGTGTAGTCAGTATGACTCTTGATAGTATCTGCGGGACCCAAGCAAGATTATAGCCACGTTGCTCAGCGTGAGCGTGCATCAGTGTTGACACAATCTGTGTCGTTGAAAAAGGGTGAGTGGCATGTGGTACTTGTCAATATGCATCGGTGAAGGGCAATACTTGATATGTGTCCCTGTTAACTCGAATGTTGCAAACTCATTCCTGTTCTAAAAGGAAAGATAGCAGATCAATATTGCAAAACTACTATTCTGTTTGCATTCTTCTGTTTTGAAAGGTTGTTAAAAAACTAATTGAAATATTGGTAACTAAATGCTTTACTGTAATTTTAATATGTCAATTTGTTTCCACGTTGAATATTCCACAAAGCTGGCAGTCGTTCATCTTGCTAAAAAACTACAAAAATGAATTAGCGAAGGATTTCTCATGGCCTCAGTTTTGTTGCTTTGAAGTAGGTATTTGATAGCATTAATGATACTATCCTATTATCTATGCTCAAAGCTATTGAGACTTATGATCCTGCTCTTTTACTACAAGAAAGCCACTTATATAACATAGCTCAGCTTGGCTCTATCTGCAGTATTTATTTTCATCATCAAACCACTAGCATTACTTCATGTCAGGGTGCATCCAGGGGCTACTTCTGTTTTTGATTTGTGTTAATGATTTACCCAATTGTTTCTATCTAATTTATTCTGTGTGCTGATGATAACAGTGCATGTACCTGTTTTGAAATATCTCATCTCTTATTAATAGTCAAAATGCAAGTTTAGAACCTATTTGTTGGTGATATGTAACAGGTGCCTAGTCAGAATTTTTTTCGGGGGGAGGGGGCAACACCTTGATTTGAAGTAGCGGCTGGGCAGGGAGATGTGGTGGTCAAGTGTCATTTTGTGCCCTGTATGCCATGGCTGAAAACTGCTCAAAAAAAAAAGTCGGGTGGAGGGAGCACGGGTTCAATGTGCCACCCTCTAGCTACGCCACTGGCCTCTAATATTAAGACATTGTATACTACAGCTACCAAATGCGAGTAAGCACTACTATAAGTGCTGCCAAATATACCAAATCCTAAAGCAAAACTTAGCATTAAATTTACATTTCGATTTTGGTCTCTCCTGTTTTTGTGAGTTTATTTTTTTTCTTGGCATTTACTTGATTCTAATTTCATATATCAATATCGTATTGCTCATATATATGATGGAGAAGCAGCCTACAGTCTTAATTAAAACACATGCTTTTCATGTGCAGGATTAGGAATGTCTTTTCTGCCCAGTAACCTCCAAGCTATGGTATAATATGTTGATGAAGCATTACAGTCATCATATTGGAACATTTAGGTTGTCAAGAACAAGGCAATCAGAACAAATACTTGTAGTTCACACTTCTTTAGTCTATATATCAGTAACATCCTTACCATTCCCAGGCAAGAAAATATCTGTGGTATTTTCTCTGCAGATTTGTGAATACTGAGTGATGAGCGATCACATTTACGCACTATAACCACATGATTTATAGTATCAGCAGATTAATGTTAAATAATTTTTTTCTCAAGAATCCGTGCCACTAATGGTAAACAGATTGTACAATCATCTCTATTTCTACATGGAACACTCTTCCACTCTGATGAGAACTGCAAGATTTTTCTACCGACCTAAACACTAATGTAGTGTATGCTTTGAAGAGATGAGAAGTCTTTTTGTACCTTTTTCTTTGATATTTTTCTTTCAAATGTAGACTGTTCTATCTTTTCTTTTGCTCCATCGTGCACTTTTTCTCGGTACTATGTGATGCATAAGAATTGTGCTGTTCTATGTAATCAATTATATGCTTCATTTTTTTTGACACCTTTTCATTTTGCTGCCTGAATGCTCCTTTATTTCATGCTAACAGTTGCTTCGAGTTGTTAAAGGGACACTAAAGGGCAATATTAAGTTGAGCTACATTGAAAAATTAGGTTTTTGCGATAACTATTTTATAATACCTGTTGAGAACAAAGCATTTGTAACCAATGAAACAACAATACAGAAATTAAAGTAGCACCTGTGTGTACTTCAATAAATTACATCAGATTACTGAATGGCTTATTGATAAAAAGTCAATTACATAAATATTTATAAGTAAACTATTAGTAAGTCATAGCTATTGCTTCATATTATGACCGTGGAACTCTTGGACACCTCTGATTCACAGAACTAGGAAGCTAAAGTGGTAATGTCAAGTTTTTTACTCATCGTAGGATTAGAGTAAAATGGTAGTGCTAGGCACTTTTGATGGCTGTTCTCAATTCACGAAAACTGTTCAATGGCTCCCAGAAAGCAGCAGTATACTTTATTGTAGGTAAAGCATCAATCTAACAGAACTCAATATTTTCTTTTAGAGTACCTTTAACTATTATAACCAGTTCTGAGCACTAGGTCTTTGGCTATGAGACCTCCTTCTGTAATTGCTACATAAGTGGTAACTATTTTATTGATAAAATTTTGATAGTTATGCTTATAGGGCCATTTAGAGAGTACTGTGCACCCGAGGCCGCTTTTCTGATCTGATTACTAACAGTAGACAGTGCATTTTTTCACTACATTTTATAAAGCCTTAGATCACATAAGAGCCGGGTATAGCTAATTGATTGATATGTGGGGTTTAACGTCCCAAAACCACCATATGATTATGAGAGACACCGTAGTGGAGGGCTCCGGAAATTTCGACCATCTGGGGTTCTTTAACGTGCACCCAAATCTGAGCACACGGGCCTACAATATTTCCGCCTCCATCGGAAATGCAGCCGCCACAGCTGGGATTCGAACCCGCGACCTGCTGGTCAGCAGCCGAGTACCTTAGTCACTAGACCACCGCGGCGGGGCCAGGGTATAGCTAATACTAACAATCTGTGTTCTCTTGTTGGAATGGGTGAATAGTATTTTACTCCTCTGTTTCGATTCTCTTCGGCAGCATCAACAGTGCTTGGTGAGAAAGGTGGTACACATGGAAAGAAGGAAAGGGTAAGGCTCCGGTTGTATTTTAGGTAAAAACAAAGGCTAGTTTTGTCTTTTTTTATGGCAAACATCACAATGTATGTGCAAAAAAGTAAGGGACATTGAAAAAATAACACGGGTCACTTTGTTTCCCGGTGTGCTATCTTTGCCTGGTTTTATATAAGCGTTGTTGCCTACCAAGCAAAAGGGGGTTTAAATATCAAATTTGGGTCAAGATAATGCTCTCTTTACAGCTGGTATGCCACAAGTACTTTATTGGTATATTGTTTTGAATCTCGTGTTTTTGGGAGACGACAAGAGAATAGACTTGCATGACACTTTGATGTTCTTCCTTGCTCTCTGACTGTAGTTAAAAAAGTACCGACACGAAATTTTGTTGGTATAGTTGGCATGATCGATTCGCCTGAACATGCACATATCATTGAGGGCGCTTAAATTATTTGAGACTGTTTGCATTACTGCTAAATTAACGTTAAGTTTGAAAGCAAATTCGTATGTTTGCTAGTCATAGTAACATTTCTTAATCATTTTAGTGTACTACATCATGTCTTGCCCACACTGACTTTATAGGGACAGTTTCTTTTTTTAAAGGGCCAGTAAACAACTCTCAAGTCAAAAAATTGTTATAAAGAAAAATATGCGCACTTTTGCTGTGAGAACATGCTGCGGCAAATGTTTTTAGAATGTGGGCTATGATAAGGAAGCTACGGGAGTTAGAACATTCTTTTCAGCGGGTTTCGAAATTCCGAGCGGCCTCACCACCCTCCTCTGCCATAGGGAGAGGCGTAGCCCATTGTCGTGACTCCACCCACTTCCGCAACATGACACTATGTCAGCGATACGTCATCGGCGCGCGACCAACGACCAAGCAGAGCATGTCCGATTTCAGTACATGTCATAGCGGCGTGGAGAGTAAACACAGTTCGAAGGGCACCTCTCCCCTTGCGGTAAAGTAGTGAGGTGCCTCTTCATCTCAGAGGCTTTTTGTTCCGGCAACACTGATTTTCCGAGAAGTCTGAATCCCTACAAAATGACAGAGGGAGGGCAGCCCAGGAAAATGAAGATGCGGACTGCATGAAAAAAAATTCATCACCGCAGAGCCAAGGTGCTGTTCCGTAGGGCAAAAGGCCAGTCAACGAGCTCAGTGGTATGAAAAGCTGCCCATGAGCAAGCTTCCGTCACTTTACTGATGAGGAAGATTGGTGAGGCCAAGGAAATAGGCACAGCATTGTTTTTTAATGAGGAGAGTCTGCACGGTGCCTAGTGCTGTAATATTTGGAAAATGTGATCGCTGCGGTCTACTGTACGAGCTGGCGAGCTTGTTTGCAGGGTGTTTGAAAAAAAGTCGGAGCCTGTTTACTGGCCCTTCAACCACACATGCTTAATGTCCTCAACAAGTAGCATTCATTGATCTCTCTTGAAAGAATGCTTGAAGAACAATCGATGTTTGTTGCCCCCTTTTCTACTTTTTTTTGCTTCCCACTCCTGCAATGGTCTTGCTGAGCCTGCAGTAACTGCAAATAAAAACGAATTGCAAAACCATGTGCACTGTTATATTCGCACCCATATTTGTACAGCCGAATGTGTGCCGAAATGCCATCCTTGAGTACTAAGTTATCCTGGTAAAACTTACAAAGTAAAGTTAAGAGCAAAAATGATTTTGCATGTAGTGTATACACAGGTGTTGGAAAACCTTTTTGTAGTTGCCGTGTTTACCCACAGATTCGTGATGTTTTTTGCCAAGAGAATGATCTTCATAAAATTTTCTCTCATTTTTTTCGGTGTGTTTTTTCATAAGAGCACAATTTACCAAATCCTGTTGCAATTTTTATATATTGCAGTACTTCAAGATTCCTGCAGGATTTGCACTTTAAAGCTGCAGTGTTACTAAGAAACATGGTTCTGTAAAATTGTCGTTTACTTTGATTCCTTCGCACCCAAGTAGTGAAGTAAACCACAAACCTTTTTTACTCATTCTAGGTAAAGCTGTCTACAGTAGCCGAGACACTGGGTCCACAACAGCCAACTGTGCTCTACGCGATCACGGAATCCGTGCCTCTAAGTCACGATGCCGACCATACCCAGAAGAGAATTGTGTGCAGATGCAACATTATTTCGCGAAAAAGGTCTCGTGCCACAATGTGTCCAATGCGTCGCACGATGCGCAACGCATCTTCATGGAGGCCGCTGCAAGATCTAGGTCCACACAAGCGTAAGTTTATTGGTGGTAGTTGCCTATAAGAATTTAGGCAGTCCCCCCCCCCCCCCCCCTTTTTTTTACCCATGTAGAAATACAAGTCTGTCCTACTCTTATTGCCAGAGCAACACAGAAAGTGTGCCTCAATTCTGATGGTGACACAGACGATAGCCAGGGAGACACAGGCTACGTGGCTTGATCACAAGGACAACACAGGACATCACCAGCGTGAAGTGAGTGGAGTGTGTGCGCGCATTTCTGGGAGGGTCAACACTCATTTTCCTGCTGTGCTGCTAGTCCCGATGATGATGTTCGCACACCTTCCTTTGTATCATGCCAGTGATGTGGTTACCTGGATGTGCCTAACTTCCAATACATTTGACACATTGTTGTAGCTACTGTGCAGGTATTGCATTCATCATGTATTGACATAAAGACACACAGTGCCCACTCGACAGCCTCAGATTTGTTATGTAAACTAAGTAGCATGCTCTTATTTTCATAGTGCCTACTGATATTGGTCTACCGTGTTTGTTCTTTCATGTTTGCAATGTTTACAGTATTGTATAGTATTGTACACTATGGTATGGTTGCTTTTATTTGTCATATTTCTGGACTGTGTTACAATGCATGAATTGATACATTACGGTTGTTCGGCTTTGAGGGGATATGCTACT
This sequence comes from Rhipicephalus microplus, assembly GCF_043290135.1. Classification (NCBI taxonomy): domain Eukaryota; kingdom Metazoa; phylum Arthropoda; class Arachnida; order Ixodida; family Ixodidae; genus Rhipicephalus; species Rhipicephalus microplus. Next base: position 124,116,049 of record NC_134701.1, read on the forward strand.
GGAAAAAAATATTTAATCTCTACCCTGGGGCAATGGTATTTTTGCAGTATACATAGGCTTTTATGCTGATTTGAAATATGTAATCAGTTTTGTAGTCAATTTGATAGCTTCAGTTTCTGTGTCATGACAATGTAAAATAATGGACACCCTTTCTTGCCACCAAATTTTTGTAGTGCTAAGCCACTAATGGCTCATATTGCTCCAAATTAACTGTAGAATGCAAATAACTAACAAGAAAGTGCGTGTAAAACGTTTTAATGGACAAGAAATTTGTAATGTGAGAAGTCTCGGAATGCTCAGACCAAACTCGCTGCATACTTCAGGTTTGTAATAAGTATATAGGTGATATCAAGTTAAAAAAATACTTGCACTCTGCATGTGTTGACGAATACGTGGACAAGATTTAATCTGAATCTGGCTATCAGAACTATGCAAAATATGATGTCCAAGCTTAAGAAGGTGACTGAAATTAGATCTCGAGAAAAATGAATTTTAAAGGTATAAGTGAAAGCTCATATACGTGGTAAAGATGTGTCTTTTAAAATTATTTTTTTCCCATCATGAGAGGTTGGAAATCATGGTTATTTTGAGCACGTGGCTTTGGTGAAGTCCTCATGCAAAATGCAATGGCAGACAATTTCGAGGGCACTCTAGAGAATGAGCTCTTTTTGGTTCTCACTAGCTCCTTAAAAGTGGTTTTAACCTACTTCGTAATTATTGACATTCTTCAATTTTTTTGTTTCTTGGGAAGTAGAGAAACTATACCTGTGGAAGCAAATAATAACAAAAAATGCAATTTTGTAAAAAAAAAACTAGCATTGTCTTACTCAGGCATCTTCCCTTAACAGTGTCATTGAGAATTGTAAAGCAGGCTAACTCACTAGTGTAATGCATCGTCGGACTTGAAGGAAGCTTTAGGAGCAAAAGTGCATCTCTATTGACCCAGGCCATAGGTACACTGTTAATTTTCCAGTTACTGATTGTTTTAAGTGGGTAGTTGTGTATAGTTGGGTACAGAGAGACAGAAAACTTTATTTGCGCATAACGCGGAGCATTCAAATGGTCGGGCCCCTATTCCAGGGCTCCGCTGGCCCTGGCCATCATCTCTACCCGTTGGACCAGCCAGCGCTGATCAACAATGGCCGAGCTGGACAGCAGTGCCTCCCATTTTTCCTCTGTGTTGTTCATGTTGTGGTGTTCTTCATTGTGATGCGTACACTCCCACGGGATGTGAAATGGAGTTGGTGTGGCCCCACACCACGGGCATATATCTATGTAGGCTGTGGGATAGAATACATGCAGCCTGTGTAAGCTCGTGTACATGTTTGTTTGAATTCTGCGTAATGCCACCGATTCCATTGCTGTGAGCTTTTTATGTGGTGCTGGATACAGTTTTCTATTGTCCCTGTATTACTGAAGAATTGTACCAAAGTTAGGGTCTGGGGGCGTTGGATCCTCTATTGCAGTGTGCAAGAAAGCTCGGTGATTTGTGAAGCCTCGAGTCGCCTCATCCGCAAACTGGTTCCCGGTGATGCCCTCGTGCCCTGGCACCCAGATAATGGTTTGGGTGTATTCAATTGGAAAGTCTTTCTTAGCTTTGGTTAGAATTTCGAAGGCATTCATACATATTCTACTTTTTTCGTGATTCCTACAGGCAGCCATCAAATCTGTGATTATTGTCATTGGGGATTTTCGCTCCCTGCCCTCCTTGATTGCCAGCGCGATCGCTATCTCCTCCGCTTCTGTGATAGAAGCTTGGGCTATGGAGGCAAAACTTGTGACGTTTCCTTTTTCGGTCTGTGACCACAGCCACCATGTTCTTTGCATTTGCCTGATATAGTGCAGCGTCAGTAAATCTCGCCGTATTGAAATACTTTGTCTGTTTATCTATGTAAGCGGCTCTTCCTTTACGTCTTCCAGCATGTAAAACTGGGTCGATGTTCTTCGATAGGGGGCATATCTTGTACCAGGCTCTGACTGAGCACGACATTTCCTTAGCTATTCCATGTGCCTGTACTTGTTCACTGAGGCCGATCCTCTGAAGAAGTTTTCTGCCGGTTGGCGTCTGTAGCAGGCGGTTAATCAGGGTGGTTACTTGTGCCTCAGCCAACTCATCAAATGTATTGTGAAGTCCGAGCGCTAATAGCTTCGCAGTTGAAGTGCTTTGTGGTAGTCGCAGAGCCGCTTTATACGCCATCCTTATTATTTTGTCTGCTTTTTTTCTTTCTCTTCTCTATTCATGTTGTGGTAGGGTAGCGAGTATGTTAGTCTGCTGATGACTAAGCTCTTTACCAAACGAAGCGCGTCTAGTTCTTTCAGTCCAGCACGATTGTTCGTTATTCGAACTATCATACGAACAATTTGTTGAGCTGTTCGTTTAAGCATATTCAGTGTGTGAAGACATCGCTGATTGGACTGTAACCACATCCCTAAGATTCTAACGGTTGTTTTCTCTGGAATAATATTGCCGTCTAGCTTGACCTCAAAGCGGAGGCTCGGGTCTGTTTTTTGTTTTTTACTTTTGGCGAACCGAATGAGTTCCGATTTGTCTGCTGAGCACTGAAGTCCCCTTTCTTTAGTGTAATATTTGATGGTTTTAGCTGCCAGTTGAAGCCGCTCTTCTTTTTCTGCCAAGCTACCCTCCCTTGGTTCTCCATATAGTGATGTCATCGGCATAGAAGGAGTGTCGGATGTCAGGAATATCTTCCAGTTTTTTGGCTAGACCAATCATGGCTATGTTGAAAAGCGTAGGCGAAATCACAGCGCCTTGTGGTGTGCCTTTGCTCGGTAGGTGGAAGACATTGGATTCGTCCTCTCCTAATCTGATAACAGCGGTTCTTTTAGTAAGGAAGTTCTGTACATATTTGTACGTCCTTTGACCGCAGTTTGTCGCTGCTAGCCCATCTAACATGGCCTTATGGCTTACGTTGTCGAAAGCGCCTTTTATGTCGATGGCCATGACAATGTTTTCTCCTGCTTTTGACGCATTTGTTAGTACTTCCTCCTTTAAAAGCAGAAGGATGTTCTGTGTCGAAAGGTTTGAGCGGAAACCAAACATGGTGTTTGGCAACAAGTTATTTTGTTCAAGGTGCCGTTGAAGTCTGGTATTTATTAATCTCTCAAACACTTTGCCTAAGCACGAGGTAAGAGAGATTGGCCTGAGGTTTTCTATTGCCAATTTCTTTCCTGGTTTGGGTATCATAATTATTACAGCATGCTTCCATTGCTGAGGTATAGTGCCATTCACCAAGTGTTTGTTAATGAAGTTTAGAAGCGCTGTTATGGCTTCGTCATTCATGTTGCGAATCATGGCATTGGTGATTTGATCCGCCCCAGGCACTGTGTTCGGTTTCATACTGACGATTGCCGCTCTGACCTCGGCATGCGTGAAAGGTTCACCCAGTTCTGAGTTTGGGAGCCCAGTGTATGTAGCCTGGTAAGAAGCTGTGATGGCTCGGGTGCCGAAGCACTTAATATAGATGTCTTGAAGGACGTCATCTCGTGTGCCTGGATATGTGTGCAATAATCTTTCTAGAGATTTTTGTCCTTCGCGTTTAGTTTTCAGAGGGTCAATCATGGCTCTGAGGATATTCCATGTCTTTGCTGTTCCTAGGGTTCCATTTTGTGAATCGCAAAACTGTTCCCAGTTGGCTGTCGCGAGTTGATTAGCGTACTGTTCGGCTTGCTGCCTTATTTCTTTAATTTTTGCTTTGAGTTTCTTATTTCGCTTTTGCCTTTTCCGTCTTTTAGTGAGGTTTCTTCTTGATTCCCACAGGTGAAGAATGTAAGCGTCTACTTCAGGGGTGTCATCGGTTCTGGTGACGGTTTTGGTGTGCATTTGCTTTTCATTTCGAATTATTTTATACCACTGGTCCAAGTCGTCTATGGCAGTCACGTGCGCTTTTAACGATTTTCTATATGCATGCCAGTCTGTAATTTTAGCTGTGCCGATGTGTTTGCGGATTCGGCCGGTGCGGATAGTGGTGCTTAGTATGTAATGATCACTGCCCAGGTTTTCAAAGGTGTTGTACCAGTCCACGCTGTGGAAGTTTTGTACTATCGTCAAGTCCGGACTTGTGTCCATAGATACGCTGTTGCCTATTCTCGTTGGTATTGCAGGGTCATTTAACAGTGTCATTTCCAGTTTCTCTATTTGCCTTGCGATATTCTTGCCTTTGGTGCCTTGCATCTTATATCCCCAGCTTGCATGCCTGGCATTAAAGTCCCCAACTATGATTAATAGATTCCCTTTTTCCAGTTTTGCTGTCTCTTGAAAGAGCTTGTCGAACGTTGCTCTCTTTTGTCTTGGGGGACTATAGATATTGCTACGTGCCAGTGCATGGAGCTGAAGAAGACAAAGCAGATAGACTGGCACGAGCTAATCTGTGTGGCTGGCGCTGCTTGCCTAACGGGCTGTAAATACATCGGTGACTACCCCTCTGAGTAACATATTCCCGTAACATATTTGGTGGAGTTGTGCGATCCCCGTCCTCGCCGCGAAACTCCGAAGGGGACGCTCCCTCGCGGCTTACAACATGACCACTCAAGACTCGGCTACATCTTCTCCGGTCGCTCCCCCTTCTGCCCGACCTGTCAACCCAGCGCCCGCAACAACTTTCGTGACGCTTCCCGCACTCAAAGACCCCGGCGTATTCTCGGGCAGCGAGGGTTCCGACGTTGACCAGTGGCAACGCCTCTACGAACACGTCAGCGCCACTTACAGGTGGGATCCCACTCTTATGCTCGCAAACGTCATCTTTTATCTCGACGGAACCCCTCGTGTTTGGTTTGATATAACCACGAGCATGACATAACAAGCTGGGACAGCTTCAAGGAAAAGATCCGTGAGCTTTTTGGCAACATCTCTGGTCGTCGTGAAGCTGTAAAAAATGAGTTGTCGACTCGCGCATAATATTCCACGGAGCCCTACATCGGTTATATTCAGGCTGGCCTTTCACTATGCCACCAAGCTGACGAAAATATGTCTGAACCTGAAAACGTTGCACATATCCTAAAGGGTATCGCCGACGATGCGTTCAACTTGTTGGTATTCAACAATGTGTCATCTGTTGATGCGATCATTCAAGAATGCCGCCGGTTCCAACAAGCTAAAAGCAGACACATCTCCCATCAGTTCCAGCGCCTCCCGAACACCACTGCGACGTCCTCGTGTCTCGACACATATCATCCACCAGACACCTGTGACAACTTGACGCGAATCGTCAGGCAGGAGCTTGAAGCGGCTTCTCCAGCTAAGGTGGGACCAACGTCCCCTGACCCCTCTCCGCCAATAACGTTGCCTCTCATTCAAGCAGTCGTCCGGCAGGAAATCGCCAGATTGGGAATTCACTCTATCTCACCGCCTCCCCGCACCAACTACCAGCCCCGATACACGCCTGCACATCTCTTCCCGACCGGCTCTCCCTCAACGTTCCGTAATCCGTCCGCATGGCGAACACACGATGACAAGCCGATATGTTTCTCGTGTCACAGAATCGGGCACATTTCTCGCCATTGCAGAAGTCGCTGGGGTCCTCCTGCACAACCGTCCTCTCGTCCCTTCTATGCACGTCCTGCCTATCGCCATGAGACCAGCCGCGACCATTTTGCCCAGGAACCTGCTTCTGAACACCGCTACTCCCGCTCTCCATCCCCCCAACGTCGCCAGTCTCGTTCTCCACAGCCCCGCCGACCATCTTCTCCCGCCTTCCCACGAGGTTCCCCGACAGAAAACTAAGCGTTGCAGCCCCCGGAGGTGGCGCTGCATCGCTCGGACTGACCGAAAATCCTCTTTTGACGATGCCGACAAAACGGAACCTCATAGACGTACAAGTAGACGGCGTACATGTCACTGCTCTTGTCGACACTGGCGCCCAACTTTCCGTGATGACGAGTGATTTTCGCCGCAAGCTCAAGAAGGTTCTCACACCGGCGACCACTCCGTTCTTCCGTGTTGCGCATGGTGGAATGGTGGAATTTTCTGTCCAGACCCAGGCAATCTCTTTGCGCAGCAATGTTCTAAGTGGTGCGGTGAGTACAGACATTCGAGGAATGAAGCGCTGCACGTAATTCATCGTTCCGAGGAAGACTTTCAATTCCTTACTGTTACTTGGCGCTGGCATGTCCAAAATGGCTTGGACGCGATCGGGTCCCAGGCTCAGTCCTTGCGTGGTGAAAACGTGTCCCAAGTAGCGAACTTGCTCCTGCAAAAAGACACATTTCTGTGAGTTCAGACGGAGGTTGTGCTCACGGCAGCGTGCAAGCACCCCGGTCAAGTTGTTGTCATGTTCTTCCTTCGTTGTGCCCCAGACTAATATGTCGTCCATTACAACCGCTACTCCAGACAGGCCCTCCAAGAGGCGGTGCATGGCTGCTTGAAATATTTCCGGGGCGGAAGCAATTCCAAAAGGCATGCGGATAAACCGATAGCACCCGTAGGGCGTGCTCATTGTGCACAATCTGGAGCTGCTGTCAGAAAGTTTTATTTGCCAGAACCCGGATGTTGCGTCCAAGGTAGAAAAATATTTAGCTCCAGCTAGTCGTTGCGCGACCTCTTCTAGAACAGGCATAGGGTAGTGTTCACGCAGAATAGCTTTGTTAAGCTCCGTTGGGTCGAGACAAATTCTTACTTTATCACCTTTAACTACGGCTACCATATAGCTTGACCATTCTGTTGGTTCGGTTACCTTGGTTATGACGTTGTGCTCCTCCATGCGTTGAAGTTCGGCCTTTACTTTTTTTTCAATGGCGACCGGAACCCTTCTGGCTGGCACAACAACACCGACGGCGCCGGGTTTGAGCTTCATTTCGTACTCAAAATTCTTCAGCTGTCCCAATCCTGTGAAAACATCGGTGAAGGGCTGAGCCGCCGGGTAGAGTTGCTGCGTCTCGACGCTATCAACGCGATAAATCAAGCCAAGGCTTTCTGCTGCTGCTCCGCTGAGGGTCACCGGCATGTTTTGCTCTATGACGAAGAAGGTTTCATCGTGCTGTTTATCGTTCACGGATAGCGACAACTTTACTTTAAACTGCGCAGTCGTTTTGTGGCCGAAAAAACTCGTTAACGTGGCTCGGCAGGCTTCACGAGTCTTTCTCGGAAGCGACAAAACATCTTCCTTTGAAATCACACAACAGTTTGCCCCAGTATCAAGTTTGCAGACCATCGGACGGCCTTCAATGGAAACTGTCGCGGTCCACTGGTCGCTAGCGAGTGCGTTCACGGTTAAAGCTTCCAGAAAAAAATCTGACCTTTCGTCAACATGTAGCTCTCATATTTTTTTGCGCTTTGCATCTTCGCTGTGCAAGAAGGATGACTGCGAGCATGCTTGGGCGAAATGATTCAATCCTCCGCATTTCTTGCACGCTTTTCCTGTTGCTGGGCAGCGGCTGCCGCGGTGAACTTTGTAGCCACATTTGTTACATGGCTTTGTTACTCTGGCCAACGCATTTACGGCTGCAGTTTCAGCGCCTTCAGTGGTGCCACGTATCTGTCGAAACTGCTCCTCGCCTTGCTCTTGGATGCGACAGATTTCGACTACTCTTTGGTAAGAGGGGTTTTCAGAAATTAACTTCTTTTGCAGTCCCTTGTCCCGGATACCGAGTATGATGCGGCTACGAAGCATGCGCTCTTCTAAGTCTCCAAAATCGCAGTGTTGGGATAGCGTTCGCAGTTCGACAAGCCAGTCATTGAAACTTTCGTCCTCTTTTTGGTCTCGGGAGCCGAAGCAAAACTCGTGGTAAGTGAGGTTCTTCGCGGGCTGGTAGAAGTCTTCCAATTTTTTAATTATAAGGGTTACATCGGTTGTGTCCTCTCCTGGCTCAAACTTGAACGAAGCGAACACTTTTCTAGCCTCTTCCCCAATGGTCACTAAAAGCGTCGCCGCCTGCACTTCTTTTGGTTGCTTGTTCAGCTGAGTTGCCGTGGAAAACAGTTCAAACTCACTTTTCCAGGTCTTCCACCCAAGCAAAGCGTCTCGCGATGTGTCGAGGGGCTTCGGAGGCGGCAGGAGCGTTGTCGGCAATGCAGGCGGTGTCGGCAACGTAGGCGGTGTCGTCATGCTGGCTGTTTTCCGCTGCCACCATGTGTACGAGACGATATCATGGGTCGAACAGCCCCTTTATTGCCTATAGTGACGAGTTTAAGTAGGCCAGGCGGGTGACGTCACGCTTACGTAGGAGCGACAGCTTGCGCTCGCTATCGCGGCCGTGCCAACTCGGTTACAACCATCTATTGTTGGAATGTGCTTCACTCGTGTGAGCATTGTGGATCGACACAAAGTTGTTCTCTTCACCGTCCTTGATAAATGCCCCCACGACGTATTCTTAGGCCTTGACTTCCTGTCCGCGCATTCTGCCCTCATAGACTGTTCGACCAGTACGCTCCGTCTACACTTGCCCGCAACAGAACCTCCTACAAAACGGCCGAGTCGCCTCTGCACAACGGGACACGCGCGCCTCCCTCCACAGACACTGACCTACATAGAGCTCGTCTCAATACCACCAGTTCCCGACGGTGACTATGTTCTGACCCCTATCACCGATGTTCTCATAAGCCGTGGCATTACATTACCGCACACCATTCTGTCCGTCGCGGGAAATTCTACGTGCCTCCCAGTTGTCAACTTTAGCTTGACACCTCAAGTTTTGCCACAAGGGATCTCTTTGGCGTTGCTCTGCACCTTAGAAGACAATGCGGCAGATGTTTTCGCGATGGCCGCCCCTTCTGACCCCCGCGCTCAACATCAATCTGCCACTTGCTCCGACAGTGCTATTACTTCGATGATCGCTTCCAACTAAACGCCCCAGCAGACTGATGAGCTCCACCGGGTTTTGCTGTCCTACATCGACGTTTTTGACATCAGCGGCCGACCGTTGGGGAAAGCTACCGGTATGAGCCACCGCATAAACACTGGTAATTAGCATTCTATTCATAGGCCTCCATATCGGGTGTCGGCGGCCGAGCGTCACATCATCCAAAGTGAGGTCGACAAAATGCTCGCCAAGGACATCATTGAGCCATCCTGCAGTCCTTGGGCTTCTCCTCTAGTGCTAGTCCGCAAGAAAGACGGTGCATGGCGTTTCTGTGTGGATTATCGACACCTAAACCAAATTACCAAAAAAGACGTCTACCCTCTGCCACGAATAGATGATGCGCTTGATTGCCTCTATGGGTCCCACTATTTTTCCTCCATAGACCTTCGTTCCGGCTACTGGCAGATAGAGGTAGATGAAATGGACTGTGAAAAGACGGCATTCATCACCCACGATGGCCTATATCAGTTCAAGATCATGCCTTTCGGCCTTTGTAACGCTCCAGCCACCTTCGAACGAATGATGGACTCCCTGCTCAGAGGATTCAAATGGTCCAGCTGTTTGTGCTACTTGGACGACGTCATCGTCTTTTCACCAACATTTGAAACTCACATAGAGCGCCTCTCAGTCATCCTGGGAATCTTCCGTCGCGCTGGCCTGCAGCTCAACTCGTCCAAATGTCACTTTGGAGGCCATCAAATCACAGTGCTTGGCCATTTAGTAGACGCCAACGGTGTACAACCAGACCCGGCAAAAATCAGCGCCGTCAAAAACTTTCCTGTACCACGATCTGCGAAAGATATACGCAGCTTTATCGGACTATGCTTCTACTTCCGATGCTTCGTGAAAAATTTTGCGCACATAGCGAGGCCGCTTACGCAGCTCCTCAAGAAAGAAGTCTCGTTTTCAGGGGGCTCCGAAGAGGCTTCTGCGTTCTCGACTCTTGTCGCTCTTCTCACTACCCCTCCGATTCTGGCACACTTCAACCCTGCTGCCCCTACGGAAATCCATACAGATGCAAGTGGGCATGGCATTGGTGCAGTGCTGGCTCAGAAACAACATGGCCATGATTGGGTTATTGCATAAGCCAGCCGCCTCCTATCCGCCCCTGAACGTAACTATTCGATAACAGAGCGTGAGTGTTTGGCTCTTGTATGGGCGGTAGCGAAATTTCGACTTTATCTATACGGACACCCATTTTCGCTAGTTACCTACCACCACGCACTCTGCTGGCTCAACTCTCTGAAAGATCCATCAGGTCGCCTTGGTCACTGGGCTTTGCGCCTGCAAGAGTTTTCCTATTCGGTGTTCTACAAATATGGCCGCCTACACCGTGATGCCGATTGCCTCTCCCGGTACCCTGTCGACGATCCTGACGACACTGACGAGCCCACGGAGAACTCTATCTTGTCAGTGTCCGACTTCCTTAATATTGGGGAAGAACAGAAGCGTGATCCAGAGCTGCTTGACATCATCAGCCGTATGGAATCCTCCACAAATGATGCTTCCGTCCGCTACTTCGTCATTCAAAAGGATGTGCTATACCGTCGCAATTTCCGACTAGACGGGCCCGACCTTCTCATTGTTGTGCCTAAGCATTTGCGCCGCTGTGTTCTCACCGAACTTCATGACGCTCCCACGGCTGGACACCTTGGCGTATCCCGCACGTACGAGCGCGTCCGGCGCCGTTTTTTCTGGCCAGGCCTTGTTCGTTCGGTACGCCGATACGTTGCCACGTGTGACCTAAGCCAACGTTGTAAAACACCGTCGCTGCTACCCGCTGGCCATCTTCAACCAATTGACAAACCCGCGGAACCATTTTACCGTGTTGGGTTAGACCTGCTTGGTCCTTTTCCCACATCAACATTGGGAAACAAATGGATAGCCGTTATTACAGACTACGCTACACGCTACGCTATTACACGAGCTCTACCGACCAGCTGTGCAACCGATGTCGCTGACTTCTTGTTACGAAACGTTATATTGATTCACGGTGCTCTGAGACAGCTTCTCACAGACCGTGGCCGTACATTTCTATCCCAAATCATCGCCAACATTCTGCGTTCTTGTTCCACGCAACACACACTGACAACCGCTTACCACCCTCAAACAAACGGCCTCACGGAACGATTTAAAGGCACTTTAACAAATATGCTCGCTATGTACGTGTCGCCCGACCGCCGAGACTGGGACCTTGCCTTACCCTACGCAACTTTCGCGTATAATTCATCCCGTCACGATAAAGCGGGCTTATCGCCGTTTCACTTATTGCGCGGAAGAGAGCCGACTTTACCACTGGACACAGTCATCTCAGCTCACACCACGTCCACCAGCGAGTATGCCCGCGACGCGATTGCGCGAGCCGATCATGCCCGTCAGCTCGCTCGCGCTCGGCTGATGGCGTCGCAAACCAACCAATGTCGTCGGTACGATGCGGAACATAGAGACGTACAATTCGCTCCCGGTACTCTCGTTTTACTCTGGTCCCCTCATTGTCGGCTGGGCCTATCCGAAAAACTTCTGTCTCATTACACGGGACCCCACCGTATATTGCGTCAAGTAACACCTGTCACCTACGAGATCAGCCCCATCTGTCCATCATCATCTACTATGCGGCCCAGTGATATCGTACACGTCTCGCGGATCAAGCCTTACAATAATGCGTCAGATAACGACCTTTAAAGCACCGGGACGGTGCCTCCGCCGCCGGGGGTCATGCTATACCCGGCGACAACTTTCTGTGGCAGCACGGCCAAGGCTACGTGGGCGGAGCCTATGCACATGTGCTACTGCGCCAAGTAGTCCGACCGCTTCGACGGGTGTTTCGGTTTCGATTTCACCAGCGCATACTTTATCCTTTGTGTGTCCGGCGCTGACCCAGGTTTCGTCAAGGTAGTATATGGGTCTGGAAGAATAAACAACAAAAATGAAGCATGTCATCTGCAGCGAAGCGCGGCGAATGCAGCGAAACTCGGCTCGTGTCACAATTATTAAAAATTGCTCGCGTTTCGGCTCGCGTTTTCTCGCGTTTCGCTGCAGGTTTCGCTGCTCGCGTTTCGCTGCGTTTGCTCGCGTTTCGCTGCTTTTCCTTACTTGCGCGTAAACGTTGTACGCCACCTCCTTGGCCTGTACGGACAACTTTTGATTTGACAACGCCTGGTACGGCTGCGCAGCTGGTGGACTCGCGGCACGCGGCGGTGTTTCCTCCGTAAGCGACGTTGACGAGCTGTAACCGGCGGACGCCATCTTTGACAGTGAGAAATGCGGTGAGGTAAAAAGGCGACGGAAGCCAAAAAACCCCCAAAAAACCTGAGAGAGCATGAAACGAAATTTTTTCTACTGTGCAACGTTTTTATTCACTAATTAAAAAATAAATCCGCGAAAAATGTAAGTGACGAATGGTAAAATCTTAGTTACCCAGAACAGTATACAAACGTTTTCGTTGAGGGACTACATGCTGTGGCGAGGTAAGACAAGCGTGCTTCGGCTCCGTAGCCTTGGCTGTGCTGCCACAGAAAGTTGTCGCGGGGTATACGTGCCAGTGCATGGAGCTGAAGAAGACAAAGCAGATAGAGTGGCACGAGCTAATCCGTGTGGCTGGCGCTGCTCGCCTAACCGGCTGTAAATACATCGGTGACTACCCCTCTGAATCAGTCTCCTTCCCGTAACAATATTAAGTACGAAGGCGCTCTTTCCATGGCTCCCTTTGTAGGTTATTTCTGTTATGATATGCAGGATATCCACCTCTTCTATGGGCTGATGACATATTGCTGTAATTGAGTTAGCGACTAATGTAGCAACTTTCCATACTGCGTCTCCGGTACTATAAGTTTCGTAGCCCCGTAAATTTGGTTGTGTTCCGGCTTCCTGGACTGCTATGACAGCAGGTGGCTTTTGTTGCGACGTCACCAGCTGCAACAGTTGCCCTCTTTTCCACCGAAAACCACGGCAGTTCCACTGCCATATTTCACACTTTTCTTACTACTGCGTTTGATATTTAGCCATTATGCGTCTCCTGGTGAATGACCGACAATCCGGGCCTGTTGTAAATTTTCTCAGCTTTTTCTCTGATGTTGATGCCTGTGGCATGCTTTCGCAAGGCTTTCGTGAATTCCATGTGTTGGGCCTAGATTTTCTTGTCCAGAATCCCGAGCTTTCTATCTACCTTTATCATTACTTGCTCTATAATTGTCGGTATAACTTCCTTTAATGTTTCTTTCAGCATCGACGACGTAATCATTGAGTCGCCTCCTGCATTCGGTTGCGTCTGCAATTTCTGGCCACTCTGGGCGGGTATAGAGTTTTGTGTCGGATGCTGCGCTTGTTGCTTATTTTGTTCCCTATTTTCGCGTTCTAGGTCACCTATTTTCACCCGCATGATCTCTAATTCGCGTTCTAAGCGCGTGAGTTGTGGTGTTTGGTGTAAGTGTAGGGAGGATTTTGCTGCCCAGCTCACCTGGTTCTTTGCTTTCTTTTTCTGCGCCTTCTTGCCCTTGTGCTGTTGTTGCGTTGCTTGGGCCTGCTTGTGGTCACCATTCCTGGAGTTCGAGCAGTCTCGAGAGCCGGACCTGGATCGGGATGTAGATCTTGAGTTTTAGATGCGGAGCATCTAATACTCGAGGCTTGTAGTGCGGTGCCGTCCGCAAGCTTCCTCCTCCTTCTTCCACCATCTGTGCATCCCTTCCTCCTCTACACACCGCGCGCGCTTCACTACTCCACCATCTGTGCACCCTTCCTCCTCTACACACCGCGTGCGCTTCTCCTCTTCACGAACATTCGCTAGCTGTATAATGTAGCGCGCATGCGCCGTCACGCTTCGAGAACATCGGCAGCTGACGCGCGCGCATGCGCCGTCGCGCTTCGAGAACATCGGCAGCTGACGCGCGCGCATGCGCCGTTGCGCTTCTCCCTCTTCTCGAACATTCGACAGCTGACAGTGCATGCGCCGTCGCGCTGTATGTATACTCAAGGTCGGCGCTCGCTCGCTCAGTTGCCGCTCGTCGGTTGGTTTGTACGGTGCGTCGACGTCCAAGGTCGCGGTGAAATGAATTCCAACGAATCCACAAACACAATGATCGACGTCCCTTCGACCAGCGCCGCCCTTTCGCATACGTGTGTACGTGTTCACTCATTTAACACCCCCTCCTACAACCACGTTAACCAATTTAGCCATCGACCCAAGTAAGTCGCAATTTAACACCCCATTTCACAACCACGTTAACCAATTTAGCCATCGACCCAAATAAGTCGCACTTTAACACCCCGTTAACCAATTATATGCTCCGCATCCTCCTCAGTGTTCCCCCGAGGGAAGCTGCGGGCAATTTTTTTTATGCACTCCGATGCCGCCGTGGGATGGCGTCCGCCGCACAGGGCACATTCCGGATCGCAAATGTGGTCCTCAGGTGGGTCTCTTTGGCGACAGTTGCGGCACGCCTTTGTCATTGGTGTGGGACAAACATCCGTCCTATGTCCCTGGCTCTTGCAGAGTTTACAGTACTGCCGTGTGGGTTGATAAGGCATGCACGGCATTTCGCCACCGTAAGAATACACGAAGCACGGTAGTATAGGTGCATCGAACGTGATCACTGCAGTTTGTGACTGTCCGAGCATGCGGGCTTGAACAATTGTCACTCTTTGAGTGCGAACTCGGAGATGGCTCAGGAGTTCAGCTTCTGGCGTTTCGCGTTCTAATCCGTGTACCACTCCTTTCAAGTATCCACCAGGAGTGGGTATGTAGGTGTTTACGGGATAGTTGGTGCCATTGAGCTCCAGTGTCTTTATCTTCAAGATCATTTCTGCTACATCTTCGTACGGAGTGCTTGCAATAATTATGTTTGATTCGTTGCGAAGGCAAAGCAGAAATTTGTGGCTGTTACAGGTCTCCGGGTCACCGCTCGCATGTTGTATCACTCGCGCAACCTGGTATGCTTTCAGTTCCTTCACAACTAGCCCTGGTCTGGGCCGCATGATAACCTTGATATCGTTTTTGTGCAGCGGCGCCGCGCGCGTTCATCGTCGGCCCCTTTCAGATTCTCTTACGCGTCGCTCTTCTGCAAGCGTTCTAGCGCCAGAGCTGTTGCTCTCAGTTGCGCCTTGAGCAACGCTGTCATCACTGGCTGCGCGTTCTTGTTTCCTGATGCGTTTTTGCTGTCGCAATGACATTGCTACCTGCCACTGACCATTTTTGGCTTCGTCGTCGCGTTCCTCCGTAGAGTCTTTTTCCTCGTTCTCGGCGTCGCTAGTAGATTCCCCTTGTAGCACCTCGTCAGGTGAAAGGAAATCTTCGTTGGCGTCCACCGCAGAGCTCACTTGGGTTTCGATGTCTTGGTCATCCGTAAGTGCCTGGGCTAGTTCCGGGTCGTTGTCCGTTGGGGTTCGGGCAGGTGCAGCGCGACGCGTGAGCCTAGAGCTGGCTGCCAGGACTCCGCGTTCCGCTTCGCCATGAGACTTAGCGTGGCGGGTTGGCATGCTCTGCCGAGGTCTTCACTTCTCAGAGGAAACCGGGATCGCTTGTCCAAAAAGGTGGTGTCAACGTATACCTGACATCTTCCTGCACAATTCTCGTAGTTTCACTGGTAGTCACATGATTTTAACCGCTGCTAGGCACGATGATTGATGGAGCCGATGTGAACGCGTGTGCACTCCTCGGCGCCACCTGGCAGTCTTCATAGTTGGGTACAACTTTATAATTCCTGAGAGGTCCTGCACAGATGACCGAAGTGCAGTAGCCGATTACCTCAAAGACTAAAGAAATAATCCTGCTTATGCACTGGGCGGTCTTCTCTGAAGGAAGAGTCATGGGCTGTTGGGCGTATGATGTTAGTCTGGAGTGCGCACACATTGGGGCAGTCTTGTATGCATCCGCCTTTCAATAGACAATGTCACATGCATTTTTAAGTTGTATATGACCATAAGACTAATTATGCAAACTTGGAACATGGATATGGAGGTGCAAGTGAGAATGTAAACGTTGCATCTCATTATTTTCACAATGCTTTTATTTTCCAAGTTCTGTATAACATCCACAAAATAAAAAAAAATGATGTCACTCTGCACTAGTGGCGATGTCAATGTTAATCTTAGATTTGGCCCATTTCCCTAAGATCATAGAAGAAATACCCAGATAGAATACTTTAGGCATTATTGTGCAAGTTTTGCAATTATGTAGGGTGTGCCTGAAAGTAATGAGGCAGAGTACAGAAAAAACAGTCTGTAAAAAGTGTTTCGATTTGCCTGGTGCTCTTCAATTAAAAGATGTTGGGCCTTGACACAGTAAGCATGAGGTGTTTTCAGCTGTAGGCATCTTTGAAGCCATTTTAGCTGCAGAGCTCAGAGTAAGGCCATTTTCGTTGGCGGAAAGCTCCACAGGTGGGCACCACAGAAAGTGGGTTATGTGCCGAACAGCTACTAGTGTACTACAGCGAGGAGGTGGGAGAGGGAAAAGATGGAGAGGAGGAGTGATGTGAAAAAAAGAGGGGTGAAGGTAAAGCATGCCATAGTCTTGTACAGTGTAGTTTAGCAAGGGAGTTAGGGTGAAGAAAAGGAGAGGTTGAAGCCTATATTGATTCATGGTGTAGAGTCGCATACATACCGTATTTACTGACATAATTTGTGCACCACTAATGTTTTTTTTCAGAGTAATATATATATATATATATATATATATATATATATATATATATATATATATATATATATATTGGCTCGCATATTTTACGCTTCCCGACCCGCCCGAACCCGCTCATTGGCGCGCGCACGAAGAGACTAGACCTTTGGATTCTTTGAACAGGCGCACGTCTCGCTGAGCTTGCGAGCTCAATCAAATGGACTGCGAGTGCGGAGCCCCTCTTTCCGAGAACATCCCCAGTGGAGTCCCTAGAACACCGTACCCACCAGAACTGCTCAAGCATTTGCCTCCCTCCACCTCCCTCGCGACATGGCACGGACAACTTTCTGCATCAGAGGCGTGCCAGTGTCTGTCGTGTCAATTGTTTCCCTCGATTTGTTGCGCCAGCACTACAATGCATGCGGTTGATTTAGGAAGTTTAAGTTTGGCCATCCATCCGTCACGTGTTTACTGTTCCCTTGCGATGGCCTACAATAAATATATACACGGCAAAATTCAAGTTCATTATTATAAAGTTTGCCGAAGAAAACGGGAACCGTGCCGTCGCGAAGAATATCAGCGTGAACTTCAACGTGTGACGATCGGTGCCATCGGTACAGGACAAAGCAGAATGCGCGCTTGGTAATACAAGTTTTTTGCAGTTGAAGAAGGCCTTTTTGATTATGCGCAAAGGTATAGGTCCTTCGATATCGCCATATCGTGGGATGTAGTTTCTCCCAGCATTGCCGAGAACGCGCTCCACGAAACCGAGGACGATGCCCCTTGGGAGGGCAGTGACAGCGGGCGCGACGACTTTCAATCGGAACTTGCAATCAGTGATTCCAACTAGATCGTGCTCGACCGAATCTGACTACACGAGCTAATTATGTTTAATCGACAAGTATATACATTTCATTTGTGCTTGCAATTCTGATTATTTTTATTGTATATACTGCTTGCGTGAGGATTGTTGCTCATTATGTCGTGTACGTTCGCAAAATCTCCGCTTGATTCGCACACCCCTTTCTCGGAGCTTAAAACCACGAAAGAAAGTGTGCCAATTATGTAAGTAATTATGGTATATGGTATTGTATAGCAATCCCTGGTAAAGGCAAGCAACGGTGAGGAGGAAGGAGGGTACACTCAGACCCCGATATGACAAACCTGGATATAAAGAAATATTGCTTGTAATAACGTAAATCAAAAATAGTCTTGTATAAATATAGTGTTAGGAATAAACATCTATAACAAATTTTCGCATATAATGAACCTATTTTTGTGTAAGGCGCAACTTTGTTATAGTAAGGTGTGAGTAGTGTATGGCATAAGAAAGCTGCTAATCGATTTGTCAGACCTAGCAGAGATCGTAAAATTGTCCGAAAAAATGATCAAGACTTAAAAATGGAGTTTAATTATATGAAAGCAGGCTTGAAAAATCCCCATTGATGCCCTGCTTCATCCTGCGCTTGAGGACAAGCAGATCTGGTTGTATATATGGGCTACAAAAGTAATATCGTCGGCATGTTGGCAATCGCAGCTGCCGACCGTTGCAGGTGGGTTAGTTAGGGGCTCTACGGTACCCAGCCAACGAAACTAGATGCCGATCACAAAAAGATGCATGCAATGCCTCATTGTACTGACATTGCATAGTACGCAAGCCTCCAGTATGTCGCCTCTATCAAAACACTACCGCTGTGGCCACAACCGAACCCACATGTTTCAGGTCGGTAGTCATGCACCGAAACCACTGAGTGCTACCGAGAAACCGCGACAGCTGACAACATGTGATGCACATGATAGCTCATAAACACTTGACACACCACCAGCATGATTGATTGATTGATTGATTTGTGGGGTTTAACGTCCCAAAACCACCATATGATTATGAGAGACGCCGTAGTGGAGGGCTCCGGAAATTTTGACCACCTGGGGTTCTTTAACGTGCACCCAAATCTGAGCACACGGGCCTCGACATTTCCGCCTCCATAACACCACCAGCATGACCGCACACGGGATGACAACCAGAAAATCAAAGACATACGAAAAAAATCTACAGGCGTTGTTGGCGATAAGGCTGACTGAAGGAAAAAAAAAGTTCTGTCCCCTAGATAAGCCTTCCAGCCAAGGAAGATTGGACATGGCCTCCAAAGCTGAAATATTGTGCACGCTTCCAGTCTCGGAAGCAACATAAGTGGCCACCGGAAGCCATACTTGACCAAAATAATCATAAATTCATCAGGGCAGCTTTCAAAATTACGCGGTATGGCTTAAAATGAGCAACTTAGTAAGAAAATTGAAAATTAGGACATATATTTCTTCGAAAAATTAGTTGCGGAAGTGCATGAGTGCTATGGGAACCTTGAAGTCCGTTTATCAAGTCCGAAGTATCCAACACGTCTGAATTTTCGGAGTCCAAGACAACCGTTGGTCACTGTGTAAGAGAGGAGAATTCGAGACACGTAGGTGGTCGATCGGAGAGCAGGTTCATGCAGTGATAAACCACGCCCATGTTTGCCTAACAGTGGGTCACTTTGCATTTCATCACTGACACTTCATCTTCAGCTCTGCTGATCATTGGCTTCTGCAGCCAAGTTCGTTAAAGCCATGTATAATTTGTAGAGTTATAAGATCAAATCTGAAAGAGCTGTTTTACTTTGTATTTTATTATAATTTATTGCTGTCACAACCAAATATTTGCCCTGGTGGTGAACCAGATTTTTTTAAGGTTGTTGATCTCTTTCACCAAACTTTAACAAATTTACCCAAGGTAAAGCAATTGCATGCATGCTGCATGATCACTCCATCTTTCAAAGTACCATGCGCAGTACAGCCATGCCTGCTTGCAAAAGAGGGTAGGCGCAGTCACCGTGTGCTTTTCAAAACATGTACCATCACAGCGAGGACCAAAGATATGTGCTTCTAGATAGATTTGAAAGAGAGTGCAACTAATAGAATCACGCAAATAATGCTATCATTACGCATCAGCACAAATTTTTAAACACATAATGGAGAGTACTGGAAATATCAGTCCAGTGTGAAAAGCTTGGCCAGGACTTGCAGCAGTGCCTGCAAGTTACAAAAATGCTGTTTTAAAATGATTGGCTCTGCTATGGTATTGCATCCTAAAAGACCAGCTGCCCATAAACTTGGAGCACTGCAGTTGTAGACTGCTCAGTGCCCTGACAAAACTAGCTAGCTTTGGCACTACTTTGGAATGCTTAAATGTCGTTTCATGGGAGCTGGAAAATGGACACAGCAGTAGCTGTCTCAGCGCCGAAGGCTCATGATCAGCACTCGCACCTTATGCTTATGAACTCCCGTTTGCAGGCCCACCTTTATCACTACAGTAATTATCCAATGGAAAGACTCTCTATGGCAGGGGTACATGGCTGCGAATAATTCAGTCGTATCATACGTTTAATGTCTGGACTATGAAAGCACCCAAAGAAAAAAATTCGATTTTTATTATTGAGCTGTAAGTAGCATCCTCTATTAAATTCTATTGTTTTATCATCGAAAAATCTTCTTTATTGCATGCTTTAAGTGTGTCACAAATTCGTGACAATCAGCACTTAAGCCAACGTATGGCTCAATACACAAATTTGTTCAAGGCAACGCAACTATGGCATTGCCACATAAACATATCAGATCTGCTCACTGTGACACAACTTTGCACCTCTGGCGAGCATTTATTTTAAAGTAATCGAATCCCGCAGTCAACAATCTACACTGAAATCTCACGGCTAGCAAAAATTGAGACAGCAGTTTGCATTCTTGTTCAAGCATAAGTGAATGTTGCACTTTGTGCAGTGTGACCCTTGCACACAGTCCGTCTGTGTGTATACACTGTTCACTGGTGCAGGTCTCAGTGGCCCTCTTTTTTTCTTGCACTTCAGCTGCACTTCCACTGGTGAGCACAGCCTTCCCATTTTTTTCGCCGCCATGTTTTTGCTCTGCTTCAACAAACAGGTGGCAATGTTGAACTTGATCTTGAGTGGGTCAATCCTCTGCTTGGCAGGAATTCCCAGGGATTCACAGTCACGCCTGTAAAGTAGCCAAGTAATGACGCCCAAATCTATGAAATTTTTACAGATGAAGTTTTTTGGACTTTATGTGGGTGTTGTAAAATGCAATCAGTGCATCCAGTTGAATTGCATTTCACAAGAATTTGTTGTAGGTGCTCTCAGCTCTTGGACAATTAACCTGGACGGTCATCTTTGGTGAGCTTTCCCATCTCCCTACGAATGTAACTGTCTCAGCACCTGAGATTGTGATTAGTGTTGTGACCGCTCGGTTGTCAAAGTACTTGAGTGCAGGTTAATGTTGTGCCATTAACTAGTGTCAATTTTTTTTTGTAGGATTCTCGAACCTTTTTCCCGAGATTTGTGTCAGTCAGCATAGGGCAACCTTGCTAACCTTACATGCTGTGCCAAGACAGTGGACGTCTGTGCTAATGTGGTAAAAAGCTTTAGTGACGTAAACCAATCGCAGGAAAAAATATGATTCAGTTCTGACATAATTCCTTGGCATTGCTTGAAGACTATGTTCCCACTGGCACTGATGTCAGGCTCTTCAGGAACAAGATCAGTCTTTCCAGTGTATATTTAGAATGAGTGTACCTTTCCCTGCAGGTCACATAAGAGAAACACTTGGTAACCGCATCTGTGAGGTTTGTTCGAAATATATCGCTTGAGGTTATAACATCCCTTGAATAGCATCGTTTGCTCATGAATGTAGAAGGCTGAAGTTTTCGGAATACCTAGAATTTTTGGCGGGAGGATGTCCGTAATTAGCCGTACCTTGAAAAAACAATGCTTTTGCAGATTATCGGTTGGCGGCATGTCATCTTTGTTGCTGAAATGCAAGCTTTTATTTATTTCCTCCAAATGATCCTGGGACATCGTATCAGCCACTATGGGAACCCTAAACTGTGTCCCCCAGTATAACCAACTTCTTGGGAGCCAACAGTGTGACATGAATGTGACGGTGTCAAGAAAGAAATCGCTCTAGCTGATCACGAGCTAGAATTCCTCTGTGAGAATTTTTCTGCATTGCAAACAGATTGCTCTACTCAACGATGTGATCCATGGTGACGTCTTTAAAAAATCCTTTAAATACTCGATAAGAGCTTTGGCACTGTCAGTCAAAAGAGTGATTTTCCAGTGTGGCATTTCCTGCTGTTCTTTGAAGTGTCATTTTTTTTACTATTGCACTGCATGTTTATAGAGGCGTTTGGTTGATCTACAGCCTCTAGTTTATCTTCACTGCTCGATCAAGGCACTCGTGCTTGCGCATGAGGATCAGAATCGACATTGTGGTCTTCGCTGTGGCTGGGACAGCTATGGTTGCTTTTATTTTAAGGTGGCAAGCATGCTTGAAGTCCTTTTTTTCCCTATAAAATGAGTGGGCATCTGCTATCTGCCAGTAGATAAAAAACGAATTCGTCATACAGGCTGTCACCACTGAATGACTCAAATGCCAAATTTCGCAAATTCACAACATACCACAACAGCGAGAATCGCACGGCAGAAAAAATACTTTGAAACAACGTAAAATTATGAATTACCTCCTGAACTCGTGCACACTGAAAAAAAATTTATAAAAGATGGAACTAGCTTCACTCAGACAGGAAACTAAGAACTGAAAGCTGTTTGCCCGTGCTTCGCACCCACCAACAATTGATACACAACATTGGGTTCCCAGCTTTGAATACCTCACCAAAATGGCACTAGATCTCTCATGCAGGCAGCGAGCTTTTTGCGAATTGCTTGGTCAGTATCTTTCGGTATGCTACAAGTTTGCAACAACCGGCAGGAAAGGGTCATTTATGTGTGAAACGTGATCCTCAAGACTGATCGTCATCCATTAGCAGAAGTTGAGGTTTAAGTAATAGGAAATATGCACCCAAAACGAAACGTTTCTTTATGCTGTTGCTGTACTGTGGCACTGAAAGGAAATGTGTTGCAGAAGGACTGCTGGTTCTGGCAGACCTGCTTTTGAGGGCTGCAAGCACTTCACTCAAGCGCCGTTGACAGTGATGATGTGGATGACCGTGAACGTGGGAAGCATGGTCTCGTCATGTCTCAGTGATGTTGTGTGGGCAAAGCTGGCTGTTGAAATGAGCTGGGATGAACAATTAAAAGCGCTTATTGAGAACCTGCATAGTGCAAAACCACTCAAAAATTGTGGAAACCATTTCAAGCTATGCTGTGCAGTTTACGTAGATGGTGTAATTCTGAGAAAGTGCAGAGTTGTCATTCCAGCCGCGTTCGAAAATGTTGCATTACGGTGGATCCATGAGGGCAATTTGGGTATTAACAAAGCTTGAGTGAGAACAAAATAACTGATTATTTACACGGCTAAATTAGCATTTTTGGGGCCCTCGTCGAGGCATGTAATATCTGGAAAAGAATGTATATAATCACGTTCAACAATCCCTGAAGGTACTTCTAACCGAAAATCAGCTGTGGTGCCGATTTAAAATTAGCACCTTTGATCCCGCAGACAAGTCATGCTTTAATGCTTGTTTACTCAGAGCCTACGATGCTTTTTCACAGTTTGCAAAGATGGAAAAGGCATATCACCAGTGGCTGCTAATAAAGCTGCAAGAGCAATGTTAACCCTGCACAAGCGCAATTTTCGACGTTCTACAACTTACATAAAGGTGGAGGTTTGCTTTGATAACAGGATGAAGTTCTGTAGTAAAGAATTCGTTTCCTTTGAATGAGCTTGTCTTTGCTGATGTTATGGGAATCATGGTCCCTGGTATGCATACTTTAGTGGTCCTGTGAAAAAACAAGCTAGTAAATTCATTTTAAAAACCACTGAATCTATGCTAAACTTTTTACATGTTCCTCTTGCTTGCAGATCATGCCTGCAGACTGGTCCACTGACTGCCAAAGTACTGAAGAGCAGCAGGCTACACTCGGCATTACCAGACAGTCAAAGTAGTCTTTGCCTGCTACCAAAAATGTTGGAAAAATCAGTATAAATGCGCATGAAGGTCACTGCCACCCCTAACAACTGAAGACACAGTCAGAATTAAAGCACCTGCTTGGGAAGCAACAGCTCAAGATCATCCAGCACACTTATTTTCTGGATCGTGAGACGTGTGCACTGATGATGAGAGGAAGCTTTGACGAAATCATCAGCGCCCGTTCCTACGTGATGAGTGGTTTTGCCGTTACTACTCCGAGGACAATAATTAGTGGCAAAATGAAAATGTGATCCCTGTGATGCTATCTTCATATGAAGACGTACAGGATAATGTACCACCAAGCGCCCCGTAGCGCCCACTCGAACTATGTGGCACCTGCACCAAGACAGTCACTCAGAGAGTGGCGACTGCTGAGGCTTCTGATGTGTGACATAGTGTACAAACATCTTGACGCTTCGTTGCTGCCAGTGCTTTATATCAGACTTGGTAAACTATCAAACTTTATGGTGTTTTATCAGTTGCTTAGAGAGCAATAACTGCTGAAGCTTCTTACCTGTGACAAACATTGTGTACAAACTACTTGTTCTCATCGCAGCAATTGCATTATATATTAGTTCGGAGCTTTAAAACTTGGTGATGCTTTGGGAAACTAACTGGAATTGTGTTCTTGTTTAATTTACATGTGCTAGTCATGCACATCTATTGCCTCTCTTTAGCATTAGAAGTAGTGTTTGCCTGGCTATATTTCTGGCGGTACTTTTAGTGGTGTCTCATCCACAGTTTACCTCTTCACAGATGATTGTGTTCTTTATTGTTGTGCAGCTTGTATAGCTTACTAGACACTTTTACTGAAAAACTCGATGCTATAGAAACGTCAGGCACCATCTGATTCATGAAGATGTATCCAATGCATGGCTATGGATGTGTCATGAAAGCATTTTGCCTTAAATTATTTATACTCTTTGATCTCTATGACCTTTTCGTGTGTCTATTATTACTCCTGTGTAGGTGTCTTTGCCACTGAGAAGCTTTTCTAGTCATAACATATCAAGAAATTACTAGCAGACACACCTAAAACACTTGCCTTTATTGGCTAAACACTTGGCTAAACTTTGATATGCCTGTGCAATATGAAGCCCTTACCACACTTAATCCAATCACTAGAAAGCATTCAAGATCAAGTAGCTCGTTTCATGTGCTCTCAACATAATAGTCGGGCTCAAATTAGTGCCATCAAATCATCCATTAGTCTCAACTCTTAGGCCCATTGTTGATAGACATCGCAGCTGGCACTGTTTCACAATCTTTATGCAGTCCCCCTGACTTTCAAGCCTCCATTTTAGTATCACCTGTGTGAACATAACACCGGTTTTTCAGTTATATAAGTATGCAGAACATAAGTGCTTCCATATCCCATAATTTCTTAAACCACTGTGCTTCTTAAACCACTGTCTCAAACATTTTGTAAACTTATGAGAAAGTGCATATCACACGTGTTTTTTTTTTCTTTGCATCATGGTCAGGTTGCCCTCCCTTGTGAAACATCAAAATAAACAATATATGAATGCATGCTAAGGAAGATTCAAT
Source organism: Rhipicephalus microplus (assembly GCF_043290135.1). Taxonomy (NCBI): domain Eukaryota; kingdom Metazoa; phylum Arthropoda; class Arachnida; order Ixodida; family Ixodidae; genus Rhipicephalus; species Rhipicephalus microplus. The sequence goes on from NC_134701.1 coordinate 124,140,993, forward strand.
ACGTCTTTATGCATTTTTTATGTATCGTTCAATTTTTTTATAGGAATAGCAATTACTATATAAACATTCTCGTCATTTTTTGCTGTCAACTTGATGTCCTACATATGTATATGTAAAAAAAAACACGCAAAATGAATTGGAGGACAAAATTTCCAAAGACTTGAATGTGCACCACGGGAAATTCAAACCTGCTCCGCAGTGCACCAGGTTAGGTAACTCTACCTCGCGCCATGCATATGATAGTTCACTCATGGCTGGCTATTTATGTACACGATTTACCGCTGGTGGTAGGCACATCTTGGAAGTACGTCAGTGTGTTCTTTATGGTCCGCGAGATGATGCAAAGGATGCATTGAAGCTAGAGTTACTGTATATGCTTGGTAGCAAAACGCAGCATATACAGTAACTCTAGTTAAGGCTAGCTTTTCTTTCAAATTGAAAACTGCTCTTGTGATGTGTGCACGAAAAATTGGCCCCTTTTGTTGTACGTCGTGCGCCACCGCGGGGCAGGTGACACAGATGGGTCATTCCACGGGGCGAAGTTTTTGAAAAAAAAAGTAATATTTGAGAGCGTTGGGTTGTGTGCAGCCGACACTCGCAGTGCGGTGCACAAACCAGTGCTTGAATATTTGTTATGGAATAGGCGCTGCTCAAACACAAAGAAGGCAGTAAACGGGACATCTGTGAGTTCCCACTTGCCTTGTGTATACCTGTGCTTTTTTTCTGAGCGTTCTTTGTGTTTGAGCAGCACACTGCAAGTGCCAAGCTGTGACAGCCTGCATTCGTCCTGCGAGTGCTCTTTTCTTGCGTCCTTTGTACTTGAGTGGCACGCCGCAAGTTTTCAACTGCTTGTCATTCAACATGTAACACTTCAATTTCTTTTTATTGCATTAATTTCTCCACCCTTTTGGCGAAACTGTGACAATTTTTTTCGTTTTTTAGAACTGCACTATGTTGACATGCCTTCTTGCCAAGCTGTGATATTCCTTGCATAAAATTATGATCTTGCATATAATTTTTTGCGAGAAGTACTTATGAAGTCAGCACTGGTCGGGCGTCGCAGTGCAAGTCAACAGTACAGCTCACTCAGCCCCACAAAAATGTCGACGTCTTAAGGGGGGATGGACAGCAAAGGCATATGTGGGACCCTCCCCCCCCCCCCCCCCCCCTGGTTGACTAGGATGGCGGCAGTGTAAGCAGTGCCTCCCACTGGTCTACTGGATTTTCTTTACGCTGTGTTTGTTTATGGGTGAGATACTCGGGTTGTTTTGACATCCCCTTGTGGCGCAGGGCAACAATTATTTTTGAGGTGGGTGTTACCTCGTTGATCTGAAGGGGGGGGGGGGAGGCAAATGATCATATTAGGGGTGAAGCTCCTTAGGATGTGGGTCGTTTCCTCCTCTGTAGTAGTAGTAGCAATAGTAGTAATTTGTAGCCAGCTCTAGTTTATGAACTGCTCAATCGATGGCATGTCCATGGAAATATCACTAGATGGCGTTAGTAGTTTTCGTATACTTGATGATTTTCTATAGTTGACGGACGGAAGAGCAGGCTGACGCACGCTTCGCCCCCCTCATCATCATTCACTCCGCAGATATGCTGTGAATTTTTCGCTCTTTATGTCTTGGCGAAAAAAATTTCGGGGAGCCACCCCTTGGTTACGCCACTGCTTGCGAGCGTGGTCAGCGCGGCCACCGCTTTTCGCAATTCGCACAGTGACGAGCATTGAGTGGCACTGTGGATTTCTAAGCTAACATATGCAAACAAATGTTGTCGTTTGCTACAACCTTTTTGTTCTTGTAACTTGTTTAATTGGTAGACTGCTGGTTTTCTGTTGAGAATTTTTAATGACCTTATGACAACAGTCATTTGCAAATACCGTGTGTCACTTTGTCACTAAAGCTTCATTTCAAGACACATACGGTGCACTGAAGCCAGCATGTGACACCTTGCTGAGAACTTAATTATTGGCTGCTCTCCAACGATTGGTCTTATCTACATATCTATATTGCAGCTGCTTTTCCTGAATGTACACTAATATGAATATTCACCAAAAATTCGAGCATAATCACCTCCAAGTTTTCCTAAATTCAATTTTCTTCGCTACAAATCTGCTCTACAGCACATTTTAACGTGATGGCATTAGCTCGTTTTGTTAAAATTCCGGTGTTGGTGTCGTTGGTTGTGAGTGAAAAATGTCGGTAACCAAAAAGTCCAGAAAGATGCAAATGAAATAAACAAAAATTTCCGGGACCTAGTGAGGATCGAATCCAGGTTGTCTGCGTGACAAGCAGATGTTCTGCCACAGAGACACTATATTTGTTTTAGGGGCCAAGCTCCTTTTTTTTAATAAATGTATGTAAGGAGAGGTTGGTGCCAATGCGTGGCGCCGGCTACTCCTCTTCTCTTGCACAAAAGTCAACATCGCACATTTTGTAGCTAACACAAGGCTATACATATGTATATAGCACAACACTTACACAATGAGTTATCGTTTTTTTCCACACTGAGTGTCCACACCACACAGAAATGGGTCCACACTGCATAGAACTGTGTCTGCACCACACTGAGTTTGTAAAAAAAAACAAGTAATCACGCCAATTTAAGTGTTCACACAAAAACGTGAAATTTCAATAAAATGTCTAAGGTGATCTTGTCGCTTAAATACTGGCATGTTTTCAGAAAGGTTTTCCCCAAAATATCGCAGTGAAACACGAAAATACTGTTTTAAAACATACCGCGGTTAACATTTGTTTTTTGTTTAATACTTTTGAGCTATTTCTGATTCCTCCAGAAAGTGAACGACTGCACGCGCTGCAGTGGCTTGTAGCTTTCCTTTAGGCCATGGAGCCAAGATTTTTGCAATTGATGCAGGTCTCTTATAGAGTTTTTGAAAAAAGGTTCATTCGAGGTACGTCATGATTTTTACCATGCAGAAGAATGTGCTTCACGTCTTCTTGAGCTTCTCCACATGAGCAGGTAGGACTGCCAGCTTTCCTTATTCTATACAGGAAAGCCTTCGTGTAGGCTGTACCAAGCCGAAGCCTATGGATGACTGTTTCTACCGATCGGCTAACCTTTAACGGAATATTCGATTCTATACCGGGATCAATGTTATACAACAGAGAGTTTTGCGCAACATTTTCGAACCAGGTTTCCTTAGACAGTTGACAGCTCAGCTTATTTATTACACACCGTGCATCGCTCATTGATAGAGGTAGCAGTGATATATTATTTTCTTGATGTGCTGCGCGTGCAATGTGATCAGCTATGTCATTTCATGTGATTCCACAGTGGCTTGGCACCCACTGGAACATTATGGTGTGGTTCAAATCTTTTGCTATAGCGTACGTTCTCTGTATTTCATATGCGAGCTCACTAGCTTTGTTTCCCAAGCTGATTCCTTTTAAAGAAACTAAAGCCAAGCTCCGCTTAGTCTAACCTTGTCATGCATCACGTATGCGTAACAGACAGAAGAAGGGACGAGAAATAAAACTGCCTCAGAGCATATCCACGGAGTGAACGATGATGAGTGAGGCGATGCGTCCATCCATCCGTCCATGCTTCCGTGCGTCTGTCTGCTTCGCCCTATTGATCATTATTCACCTCGTGGATATGCTGCGATTTTTTCTCTTTCACGAAACTTAGAGTATTAGAACGCACGTAAAAGGCAGAAACACAGCAAACAAAAGTAGTACAGTCAAATAGCGACAATAAGCGTTGAAGGATAACTATTTAAGGAAGCTCTCAGTAGCTTACACAACGTGCAGTAGAATAGCGAGACTTCTTCACATCGTGTAGGAAAGATGGTGATCCCATAATTCGTTCATTCTTGAAGGTTACACTTGTCGATTGCTTACCAGACTTAATTGTTTCATCCAACTTCTTCAAATTTTGGTGTGTGGGGATTTATGCAGAAAAATTACCCATATTTGCGCTGAGCTGCTCCAAAACCATGAAGCTTGCTGAAATTGCGCCACGCTGAGCCAGATTGTCCGACCAGCCTTAAAGTTTTCTCAGTTGCGCTAATTTCAGCGAGAAATGGAGGCCACCAACGTTGCCCACCTGCAGTGTGAGTCATCAATCAATCCAAGCGCAGAGACTCTAACCGTATACCGCGGTATAACCAAACCACGCCATTACGTCAGTGCACTCGCGAGTTGTGGTCGACCAGATAAAGTAACAAAACCATGCGCTCATCGGTCCGCTGACCGCAACGGATACCTTTCGGCGGGACGACGTAACTTCCAAGACAAAAATGCGTTGCCGTAGCCAGGAACGCTTCGCGGGAAATATGAACTTCCTGGTCAGCAAAAGCGGCTATAGAATGTTAGCAAGTAGAGCTGGAAGCGCATATCGCGTTTTCAGCGCGCCAACAGAGTCGACGGGCGGCTAACGCCGGCGACCATGCTGGCCATGCATAGCAGAGGCACATAAAACATTTTTCTGTCTTGAAGTTGCGTAAGGTGCATCGTCTTGGCGATAGATATCTGGTGCTGTTGCCGGACCCAATGTACGTGCGCCGATGTTACCTAATCTGGTAGAACGCTCTTTGCAAGCGAGCCGAGACGTTGTGCCCTAAACCTAACCCCCGTCGTAAACAAAAAAAAGAGGGGGGGGGGTAGTGGTGTTCGAAAATTTATTAGCCTTGTTCTAGACGTACCGAACACTGCTGAAACCACCTTCGCCGCATACAGTTCACCGCCTTGCGGAAAAGCAATCGTATGATGATTTGGAAGCGGCTGTTAGCACTACTCACATGACAGCAAATTTTGTTCAATTATTCATGCCTGTATACTAACGCATATTAGTGAGAGCTAGTATGATCGCTGACGTCTGAAAAAGGTACTGGAAATCATTTGGAGCAGTGTACGACGCTTCTGCCACCCTTAAAAACTGCGTTGTTTTTTTTTTCGCCACCTCTACTCAGTTTCACGAATCCTTTTAATTTGCAGGTCGTCAAGTTGGTAGATCCGCAATTTAATGTTGGTAGATCCGCAATTTAATTCACGGATACTGTCATAGGATCTGAGAGATGCGGCAAACGCTAATGTAGGCTTTATCATTGTTTGCTCAGAGGGGTATATCGATGATGATATATGGTGTTTTTTTTTGGCGCAAGGGCCATTTGATGGCCAAAGAGCGCCAGTTCATGGGACAAAAAATGTGGACAATGATTGTGATTAGCGGCTGTATAAGGGCCATAAAATTCCTCGCAGTAAGGCGGGTAAAAACATACAAGTAATAAAATCATGACCATGCCGTGAAAGGTGTGGGTGGTGTGGATAGGTGAAAAAAGTTGGTGATAATGAAAAACGGTGGTTTACATTTATGGCATTAGCACAAGTACCTCACTCGTTCATACCCTTGCGTCCAAGGGCCGTGAGGCAAGTGCTTTCCTGTGTAGCCACCGCAGCAAAAACCTCTCTGGAGAGGTTGTGCTACGGAATGCCCGGGTATATGATATGAAAATTATGAATTTCTTTTAAAAACGCCAACAATGATTTATTACTAAAAAGCGGTTCCCTACCAACGAACATTGCAGGGTGTAGAGGTGTATGTTGTCGGTAGGGTAATGGAAAGTGTTGTCTTCTTAGAGTGTCTAACTGTTTACATTGAATTAAAACGTGAAGAACTGTTAACGCCTCACCACATTTATCACACAATGGTGGATCACCACCGGACAAAAGATGTGTGTTGTGTATGTGTGTCCTATCCTGAGTCTTGTTAGTGTTACCTCTGTTAGACGTGATTTTGATACTGGTGGCCAACGGCCAAGGTGTGGCTTGATAACGTGTAGTTTGTTTTGTGTGTGTGTATCCCACTTGCTCTGCCAGTAGTCTCTGAGGTTTCGTTTGAGAGACGGCTTAAGATCAAGGGCCGAGATTTATATGGGTGTAGGGGCAGTGCTTTCGTGGACGGATGCAGCGAGCTGATCCGCCCTCACGTTGCCTTGGATCTCACGGTGCCCTGGCACCCAGCACACTACAACATGTTGTTTGAGTGTGTAGAGTGTGCACGAAATGGAGTAAAGTGAGACAAGGACTGGGTTTTTTTGTTTTTTAAGACTGTGCAGAGCCGTTACCACACTGAGGGAATCTGTATAAATTACTGCTTTTTGTATTTGTAATTGTTTGATGTGTTTAGCTGCCACAATTATCGCGTAAGCTTCCGCTGTGAAGATACTTGTGCCTGGATGTAGAGGGCCAGAATCCGAAAAGGATGGGCCGACAGCAGCGTAGGACACAGAGGAGTTAGTCTTGAGGGCATCTGTGAAGAACTCAGGACGTGTGTATTTGTGTTGAAGTTCCAGAAAGTATGTTCGGATATGGGCAATAGGTGCATGTTTTGTAACTTCTAGGAAAGACACATCGCAGTCTATAGTCTGCCACTGCCACGGTGGCGGGTATGCAACAGGAGCCATTAAACTGTGTTCAAGTGACACTTCAGTTTCTTCAGCTAGACACTTCAGGCAAACTGAGAAGGGCTGCCTCATCGAAGGCCTGTTTTGAAACAGAATGAAGCTCGACAGATCATTAATAGTAGAGTACGAAGGGTGCTTCTTGTCTGCTTTCACCTTCAGAAAATATACAAAGGACATGTAAGTTCTCTGTAGATGAAGCGACACTTCATTTGACTGAACGTAAAGGCTTTCTACAGGGCTGGTGCGAAAAGCACCCGTAAAAAGGCGAATGCCCAAATGGTGCACGGGGTCCAGCATCTTCAAAGCACTTTGAGTTGCAGACTGATAAACAACGGCCCCATAATCTAAGCGGGTGCGAATGAGGCTTCGATACAGATTCATGAGGCATTGCCTATCACTACCTCAAGTAGTACGTGACAACACTTTTATAACATTCATGGCTTTTAAGCATTTTGTTTTTAAATACTTGATGTGCGGTACGAAGGTCAACTTGTTGTCCAAGATTAAGCCTACGAATTTATGCTCGGCTTTCACGGACAGACGTTGCCCGTTAAGTCGAATGCCAGGTTTCGAGTGCATGCCTCTCTTTTGAGAGAACAAGACACACGTGCTTTTTTGTGGGTTAAGTTGAAATCCGTTTTCATCTGCCCATTTGGAGACCTTATTTAAACCCAGCTGAACCTGCCGCTCACACATGGACAAGTTGCATGACTTGAAGCCAAGCTGAACGTCGTCGACATATGTACAATAGAACATATTGCGCGGAATGGACAAGTGCAAAGAATTCATTTTGATAATAAAAATTGTGCAACTAAGCACACCACCTTGTGGCACGCCTGTTTCCTGGACAAATGTTTGGGAGAGCTCACTGCCCAGACGGACACGGAATGTCTGGTGTGACGGGTAACTTTCGATTATGTGAAACATTCTTCCGCGCACACCAAGGTGAAACAGGTCTTTTAGAATTTCGCAACGCCATGTTGTATCATAAGCCTTTTCGATATCGAGGAACACAGAGAAAAAATATTGTTTATCGACGAAGGCGTCTCTGATCTGTGCCTCGATATGAACAAGATGGTCTGTAGTGGATCTACTTTCTCGAAACCTGCACTGAAATGGGTCGAGCAAATTGTTTGTTTCAAGGATATGTACAAGTCGGCAATTTATCATTTTTTCGAATACGTTGCACAAGCAGCTTGTAAGTGCAATAGGCCTATAATTTGAAGCTAAGGAAGGACCCTTGCCCTCTTTCAAAACGGGAATAATAATAGCCTCTTTCCAGGAGGTAGGGATAGTGCCAGAAAACCAGATAGCATTGTACAAACAAAGTAAGGTTTTTCGTGTTTCGGCTGGTAGGTTTTTTAACATTTCATTAACCACATGGTCAGAACCTGGGGCAGAAGTACTGCAGGAGTTTAGAGACGTTCGCAGCTCAGCTAGACTGAAAGCTTCGTTATATGCCTCGTATCTAGTGCATTTGTGTTCGAGTTTCTGCTTTTCTATTCTTGTTCTGTATTTTTGGAAAGTGTCAGTATAGTGGGATGAGCTGGACACCTGTTCGAAGTGGCACCGATGAAGTTTTCCTGATCTTCCAAGGTATCACCCTGAGTGTTTACGAGTGGAAGTGTGCGTACTTGTTTTCCTGCTATCCTACTGACCATGTTCCAGACTTTAGCCTCGTGTGTGTATGAATTGATCCCTGACAAAAACTTCTGCCAGCTTTCTCTTCTGGCCTGCCGACGCGTTCTCCTGCCTTGAGACTTTATTTTCTTGAAGGTGTCAAGGTTTTCGGCTGTCGGTGAGTTCCGAAGCAGCCTCCAAGCTCTGTTTTGCTGTTTGCACGCGTTTCGGCATTCAGAGTTCCACCATGGCACACGCCGTTTTCCAGGGTGTGCATTTGTTTGTGGGTTGCATTTTGTTGCTGCATCAATCAAAAACACTGTGAAGTAGTTGATAGCAACATCAATGTTCGAAGTACATATGTCATTCATACCTAGACGAGCGATGGTATAAAACTGTTCCCAGTCGGCTCTATTTAGGAGCCACTTGGGAACACGTGGTGGGCACTCAGTTACTGTAGTTGTGCTCGAAACTACGGGGAAGTGGTCACTTCCGTACAGATTACTGACGACTTTCCACTGGAGTAGAGGCACAAGAGATGGAGATACTATGCTTAGGTCTATGGAGGAGTAGGTGTTATTGGCGAGATTATAATAGGTTGGTTCTTTTCGATTTAGGAGACACGTGCTCGACGAGAGAAGGAACTGTTCGATCAGTCGACCTCGCGCGTCATACCGAGAGTCACCCCATAGCCTGCTATGTGCATTAAAGTCTCCAAGGAGAACATAAGGTTCCGGAAGTTCATCAATTAAAGAGTGTAAATCACGTTTTTGCAGCTGATAGCTAGGAGGAATGTAAATAGTGTAGATTGTGATCAGTTTATCAAAAAGAACCGCTTGAACAGCCACTGCCTCAAGGGATGTTTGGAGTTGTAAGTGTGTGCATGCAATTCCTTGATTCACTATGATGACAACACCTCCGGATGATGTCATGGCATCATCACGGTCCTTTCAAAAAATAACGTATTTACGAAGAAAATTTGTGGGTTTTGAATTAAGGTGTGTTTCTTGTACACACAGCACTTTTGGTGAGTGTTCGTGTAAGAGTTCTTGGATGTCGTCAAGGTTTCTGAGAAGGCCCCTGACGTTCCATTGTATAATTTGAGTGTTCATGGTGAGTGTAAAATAATGCTGTGTGTACGAAAAGCGAGTGGCTGTTTAGACGGGGAGTTTGAGTTCACTTAACAGACCGTCACCAGGTCCTGTTATTTGCTTTTTTGTTTTGTTGGCGCGCTCCAAGGAGCCACGCCGCTCTTTCGGCACCAAGGGTGCCGACGTATCCATTGCCTCCTCGGAGGCACTGGATGCCCGCACGTGCGGGCTGTTAGTTCGGATTTCGGGCCTCGCCTAGTGAGGGGAGGCCTTGAGACCCGAAGACTCTGGAGTCTCCGGTCTCTGTTTGGGAGTAGGCGGTGTAGCCCGGGCTACAGCCGCCTTGGGGGCAGGTGCCACAATCGCCGGCTCGGTATGCGCGGGCCGAAGGAGTGGCGAGGGCTGGTGCGGCGGTGCCCCTTGACGCGCCGCATCAGCGTATGTAGGTCCATAGAATGGAGCGACTCTTCGCCGTGCTTCCTTAAACGTAATGTTCTCCTTCACCTTCAATGCAATTATTTCTTTTTCTTTTTTCCAGTATGTGCAGGAGCGTGAATATGCGGCATGGTTTCCTTCGCAGTTTACACAGTGTGGCGGTTGTTTGCAGTTCTCAGACACCAGGCCTAGGACTCCACATTGTGCACAAGTCTGGCAACCACGACAGGTTTTAGAGCCATGGCCATACCTCTGGCATTGGAAGCAACGACGAGGGTTTGGTATATACGGCCTGATAGATGTCTTTGTGTACCCTGTTTGAATGTAATTTGGTAGTTTACTGGATGCAAACGTGAGTATCAAGTGTTTCGTTGGTATTTCCTTATTATCTCTTCTGATGATGATTCTCTGTACATTATTGACATTTTGGCTCTTCCACCCTTCCAAAAGTTCAGTTTCGGTGAGTTCAAGTAAGTCTGCATCAGATACCACTCCGCGATTGATGTTCATAAATCTGTGTGGTGTTACGGTGATCGGTACGTCACCAAACGTTGAGAGGCTGTCTAGCTTTACAAATTGTGCTTTGTCCCGAACTTCGAGAAGAAGGTCTCCGCTAGCCATTTTGGTTACTTTGTATCCAGCCCCGAGAGTTTCAGTAAGACACCTGGCAACTACGAAAGGAGATACGGTCCTGGCTTGCTTTCCGGTTTTTTCACAGTGCATGACGTGGAAGTGGGGAAAAGTTTCTATGCTGGTTGAAGAAATTTATGTCGTCGGTGCGTACCCGCTTTAGGCCGGTACGATCAGACAGTTGAGGGAATGCTCCATGCATGCCGGCCTTATTTTTGTTCAGCAGCGTTGGCGGCCACCCACCACGGAGCCCAACAAGGGGACGCTGCAAGTTTGCAGGTACTGAAAGCTTGCAGACGTCAGCCGTACAACACTGCCATAACCCAATGCGCCTAGACCAAGGTAGGCTATTTGCACAGGGTTAACCCTTGCCGCCAGGAAAATTGGAAGTAAACAGAAGAGAGAAGTAGACAGGAAAGCTAAAAAAGTAAGAAAGACGAAGATGTAGGGAGAGAGAGATAGGAAAAGGCGACTGCCGATTTCCCCTGGGTGGGTCAGCCCAGGGGTGCCGTCTACGTGAAGCCGGGGCCAAAGGGGTGTGTTGCCTCTGCCGGGGGGCCTTCCAATCACCCAGCGTCAGCTCAACCCCCAGGATCCCCTTTTCCCCGGGCACGGCAAAGCCACGCATGGCTAGGCGTGGGAGGGAGTAGAAACTCCCCCGTTAGCTCGGGTCCGTGGTGTCGCTACACCCCAAACGCCTACTTGCGCAGGCGCCCCTGCGGGGAGAGGGGTAGATCGAAATACTAGTTTTATTTAAATAGCAGTGCTCTTGTTTAGTCTGCTTGATTCAGTTGATGTTGAATGGCTTGAACAGACTTTTCTTAATGTAAGCCTTCCTTGCTTCAAATTTAGTATTTCTAGATAAAATTTTATAGATTTTTATTTCCCGTGACCTGCTCCAAGTTTGCACTTTAGTGCTCCAAAAGTAAGATTTGGTGCTCCGAAAATTGCTCGGAATTCTATTTCGGCTGTTGCAATCTTGAACCTGTAGACAGTATCACGCAAGGTGTGCTGTATATTTTAATTAAATACCTACTATGACAGTGAAGGAGGAGAGTGAGTAAAATATTCTTATGGCTGAATTAGGGTGACTGTTCATTTACAGAATAAGAGTGTAATGATGTGCGAATATGGAGTCTACAGGCTACCAGCGAACCTGGTCATGTTTGTCTTAAATACGGTGATCGATTGCGGCCTGCCGGCCCGCACATCTGACAGTCGTGGTGCCATATTTATATTATGAAGTTGTTACTGTTTGTTGCTTATTGCTAAATGATGCTCGCCTTATTTTCTCGCTTACGGTAAGCAATAACGATCTGTGCGGCAAGCTACGCAAAATAACTGGTCTCAAGCATTTTTTTTCCGTGGGGCGCCTCATGTGGTAACTTTGTGTTGAAACCTAGCCGCGATACAAGGTAGACTTAACTTATTGTGTAGATAAGCACCAATGTGTTTCTCAAAACCTGCCGCTGAATCCTTTTCTGAAGTGACCAGCGCAAGGGAAAGGTGTTCATTCAAATGGCCACATTAAATAGAGTTTCGTTCAAATTCTTCGCTTATTCACTATTCCGGCCCTTCGCGAGACTAAATTTTGGGGGTGTGGCCCGGTAGTTGATGCGAGTGTAAGACCACTGCCAAATACCGCAGCGATCCCTGGTTCACCGACGAAGCTCGGTGGACAAGACCAGTTTCCTAGAAGGATGAGACGAGCAACATGAGCCAAGTGGGTTCACTTGACCGACGACCAGCTGACGTACGTCAAACGCGCCACGGCGTACTTCAAGTCGCTCAAGCGTCCTACCATAACGAACAGGTAGTAAAAGCTTCTGGCATAAACTTATAACGTTTGCTTCAGGGGATCTACAACCACACATAATCACCTTTGTCGAATGGAATTGCGTCGCGACGTCAACTATCCCGCTGCCTTGAGCCATCTTGTGATGTCGGTGTATGCAGACTATCGATTTGACGGGCGTCTCTAGCACAGCAACAATCTCATCCCAGTTCTTGTGGTTGGGGGAGACGTATACTGTCGCGCTATGACTTGCGATGCGGATGTGCGTGGCCTCACGAGTTCAAAGGTTGCGCATTGCTTCCACTGGCCATTATTCCCATTACTAAACGTGTTTTCTCTTATTTGGGAATTATCCCAAATAGGAAAAAAATGTTTAATTGTTGCAATAAAAACAACTTGAAGCCATGCGCAACCCTTGAACTCATGAGGCCACGTGCATCCGTGTTTCAAGTAATTATGAGCGCGACTGTACAAGGTAAGCATATAAGGGTCCGATTTGAACGTTTGACAAGGCCGTTCGCCTGGGGATCATGTGGCAAAGAAAGGCAAAACTTCGAGGTGTCGACGTGAAGCAATTCTTCCACAGTGGAGGCGACGAATTGGCAACCACAGCCACAGATGATTACTCGGTTAACTATTAAATGCAAAGCGTTCCTTTGCGTACTGCAGGCACTTTTGATGTCTTAACTTGACGTGAACCAAAATTGGTATGGGAGGGTAAGATGATTTGGTGAATATGACGCGCTTGTAGAAACATGAATAATGCTACAATCCTGTCGCGTACGTCGTCAAACACTACCCGCCAGACAGTGACACATACTAACGGGCGAGTATGTGCCACAGGTGATTGACACTTGGTATCTAGCAAGCAACGACGAGAACACACATGTGGGCAATTTGATCGCCTGGACGTCTAGAAAAAGCTGACATCGGTAGCGGTGACTCGACGAATGCAAATTATAAATGTCGGAGTCCCAGCAGGAATTATAAATGTCGGAGTCCCAGCAAACTATAAATGTCGGGTCCAAGCATTCTGCGTGGCAATCAAGCATTGTACCACAGAACCGCGCCAGGTCTCGGCACTACTTCTCAAATAGATTAATGTTCGTGAAACGTCCATTCTGGTTGCAGCGCTGGTCATCCCATTTTGTAAACATTACATATGTACTCCTATGATGCAGAAGTCCCGTCGCCTTAACGGCGATTGTAGTTATAGGTACTATTCACTGAAGTTGATTTATGTAGCAGTGATCAGGGCTAGCATTCTCGCGAGCATGGTCGGCGTATCACTTCTGGTGTTGCTAATACTCATTTCCCAGTTGGCGTCGTTCCGCAAGTGCAAACAACTGGTTATATATACATTTGCAACTCTTCAACGTATGTCTGTGCGTGCAGCATTTGTACAGTCGCACGCGATATGAAGATTATCGCATGAGCGTGGACCTAGAACGACAATGGCGCCACGTCCCATAATACCCTTTCGAGGAGAGGATGGTATCTCGCAACCTTCACTCACTTTTTCGCTGTTCACTACTATCTTTGGTTGATTTGGGGGGCTTAACGTCCCAAAACCACTATTTGATTATGAAAGACGCCGTAGTGGAGGGCTCCGGAAGTTTTGACCACCTGGAGGTTCACTACTATCTTAGGAAGCTGATTAAATGAAGCAATACCAAGCACGAGGTTTAGCACGTCTTTCCCAGCAACTTTGTAATCAGCTGCGGAGATAAGAGCCCACGAAGAATACACTAGATTGCAACGACTGGAAAGCTCAACATAGAAAAGGTGCAGAATTCGTTGTAGGGGGTGATTGTAGCATGGAATAGCCAACAAGGGAGAGAAAAAAAATCCAATGTAGATTAAGGCCTGGCTAGACTGCACCTGCGCGCAGGGGCAGTCTAGCCCGGCCGTGCTTTCATTTTCATAGTTCTGCTAGGGCCCCCGAGACGTTAGGGAGGTCGACGCTTGTACGATAACCTCCATATCGCGAGTGACTGTACATGTACTTAGCGTCATTTTGTAACCATGTCGCTCAATAAAAAAATTACAGCACGGTCACGTTCCCTCCGCATGCATCGCATAACGTTGATTCCCAAGGTAAGTGCCGATCTGCCGAGTCTTTTTAAAGTCTTACGTGGAAAAACAACGGTGCGCTCATGAGGCGAACCCCTTGTATTGTGCAGGTTTCCGAAAAATGATGCTTTAACGTGTTCCGACATCATATAGCGTATGTACCCAAATTTGCGCATAAACACCTTTGGCGTATGACGAAGAGGTCATGAGATGAATACACGAAACGCCTGCCGCGCAATTTCCGTGGTTTCGCGCACAAACCACACACATGCTACGCTGGTGTGCGCCACAGAGAGGCGGTGGCCACACGTCATTCGCACCAACAGAGGAACAGCGAAAACAAAAATTGGAAACCGAGATACTTTACGTGGGTTAAACAATGAAAAGACTTGTTGCTTGTTGCAGCTGGCGATTTTAATTTTATTGTAGCGAACAAGCGCTTGAAAAATATGGTGCAACGACCCTTCGCCTAGCAACCATGCGGTAAAGATTTTGTTACCGATCATCAGTTGTAGTGGTGTTTGTATAATGTATATTGTGGTTTCCGTGTTAACTGCTTACTGCACAAAAATCTACAAAACGTCTAATAAAATACTCAAACTATTCATCCCCACAACGAACTCCGCCTACACTTGGTTGCGATATAAGTGACGCCTAATGCGATTACCGACGGTCGGGCACTGAAATAAGCCTCCACACCCCAGTGGATTCGAAGGCGAGCCCTCGATATGCAAACTGCTCAAATTACACAAAGACGTTCATCAACCTCGTAGAACTTTGCATGCTGACTGAATGCTCCACATGAAAATGATGTCAATAATTCGTAGAATCCGCCAGGAATATTTTTTTGGACGCCATGCTATAGTCAAGTGGTCTTAGAGCTACAAATGCCGGATGCCACGCCCAACGACAACTACAAGCAAACCTACCTGTGATGGCCACGTCCCCATTTGGATCCGCACGTATAGACAAAGCAACGTTTTTTGTGGGACAAAGTGACTCTCTACGGGAATTTTTAATATCGCCGCGGCTGCGGGGGGAGCAGCCAGCGATCGTGCGATTCGTCGTGAATTTTCAGTTCCTCGAAGTCTGCGATCCCCGGTTCTCAGGAGCTGTCCTGGTCGACGTCGCTGGAGCGCGAGGTGGCGCTGCTGTCACTGTCCCGCGAGCGCCGCTTTTCTTTCCGCGGCACCAGTACGGTAAGTTCGGGACGTCGACGTCGCAACGCCTCAAACCATGCCCGCTCCAGCTTTTTGTTGCCGCGTGTCAGCTTGGGCCACGCCTGAGAGAGCGTGTTCGCGCTGCAATGGTGGTGAGACATCACCACACACACATCCAGGTTGATCACCACGTACCTGAAACGGGTTGTTGCCTTGCTTCAACGGGATCGACAGGACCTTCCGGACTACATGTATGTATGTATGTATGTATGTATGTATGTATGTATGTATGTATGTATGTATGTATGTATGTATGTATGTATGTATGTATGTATGTATGTATGTATGTATGTATGTATGTATGTATGTATGTATGTATGTATGTATGTATGTATGTATGTATGTATGTATGTATGTATGTATGTATGTATGTATGTATGTATGTATGTATGTGTGTATGTATGTATGTATGTATGTATGTATGTATGTATGTATGTATGTATGTATGTATGTATGTACGTATGTATGTATGTATGTATGTATATGCGCGTATCTATCTATCTATCTATCTATCTATCTATCTATCTATCTATCTATCTATCTATCTATCTATCTATCATTGCATAAACGCATGTCAAATACAGGTGAACAAATTCAAGCGCGTATGGAAGCCCTAGATCTCATGCATTATCGACCGTGTTGAACAGTTTTCTTAGTAACTAAAAAGGCTAGCCACAGAACACATGCAGCTTCATCTTACATATTTTGCACTGGCATTTATCCTACGAGATTCATTATTATATGTCTAATGTTACATAATTGACTTTTTTACCGCTAGAACCTAAACTTTCGGTTGATTTGTATCTTGAAAAATTTGTAACAAAACTGTGAATTGCATGATACTGATTCTGATACAATATTTGGATACACTTATGTTGACATCAAGGAAAGATAATCAGGTGGTTATACTGGAGTTGAAGAGGATGCTTGAATCAATCAATCAGTCAATCAATCAATCAATCAATCAATCAAAGAACTATATTTTACCAAAAACAAAAACATTTACGGTGAAAAAAGGTGGCCGGGAAAAAAGCTGTCCAATGACAGCTTGACAAAGCCCCAGCCACCCATCGTTGGCGAAACGACAGGGTACAGCTCCTGATAAAAGTGGGGGAAAAATGCATAATAATAGTCGCTAAACAGTTCGACGCGTTGATTCAACGTAGCGGGGGAGGGGGGGGGCGCCAAAGACGCAAGAAAAAGGACGACAGAAACAAAAAAAAATATATTGGTAACTGAGTAATAAAAAAACAGTTGTTTTCAGATAATGGATTTTAACGTAAAAAAATAGCTTAAAAGCAAACATCTTTTGCCCCAAGCACCGCTCCACTATTTTATCTAGTAGTTACGCGTTCGGTAAATATATGAATCCTTTTTTTATATCAGTGCCTGTCGTCTTGCTTGCCTCGCTTCTTTTGTGAACCGTGGTGTAGCTCTATCCTCCTTTCCACTTCACAGTTTTCTCACGCGATTCTCTTCAATTGCATCACAAAAAATAATATTCACATCCATCAAGGCATACCCGTTGTCACCTTGCACGCGATGCGCCTCAAAATATGCGGATTAGGCAGAGAGATTCGACGATGAGAGCTTATTAAGAGCTTGGCTGGTTCAGCCTTCGGCAACTCTGTATATCGCAGGCATTTATTCGTATGTACGAGACAAGTGTGGCGGTTGCTTCAAAATCTGCACTTGCTGAAGACCACCTAAACCCTTACCACGTCCAATTATCGACAGGCGCGACAGACAAAAAGTGCAATGAAACTATAAAACCTGAAAGTTTTCTAACAAGCTCGCTCCGAAGAACAAGCGCGAAAAAAAAAGAAACAAAGGCGCCCAGCGTTTTCGAACCGAGTTACCCGACAGTTCTTTAGACTCAATACAAGTTTCTGGGCTTGTTACGGTAAGGTTTTTTTTTTTTTAAAGAATGGGGCGTAAAATGGTATGGGGAGTAGCTCATCTTGTAGCTTAAGAGTAGTTCATCATGTGTGTTCACTGACTACTTGCTTTCTAAAAGAAAGAAAAAAACTAGTTTCCATTCAGAAAGGCAGTTTTCAGCAAGTCGTCTTAAAAGCAAGAATATGGGAAACATGCACATAAGGGTACACTTCCTAAATTGCAAAGAAAAAGGGACTAAAAAAATTGGCAGATCCCACGTACAGTGAGAATCGATGATATGCGAAGCATGAATGAAGAATGTTCATATATCACTTTAAAATCAGCACAATTACGAGGTGGATGTAAATGACGCCATACATGACTTCCTTGTCATGTTTAACATATTTGGATGTGTCGTTTACCTTCGTCATCTATTCAATTACGTGATACCAAATTTAGTATATGTGGAGCTAGCGAAACAGCAGCGAGCACGCTGTGAGCATGGTATGTTTTCATGCTCTTACATGACAGCGTGTCAGGGTTATGATGTTTGCACCAGTCATATATTTCGTCATAGATTGACGTCACGTAACACCAAATTTAGTATATGTGGGGCAAGCAAAACGGCCGCGAGTGCATCATAAAGGCTCAATATACTCCAATGTAGCGTTGACGCGCGCGCACGCTGGGCATAGCGACGCTACGTTAGCAGAACGCGTGACTCCATGGTCTGTCGCCAGGCGCGACCAGCGTCCGTCATCGTGGCCCGACGGCAACCGGCGCGAAATTTGAGATGCTGCATTTCGTGCCAATGTCATAGAGTAACTTAGAAGTGTGGCAGCTTGGGCTAGTTGGTATGGCATGACGATAGTTATAGCGCGAGAACAAAACGACGACACAGAGCGCTCGTGTCTTTCGTGTCCTTCTTGTCTCTGTGTCGTCGTTTTGTTCTCGCGCTATAACTATCGTCATAGAGTAACATTACTCTATGCCGATGCGTTACCCAGACAACTGTGCGTCTCCCTCTTTTCGTGACGGAGAGCCGCCGGACGGGCTGAAACGCGCATGCGTCAAGGAGGAGGAGGAAAAAACCTCTATTGATGCTGGCTGTGCCAGATAGAAAGCAACGCAGCGCGGCGCGCACCTGCGAGTATATGGCAGGACCGGTGCCTGGCTTGGCAACGCTGGCGTGACGCGACGAAATGAACGCCGGTGAGCACGCGCACCACGTCATGTCAAAATGTATTGGCGCCTTGACGGTGGCATGTAGTCATGTTCTCAGATGACAAGCATCTCATGATTATTAAGCTTCTAACCAGTCACATATCTCCGTCGTCCATTGAAGTTACGTAATACCAAATTTGGCATATGTGAAGCTAGCGAAACGGCCGCGAGCGCATCATGACTGTGGTATGTAGCCTGGTTGTTACATGACACGCATGTCGTGATTATCATGTTTGGATGTGTCATTTACCTATATCACCCGTTCGCTTCGCGCAATACCAAATTTGGCATAAGTTAAGCTAGCGAAACGGCCGCCAGCGCATCATGAGCGTAGCATGTAGTCATGTTGTTACATGACACGCATCTCATAATTATCATGTTAGCACCAGTCAGATACCTTCGTCATCCGTTCACGTGCCGTAATACGAAATTCGGTATACGTGACGCTAGCAAAACGGCCGCGAGCGCATCATGGGCGTGGTATGTAGTCATGTTGTTACATGACACAAATGTCATGATTTTTATGTTAGGGTCTGTCGCTTGTGTTCGCCATGCAATCATGTCATAACATACAAGTTTTGCAACATGCTATGTGAACGAAATAACCGCAAGAGCTGCAGGACCATGAAGTGTAAATCATGACATTCATGACATACATGTCATGATTTTCATGCCATGACTAGTCAAATATGCTCTTCATACAGTTATGTTATGCCATACCAAGTTTGGTATCGATAATGTTAACGAAACGGCCAGGAGAGCTAAAAGTCATAGGCGGCTAAATAGATAGATAGATAGATAGATACGTTAAAAGTCGCCAAAGTTCGCTAAGAAACGTTTTGCATTTAGTATCACAGCCTATTCACGGAGTGAATGATGATGAGCAAGGCGAAGCTTCCGAGGGTTTTATCAGCAAACCGTGAATCATCCGCTGACAGCGTCCGTCCGTCGTCTATCTGTCTGTTTGACGCACGGATGGGCAGACTGACAGTCACATGGAAGAACGCAGGGACGGACGCACAATAGGACGAACGGACGGATGCACGAATGGACGAACGGACTCATAGATGAACGCATGGATGGATGGATGGATGGATGCATGTACGAACGCAGGGATGGACGGGCGGATGGCGATGGACGCACGATAGGACGTACGGACGTACGTGCGTACGGATGGACGGAAGGACCAACGCATAGACGGATGCACGAATGGATGGACGTATTGACGAACGCAGGGACGGACGGACGGATGGACGCACAAGAGGATCGATGCATAGACGGATGTACGAAGGACGGACGCATGGACGCACTGACGGACGCTTCGCCCCACTCATCATCATTCACTCCATGAATATGCTGCTATTTTATTTATCATACTACAAGTAATGTCCTCTAGTATCGTACCATTTGCATTTTTCAGCGTTGTACATTTCATTATAAAGTTCTATGGCCGGTTCAATAACTAACGAAAGGTGGCTCAGCCCATGCCTTAAGGAGCGTAAAAATTTTGCATTTCCCGGTGTTTTAAAAGCACACTGTAGTTGCTGCTTATTCACACGTAAAAGTATTATCAGGAGCAGAATACTTGGCGAGTGGATTCAGAAAAAATCAGTAAAAGAAGAGCTTCAAGTCCTAAGCGCTCGACTTACATCGGCCTACATACAAATTAGGGGACAAGACAAACTCACCACCATCCGGCAGGCACGAAAACAACCTCCCCAGTGGTCTGAAGAATCTCCAACGGCTTGAAGTAGCGCGGCCAGTGAGAGGACTGCGTCTTCGGGTAGATGCGCTTGAACCAGGCGACAGCAGTCTCGATCAGGCGGGCCTTGCGCGCGGCCCTGTGGTCGTTGCAGAGCAGGTCCTGCGGCACGTGGTGCGGGAACAGGCACCATCGCCGAGTTCCGTGAACTAGGGCACTCCACAGGTTGCAGTCCAGCGGGTTCGTCTGGATCCTTTCCCCGGCCAGAGCAGGTCCCAAGTTAAAGGCGCGAGTCGGCGGCAAGTCGGACTCCTTGGCGTACTTGAAGATGTCGTCCTTGAAGTATGACGGCACCTCATAGTCTTCACGCATCCTCCTCTTGCCTCCGGTTGCCAGGTCGTCGGTGATCTGGAAGGGCGATGGGTCCCGGTACTCTTTGAGGTAGTAGGCGAAGTACTTCATCTTCACCGTTACGACGTTCCGATTCTGGTCGTGGCCCACGACGAACTCGTTGTCGCTGTACTTGGAGACGAGGTTGTAAAGGGACCAGCGCTCGAGCGCTTTCCACTCGTCCAGCAGACCCTGGATAACCACGGGCCGGCAAAGTTTGTCGTTCTTGCGCAAGAATGTGTCGAGAGGCAGGTCCTTGGCGTGCAGCCGCTCGATGGCGTCCGTAGGCATGGACTTGCGTGCCTTGAGCGTAGCCAATAGCTGAGACCTGTCGTGGTGCGAGGATGTGGCCGACGCTTGCGACGAGTGGTGCTTTCGCTCCTTGAGGCCCAGCTTGGCCTTGACCCGCTCGACCCGGTCAATGGCCACTTTCTGAAACTGCAGGTAGTGCGACGACATGCCGCCAATTTTGAACCAGGGATAGGCGCTTCTCGACGTTCCTTATACTGGCCTAATCTTCTGATCGGACAATGGTGCTTGCTGCTCCGACCGCGCGCCGCCGCTGATGCTGATGCTGATGACCTGTGACGGATGGCGCTTACCCACAAAGGGGGATGGGCCAAGAACCGGGCGGCAGGATACTTAAATGAAACTAAACTAAAAATGAAGCCAATCTGAAAAAGTAGCGTAAAATAATACTACCAGAAAAACAAAATTGTGTGCTGAGCAAGCGGTCAAACCATCTTTTGTTTTTGAAAGACATTACTATGAATTATAAACTAAAGATCTGAAAAGGTAGTGGTTCACTAGCATGGTAATCTTTTAGTTGCGTTGATGTAGTTAAACACAGCGGAGCATACATCCCTGTGGCAGTAACCAAATGAAGCTCCGCCAAGTGATAAAATTACTGGTAAATTTACTTGTATTCCTAGCTTTTGTAATGGGGCTACTAAAAATCTTTTTCTCTGATAAGAATAACGATGACAGAATAAAAAGAAATGTTCAATTGTTTCAATTTCGTTGCACCAAATGCATAGCGGTGACGCCTTGAGCTGAGCTTTATTAAGGTAATAATTTAGTTGTGGAACTGCACAGCGCAATCTGGTATAAGTGACCTCTAACTGGCGAGATAAACACCACTGTTTATTCCAGCAATAGCTCAAATGCTCGAAATCTTTGAAGTTATCCAAATTACCTTTTCCCCAGTGTAGGCAAGCGCCGCCGCCTTCGCAGTGCAAGCTTCTGTCTTCTTCTTTCTTGTCTACAGAGCAGGAACAAGGGGATCGAGAAACAAGAACTTATCTGTAAAAATATATACTTATTTTTATACGTCTTTGCAACATTCGCTATCATTCATTGACATAACGTTTCATTTTTGGGGTTAGTGTTGGTTGGTTTAGTCCTTAGCTATATTTTGCGTAACTGAAACTTATATAAAAATTGAAGAAGCACTGACATAAAATTTTGAAGGTGACATAATGAGATAACTACATTTATCTAGAGACATGTGTACAGCATGTACGAAATATCAAGGGCAAGAAAATTGGCAGATTCCACGTACAGTGGAAATCGATGATATGCTTCGATGATATGTCACTTTCAAATTAGCACAAGGTTACTAGGCGGACGCAAATTATGCCATACTTGACTTCCATGCCATGATTATAATGATTGGACGTGTCATGTACATTCGTTGTCTATTCACGTCAT
This sequence comes from Rhipicephalus microplus, assembly GCF_043290135.1. NCBI lineage: Eukaryota > Metazoa > Arthropoda > Arachnida > Ixodida > Ixodidae > Rhipicephalus > Rhipicephalus microplus. Next base: position 124,163,185 of record NC_134701.1, read on the forward strand.
GTGATACGGAATTCGGTATATGTGGAGCTAGTGAAACAGCCACGAGTGTGCTATGAGCGTAGCATGTATTCATGTTTTACATGAAACGCATGTGATGATTATCATGTGTAGACGTCTAATTTATCTTCGTTGTCTATTCAAGTCACGTGAAACTAAATTGGGTATATGTGGAGCTAGCTAAACGGTCGCGAGCACGCTATGAGCGTAGCATGTAGTAATGTTTTACATGACACGCATATCATGATTATCATGTTTGTATGTGTCATTTACCTTCGTCGTCTATCCATGTCACGTGAAACCAAATTTGGTATATGTGAAACTAGCGAAACAGCCGCGAGCACGCTAATGATTGATTGATATGTGGCGTTTAACGTTCCAAAACCACCATGATTACGAGATACGCCGTAAGAAGGGCTCCGGAAATTTTGACGGCCTGGGGTTCTTTAACCTGCGCCCAAATCTGAGCTGACGGGTGTGCAGAATTTTTGACTCCATCGAAAATGCAGCCGCCGCAGCCGGGATTCGATCCCGCGACATGTGGGTCAGCAGCCGAGTACCTTAGCCACTTGACCACCACGGCGGGGCCGCGAGCGCGCTAGGAGCGTAGAATGGTCATGTGTTACATGACAGGCATGTCATGATTATCATGCTTGTACAAAGTCATTTACCTTCTGTTTGCATCCCATAATGCTAAATTTGGTATATGCAAAACTACAACAAGACTGCCGTGAGCGCATCATAGGCGTGGCATGTAGTCATGTTCTTACATGACACGCATCTTATGATTATCATGCTTGCACCAGTCATATACCTTCGTCGTCCATTCTCGTCCCGTAATACCAAATTTGGCATATCACTGCAAAAAATATCCGTGTGTCAACGTCGGAACTGACCATGAAAATTACTGACTGTGTTCTGTTTCTCGAGATATGGCGGAAGTGGACGTACAACACCATTCTTGTGCTGCGTTTTAAATAAAAAGGCGGGAAAGACCGTAAATGAGCATTCCAAGTTTCCGTTCCTGTGCTCATTTCGTAAAAAGAGGAAACTAACGTCAAGCTGACGTATTTTGTCACGTGGTGCGCTAGCATCCGAGAAGCCGGAAGCAATGTCATTGACACTTATTTACTCGTCGCCTGCGGTGGTGGGGCGTCGTGCGACATTTTGTGGTTCTTGTTCGCGTGTAGCGATTTGTTAACTTATACATGTGATTGCTTTTGGGCTGGTGTGCTCAAAGATGCCGTTCGTACGTTCTGTGTTAGCCAGGCTTCTTGACAGAGAAAGCGGCTGTGTGCTCCCGAAAATGGATACATCGAGGCTCTGCCATGCCGTGGCGGTGCATTGTCCGCCATTGCTGGCGGTCAGTGCTCCTGTCATCACGAATGTTACACGCAAGTGCTCAATTTTTATTTTTCGTGGGTGTTTGTTTCGTGTGTCAGGTGTTATCACTGTAACGTTACGAAGAGAGAGGTCCCAACGGTCTCTTGGGTAGCGTGTCGTGAGGGTCAAAGCCGGGCAGAGAGCATCCAGGCAGTGGCAAGGCAAAAGGCAGCCAGAAGGAAACGAAACGTTTATATTTACAACGTATGTGCTAAACGTGCGCAAAAAAGCCCCCGACGTTCAGATGCACTGGTATTTTATAGGCGCTGAGACGCTCGAGGAGGAGGGCTCAGCCACCGCCTTTGAGACGTGTCCAGCGTCTCTGAGTTTCAGAATAGTGCACCTAGAGCTCTTGTGGTGAGGTCGCTGCAACTCCGCATGCGTCGTAACGCGAACCGCCGTTCGCGTTCATGGCCCGCCAACAGAAGAGCTGAAATAGTGTGCGGCGATCGCGGCCCGCGAATTGCTGTCTGTAGCTTCCGAGCATTTGGGTTTGCGGTCGGGGCGAAAGTCCCTAGAATTTTCCGTATAATGAGCAAACACTATTCTAAAGCTCACATGGCGCCCGCAACTAAAGCGACGCCCGCAACACCTGCAAACGTTATTCTAAAACTCCCTTATAGTGCCGAGCGGTCGCCGTGTGCTTCCACATTTCGTTTAGCAGTAAACGACCCAGTACAAACTGTTATGAACGCGCTACGCTTTGCGCAGTGTTATCTGGGCCCCCATCTGGGATAAGATAGAATAGAAAGATACCGATGAACCGGAATGTCTGATTATCACAACTTACGAATGCGTGTGAGTATTCAAAATTCCCAGTAAATTCAAATCCATAAGAGACTAGATGCGTCTGTCGGAGACGGTGGGCGCGTTCCGCGCTTTCTGTTCTTTCGTCGTCGTGGAACCGTCGCGGAGCGACACGTTCGCGTGCTGAAAGTGCGCCGTCCGTGGTGCGCCCTGCGATGCCATGTCGGACAAAGTGGTTTTAAGAGAGAAAGGAAGAGAAAAGTGAGCCCCGTAACTGTCTGCTTCAGTGAGCGACACCTCAACAGTAGCTCACGAGGGATGGGGGTGAGGAGGGATTAAAAGGATTGGAATAAAGGGGTAGAGAGAGAGAAAGAGGCATTAGGTAAGCCAGAGAGCGACGACATATCGAGGGGATAGGAGAGATAGGAAAGATTGAAACACGGTCACAGGAGTCCGAGGACGGGGCACCACTTGCGAGAGCTCTTGTCGGCGTCAGGAGGTGGCGTAGAGCAAGTCTGGTAAATCAGAGCTACATTCTCGTTAGAGACCGGCGTCAGGAGATGACGTAGGGCGAGCCCAGTCAGCCAGAGCTACGCTGACGTCGGAGATCGCGAGGGCACAACCGGTCGGCACGGAATCCAGCGAGCGAGTCGTGCCATGTTGGACGTTCGTCCATATGTGTGTTCCTGTATGTGTTTTTCCGAAGCGCCCAATGTCCAAAGCTCAAAATTGACTCAGCGCCCGTCACTCGCTTTTCCTTGTTCAACGCCAACTCAATTTGTGAAAAAACTGACATGAAGCGTGTTTCGCATCAATACAGCGGGATTCCTCTCCTAAAATCCGGGTTTGTCGTATGTTAGACGACTACCGATGGTCGGTCTGCCTCCGAATTAACCCGCCGCGTCGGTCTAGGGGTTATCATGCTCCACTGCTGAACCGACGTTCGCGGGATCCCGGCCACGGCGGTTGCATCCTGAATGTAGTGAAAATGCTTGAGTCCCGTGTATTGAGATTTTGAGTGCACGTTGACAAACCCTTGGTGGTCGTAATAAACGCAAGCAGTTTTTATTACGATTGTCAAATATGAAACAGCGCGTGCACAAAGGTGCTTACAGCTGGTGGAGGAGCCGAGCAGCCGTCGGGATCTTGAAGTGTATAATACGCTGCTATAGATGAAGGTGTAGCTGGGCCTGTATAGTTCGGCAGGACAGCTGCCTATGCTATACAAGCACAAAGGTCGACAACTTGTCCACGTGGAGGCAAATAATCGTACAGTGCCTGTGCTAAGCAGCACACGAAAGTAACGCTACAAGTAACAAAACACAAGCAAATAAAAGTGTAGCGGTCGCTGCTTGTTAAGGTCATGATTTTTTTTCTATATGGCCAAGTTTCGTGCACCGGTTGCTTCACACTCACACACAACCAATGACAGTCCTTGGCGTGTGCAGTTTTAGGTTTTTTAAGTGCTATATTCTCTTTATGGTACGAACAATAATTTCTGAAAATGATACTGCTGATTGGGGATGTGATCAGAGACAGTAGGGCAACGCGTGTAGTTCACTGCCCACATGGTTTCTGGAAATATGGCAATGTGCGCAGCAAGGGCTATATACATATGTCCAGAATCACGAGTTTACGTTGCTGATCAACGGAAATGTTCTGATAACTTTTTATTTTCTACATTCATTTCAGGAGTAAACAAAGCGCTGAAATGGCAGTCTGAGGACCTTTAAAATGTCACAAGCCGGTCAACGTCATCTGTTTATTTTGTTCAAAGATATGAAGCAATGTTTTGCTGAATGGGTCGAAATTATGTATTTGGCATGCAGCAGCATGAGGGGTGTGTGCACAGTACATGCAGACATCATTATAGTGTATATTGAAACACCAATGTCAAACGTACAAACACCTATGCGATATAAAACATCAATTCTTGGTGTGTACATTGAATATTGTACGTTTGAAAGAGACTGGTAGACGTTGAAAGGGGCTGTTTATTAGGTCGTGAGGGGCAGCTCAGAAGCGGCTGACTGGTTAAAGATCCTCCTGATCCTCTTCTTCCTTTCTCGCTCTGGGCGACAAGTGCGTTCACCGCATACGCTTCTGTGTCTTCGTGCATGTACGCAACATTTCTCTCCGCGCAGACGAAGGCCGCCGGACAAGTCAGTCGAGTTTCGTGGAGTGTACAGTTTCAAGCGGGCAACATGAACCACTTGAGTTTTGGCAGCTTGTCGACCACTCGCCGTGAGACGAGCTATTACATAGTTGACCTCTGTAAGTCTGTCGACAATGACAAAAGGTCCATCGTAAGTGGCCAAAAACTTTTGGCATAACCCGCGCTTGCGCATCGGAGTCCACAACCACACCAGATCGCCACGGCGATAAATCACTGGTCGATGGTAAATGTCATAGCGTGCCTACGCTTTGTCTTGCGATGCCAATGTGCATAGTCGAGCTATGCGACGCGCCTCTTCGGCGAGGCAGAGAGTCTCGGCGGCAGTGACGTTGTCGTGATCACATAAAGGTCATACTGTGTCGATTGTGTGCCGGGGCGAACGTGCATAAAGCAAAAATAAAGGGCTATAGCCTGTAATCTCATGCTTCGCGGTGTTGAACGCGTAAGTAATGAACGGGAGTATGTCATCCCAGTTCTTGTGGTCGCATGAGACATACATAGACAACATATTGATAATGGTGCGGTTGGTACGCTCTGTCAGCCCATTAGTTTGGGGTGGTATGGTGTCGAGTAACGCAGGCGGGATTCAAATAAACGGAGTAGCGCCTCCACGACATCCGCTGTGCATTTTCGTCCACGATCGCTGATAATCAGGAGAGGTGGGCCGTGTCGGAGGATGACGTACTGTAACAAAAACGACAAGACTTCACTGGTAGTTGCGGAGGGGACGGCCGCCGTCTCGCAGTAGCGTGTGTGGTAGTTGACGCAAACAATTATCCATCGGTTGCCCTTAGCCGATTTTGGAAAGGGGCCCAGAAAGTCAATCCCCACTTGTTTGAAAGGTGCGCTTGGAGTAGGCATCGGCTGGAGCAGTTGATGGACGTTTGTGACGCTGACATTGCATGCAGCTTGCCACATAACTCTCAACGGACTTTTGCATACCAGGCCAATAAAAACGCTCTTTAGTTCGGTGAAGCGTCCGTGCCAAACCTAAATGTCCAGATGTAGGGTCGTCGTGCATGACACTCATAATAACGGTTCGCAGGCTCTCGGGGACCACTACAAGGAAACGCACGCCACTGATGGAGAGGTTCCTTTTGAACAAAAGTCCATCACGCATACAGAAACGGCGTGCACTAGTGAAAGCGGATGCAGCGGCTAATAGTGGTGCTAGTTTAGCGTCCTTCTGCTGTTCTGCTTTGAAACTGGGATAGTCCGGGAATGTAGGTGACACAGACGCTACAAGCTGGTGAAGGTCATCGGATTCACATTCCGTTGTGCTAAGTGTCATACGTGAAAGACAGTCCGCGTCGTCAGCATGTCATTGACCACTCTTGTAAGCGACGGTAAAACTGTATTCTTGTAGCCGGAGTGCCCAGCGCGCAAGGCGGCCACAAGGAGTCACGAAGGTTGACAAACCCACACAACGAGTGGTAGTCGGTTACGACTGTGAATGGGCGTCCGTACAGGTAAGACCTAAACCGCTGAATTGCAAATAATACCGCCAGGCATTCTTGTTCCGTAACAGTGTAGTTTTGTTCCGGCCTGTTTAGGGAGCGACTTGCATATGCGATGACGTGTTCGCGGTCGCCGTAACGTTGTACTAGGACGGCTCCAATACCTATGCCGCTAGCATCCGTATGAAGCTCTGTCGGAGCAGAAGGACTGAAGTGCTGAAGGACGGGTCGTAATGTCAGCAAAAACTTCAATTGACGGAATGAAGAATCACACTCCGGAGTCCACTCAAATGAATTGTCCTTTCGTAAGAGGCAAGTGAAAGGATACGCAACGTCGGCAAACTTTGGAATAAAGCGGCGGATGTACGAACAAAGCCCCAGGAAACTACGAAGCTCCTTGACGGAACGCGGCGCATTGAATGCTTCAACTGCTGCTGTCTTCTGTGGGTCAGGGCGGATGCCATCCTTGTCAACGATTCCCAAGCACAAGCGTCTGGCGGTCTCCGAAGTGGCATTTCTTCGACTTTAAAATTAGGCCAGCATTTCGGATGCAGTTAAAAACAGTATCCAGACGAGCGTTGTGTTCACTGAACGTGCGGCCAAAGATGACGACGTCGTCGAGGTCGCACATGCAGATGTTCCACTTCAAGCCACGCAGAATGGTGTCCATAAACCTCTCGAACGTTGCCGGTGCATTGCATAGTCCAAATGGCATCACGTTGAATTCAAAGAGCCTATTAGGGGTTACAAAGGCAGTCTTTTTCTTGTCCTCTGGGTGCATCGGAATATGCCAATAACCGAATCGTAAGTCTACGGAGGAAAAATAAGAGGCTGAATGTAAGCAGTCTATTGCGTCCTCTATACGGGGCAGCGGGTATACGTTCTTTTTAGTCACGGCATTCAGTCGGTCATAGTCGACGCAAAATCTCCAAGATCCATCTTTCTTTTTAACAAGAATTACCGGTGCTGCCCACGGACTGGCTGACTCATGTACCACTCCCTTTTGCATCATTTCCTGCACTTGGACGTTGATAATTTGTCTTTCTGACGGGGAAACACGATATGGTTTTTGGCGAATCGGACTTGCCGCGCCAGTGTTGATGGTATGGCGCGTTCGAGACAGGGGGATAGGGATTACTTTGCCCTTCTGCGAAAAGTCAAATATCGAAACGTGTTTCAACAGCATATTCATTAAAGGTCGGCGCTCGCTTGAGCTAAGCGACTTATTTATCGTTGCCATAAGCGCCCCGTCCAAATTGTGACAACCAGTTCCGTCACGTTCTTCCGGCACGTCTGTGAGCTTGACCACTGATAAGGTTGCGTGTTCTTTGCTGACCGAAGCTAATTTCAAACCATTGGGTAGTGTCACGGGCTCAGAGGAACAGCTTACAGTCCATAGGCCAGTTCGTCCGCCATCTATCGACACCACACAATGGGGAACCAACACATTTTTCTTCACGCAGTTTAGGGCATTGGTTCTACGCTCGCATCGAAGCTGTCAGAACCCGCGCCGCGACAAACAACAGGAACACGTACGGTAGACAACGCAGGTATGAACGTATCGCCACGGACACACAACGTAGTTTGATCATTCGCTGGAGCTTCCAGAAGTTCTGACGGCATCTGGCCACTCACAAAGGCTTTCCCCGTGTGACAGTCTACAGTGGCACCACATTCTCGCAAGAAGTCCATGCCGAGAATGACATCATGTGTCGACCGAGTAATAATCGCAAACTCTGCCGTTATCATAAGGCCTCCCAAAAATACTTCGGCACAACACACACCAATAGGGCGCAACGGCTCTCCACTAACTCCATAGAACGTCGAAGTTTCATCCCAGGTAAAAACAACTTTCCGCCTTAACACGTCTTTAAAGGAAGCACTCATCACGGAAATTGTTGTGTCCACCAAGGCCATCACAGGCACATAATCCACCAAAACACGCACTTTGTTTTTAAACATACACACAGAAGGTATTTCTGTCAGTAGCATGTTTCCAGCGACCTCACCCCCATTGGCCGTGCTGGCTAGTTTTCCGCTGGCGAAGAGGGCGCTTTGCGACGCAGCGGTGAAGGAGAACGATGAGCACGAGGTCACGGTGGGGGCGTTAAACTCCTGTCAGATGCCGGGGAGTGGTTGCGGAAGTTGCTGGGCCAATAGTTGTCATCAGGTGGTATGTGGGCTGGCCGCAAACACCATGAGGCTTTTCGAAGGGTCGTGAAAAGTCGGATGATTGGTGATACCTAAGAGTCACCCGACGGTTGTAAAATTGCGATATGTGGCCTGGCACACCGCAGGAATAGCACAACGGCCGAGGTCGAAACGTTGGTCGCTCGTCGTTGAATCGAGCGTCATCATTTGTTCTTGTGTAACGGATGTACTGGTCGGGTACGTCGTACCGAGACGTCGGGTGTCGAGGAGGCGTGCGCTGAGAGCGTCGGTCATATCGCGACGCGGGAAATCTGGTTGTCATCATTGACTGTGGGGCTGGGCTGTACTCCACAGTTGCCGCGCTCATCGTCAGTTGCCATGAGGTCAAAGGAGGCACATCCGTAGCCTTACGTGGCAGACACAACTCGCGATGGTCAGCTGTCGAACACGACATTTCTCGGTGGGACAGTTCCTCACGAACAATCTGTCGAATGGTAGAAAAAAAGGTCGAGACCAGGATTCGTGTCCACACTGGCAACAGTTGTAACGTTAGCCAGCCGACCAAACTTGGCACGATTCGACGCATCTTGAGCGTTTCAAACGTTCGGCAATTCTGAATGACGTCGGACACAGAACTGAGGCTTTCTTTTCCAATTAGAAAATTATACACGTCCTCAGCAATCCCTTTGAGCAGATGCCCAAATTTGTCCTCTTCCGACATGGTAGCACAGACCACCTTGCACAACCTTAACACTTCTTCTATGTAAGTGGTGCATGTCTCACCTGGTAGCTGTGCCCGTTGCGACAGTGTTTGCTCAGCCCGCTTCTTTCTAGCAACCGAGTCGGCGAAACACGCCCTGAGCTCTTCAACAAAAAGATCCCACGTCGCGAGTGCGTCCTCGTGGTTCTCGTACCATACCAGTGCGGTGTCGGTCAGGGACAACACTACGTTGGCTAGCATAGCGGCTGCATCCCAACCGTTGGACTTGCCTAAACGTTTGTACTTGGTAAGCCAGGCGTCGACATCTTCTTCGGCTTGTCCTCGAAGGGCAGTGGAACTCGGTAGTAAGGAAGCGGGCCAGACGGTGCCATCCTGGAAACGCCTGCTTCTTCAGGCATGTCGAAGTCACTCAGGGAAGATGGTGGGAGACCGGCAAGTCGACGACTTCGTCGAAGCTGTGGCAGTGATCATTCCGTAGTTGAAGCGCTTACCCAGCTCCTCCACTACTCTGTTACGTTTGAAAGAGACTGGTAGACGTTGAAAGAGGCCGTTTATTAGGTCGTGAGGGGCAGCTCAGAAGCGGCCGACTGGTTAAAGATCCCCTGATCCTCTTCTTCCTTTCTCGCTCTGGGCGAAAAGTGCGTTCACCGCATACGCTTCTTTGTCTTCGTGCATGTGCGCAACAATATGATGAAACGCCCTGTTTTCAAAACATAAGAAGGATCAACTGTTCTATGAAACATCAGCTTTTCCACAGTACTACTGTTCCACACCTGCCCACAATTCAGGAAAAGCGTTCGTTAATTTTTTGCAAGTTAGGTTACCTCCAAAATTAAGTGTACCGTATGGCCAGTGGAATTGTAGCATTTCCTTTAATATTACACAAAAATAGCCCATTCAAGTACAGATAAGCCCATTAAATGAAGCCACCTGTTTTTCACTGTGAGTGGCGACAAAATGTAAAAAGAAATAAAAAATCCAGCAGGAGTACCCCGAAGAACTTGTTGCTTGGATAGTTGGCACAACACTTAGAGGAAATTTTAGACGCTTAAGCACCACCAAACACTGGAAAAGAGCGTCGTGTTGCTCTTTCATGTGCTTCGTATTGTGTCTAAGTTTTTCCTCTAAGGTGACAAAAGCTTTGAAAACCTATGTTTAACTCAACAATGAAATAACTTATGGGAAGTCCGTTCTGAGGCAACCATCCTTTTTTACTTTTTCAAATAACGGAAATGCTGTATCCTGATTTACAAAGTCATTCCGTGTTAAGGGGAACAGAGCTGCCCTGTATAGATACAGTCAGATGACGTACACGTAATAACGGAAGAGTGCTGTGTAGGGCGATACAAAATATAAACTTACAAAACCTCGGTAAAACAGAGCATGCTGCTTTTAATTTACAAAAAACTTTCGGTACAAATTTACCAGCAAGATATTATGTAAACATAGACATTTTTTATGCGAAGCTAGAGAAAGGACCGCGAGTGCACTGAGAGCGTAGAATGTGCTCGTGTTTGACATGACACGCATGTCATGATTTTCATGTTTGCACCAGTCACATACCTTCGTCGCCCATCAACGTCCCGTAGTACCAAATTTGGTATATGTGAAGCTAGCGAAACAGCCGCTAGCGCATCATGAGCGTGGCATGTAGTCACGTTCTTACATGACACCCATCTCATGATTACCATGTTTGCACCAGTCATATACCTTCATTGTTCATTCACGTCACGCAATACCAAATTTGGTATATGTCGAAGCTAGCGAAACGACCGCGAAGGCATCATGAGCGTGGCGTGTAGTAATGACTTACATGATATGCATGTCATGATTTCAACATTAGGGTCTGTGACTTATGTTTGCCATGCAGTCATGTCATTCCATACCAGTTTTGCAACGTGTCATGTTAACGAAACCACCACAAGAGCAGCAAGAACGTGAAATGTGAACCATGACATACAAGTCAGGATTTTCAAGTTATGACTAGCCAGTTATGCTCGTCATACAGTCATGCTATGTCATACCAATTTTGGTATAAATACAATTATCGTAACGGCCAGGAGAGCTAAAAGTCGTAGGCGGCTAGGTAGACGGATACGCTCAAAGTCACCGAAGTTCGCTAAGAAATGCTTCGCATTGAATATAGCCTAGAACATACTTATTTAAAATCAATTTTAATGACCCCGCGACTGAACGAGATGCGGAGTCCCTCTCGAAGCTGGTATCAACGTGGCGGGAGTCAAAGGAAGGAGTTCGCGCGCGCCTCTAGAGCAGCCTTGTTTGTTCATAAGCCGGCTTCAACGCTCGCACGATTGTTGCCGCGGCCGAAAGATGAACAATCAAGGGAGCTACACCAGGACGTGGTCTACAAAGTGTCGTGTGCGGAATGTCCAGCGAGTTACATAGGCGAGAGTAAGTGCTTGCCGGTACGAGTACGCCAGCGCAGAAACGACGTTAGGATGATAAAGTTGCAATGCAGTGCCCTTGCAGAACATTGTGAGAACCATAATATTGACTTAGACTGTGCTTCTCTCATCGAAACGAAAAAAAAGTCTGGAAAGGAGGCTCTTGCTCGAGTCCTGTACATACAGCACACACCGGCTGCAGAAACTAGACGTCTTTTCCTTCCTCTAACCACCACCATCACCACCACCACCACCACCACCACCCTGGGAACAATGCCTCCGATGTACGTGTATGGCCTCCAAAACTAGAAGGAAGAGGAAAAACGGAGCCTAAGACAACGCGCGTCGACGCTTCCCTGACCATTACAGACAGCCCTGAGGAAGAAACCAAGCCGGTTTCGAAAAGTCGGGTGTTCTCCAAGATTGTGGCTAGAGCTGATTCACCTTCCTTAAAGTATATCCCCATGCATTAACACCTCGAGCCCGGCTCAGGTCTTGACGGGTCATCGGATAAGAACCAAAGTCCCCAAAAAGAAGGATTGCTGTGTCCATACATGCAACGGAAAGACGTAGCATCGTTGAGTAACGTATCCTACCAAAGAAATCAGAAAAGGAGCTACAATCGGCGTCATCGGGCCAGACATTAAATGCAGCTTACTGTAGGACAACAAGTCTAGATGCGGCCAGAAAACGTAAAGAGAAGAGTATTAAGCCCAGCACAGAGACCCAGGAGCTACATAACAGAGACAGGACTAGATGGCATGCTGCAGCGCAACAGGTGTCACCTTGTCGCATTTGTTCCAGCATCACTACCACCACAAGCTTCTCCAGAAAGAAAAAGAGCCACGTGCCGCCGCAAGTATCTCACTCATCGTAAAGTTCTCCAAGTACCACGATAACGACGAACGATCCAGGACAGGCAGATGATTGTGTTGGTGGTGTGAGAGAGATGGTGCATGGTGTGCGCACTGGTGATGCGTTGGTGGCGTGGTCGCGATGGTGTTGTGTGCACGCGCATTGGCCGACGCATTGTCCCACCGGTCTGTCTAAACGTATGACTGCTGAACGTGTGAAAGGGGGAAAATGTAAATGCCGCTACAGTATAGTGTTAGTTAACGGCACCCCTTCTAGCTGTAATGCGTAAATGCGAAGCCGAATAGAGTTATTGTTCGGTTTCAGCGTCGACTGGTAGCCTTACTGCGGGCTTCTCGCCTTGTTGTGGTTGTCTAGACCTGCAGGTGGCGGGATCAAATCCCGGCGGCTGCGGCTGCATTTTCAATGAAGGCCAAAATGCTTGAGGCCCATTTGATAAAATTTGGGCGCACGTTAAAGAACACCAGGTGGTCAAAATCTCCGGAGCACTCCTCTACGGCGTCTCTCATAATCATATGGTGGTTTTGGGACGTGAAACCCCGCAGATACATCAATTACTACGCGCTCCTCAGGCGCCCATGCTACGCCGGTGTTGCCGTCCCCGGTGAACGGATAGCACTACACGTACCTCTGGCTTTGCGTGCGCAGGCTGTAAGTGCGGCACCAAGTCACAGTGTTTCGTGGTCACGTGGGCAGCCGTGTTTACCTTGCTACCAGAACTGCTCCTGTCCAGCTCGGTGCTCTTTGAAACCCGAAACAGTGATTGGGCGAAGGTCAGGGCACGGAACCCCTCCTCTATTCGAGCTAATAATGCATTCACTCTCGAAGAAATGGCCATAGCGCGAACGAGTTTTCTAGCCGTAGTATAAAATTAACTGGCCACTTCAAAAAAAAACAGCAGCAAAGAAATCAAGGTGCAATTTTTGTGTGTTGGTGCTCTTTTAAGACAGCTTTGCGCTAGCAGTACCAAGCCTGAATGAAGTGCGGAAATGGGCAGCCTTCTTTGTTTTTTTCTTTCTTTTGCTATATTCTCCAAATTTCCATGTCTCGTTTGACCCCTTATGGGCAAAGCTCCTTAAGGCGTGGGTCTGTACATCCACCGAAGTATGTAGTAGTAGTAGTGGTAGATAGCCACCAGTAGCACATACCTGCTCTAGAGCAAGTATGTGCCACAGGGGATGGGAGATGGTGGTACTTGGTGTGTTCACTAGATGGACGCATGGACGTACGCACGGGCGGACGGACAGACAGACTAGCAGACGGATGGACGGACGCGTCGTCATACGGACGGTTGGACATACTCATGGACGGACGCACGAAGAAACGGACGGACCCATAGGTGGGCGCACAGATGGTCACGTGGACGAACGGAAGTAAGGACGGGCTGCAGGACGCGGCGCCCCGCTCTTCATCATTCACTCCGTGGATATGCTGTGATTTTTTTATTTCCGTTTCATCGCCACTACATATTTCTTTCTATTTCGCGCTACTTCAATATATATATTTATATTTCATTCCTTTCTCTATTTCTCGCTTTATCATTCTCTTTTTCCCTCCACTTTTTTTCTATGCTATGTATTATATTCTGCCTCCTCCTCACGTTCTCTTGAATTTCGCACCTCGGTATACTATGATGTGAAACGCCATGTTATGCTCTCACAACTTACCTGGATAGCCCAGTGTTCTGTTTTTTTTTTCATAATGCACGTCTTCAAATCATATAAGTATGGGTTTGAGTACAGATAAGTCAAGAAATGTTTTCGCCAAGCATTTCTTTTCCTCTTTCTTTTTCCTTTTTCTTTCCTTTCTTTCCATCTCTTCTTTCTTTCTTTTATTTTCCCTTTATTGATCTTTATTTCCGTATATGTCTTCTCACCGATCAGAGTTCACACCTGATCTTGTTGACGCCACTGTCAATAGGACCAAGTAGACCTAAATTTTTTTTAGTACAAGTTATTGAGGGGTGTACTCTGGCATCATTGACATTAAACCCAGACAATGCGGTACTGCTACGTTTGACGTGAGAAAAAGAGACATTTACCTTTACTTATAACGTTCAAGAAAAAACCTAGGTGTTATGGGCAGACATGTATAAGTGTCCGTTGACGTCACACTGCGAACATAATGACGTCGACACAACACCTGAAGCGTAGCTTGCCGCGACGCAGCTCCATCAAGATGTATGTGCGCATGCGCAATCGTACATACGTGAGTTGAATGAAATCTCTATAAATTTCACGGCGGTGTTCACCCTCACCAGAGCAATCTAGACGAAATAAAACGTGTCGTCATCCCCACAAAATGAATGATGATGAGTGGGGCAAAGCTGGAATGCTTATCGGTAAAACCGTGAAACTCTCGTTGGAGCATGTTGGTAGCGTCACTGCTCATGTTGGTAGCGTCATGTTGGTAGCGTCACTGAATGGGACTGGTCACTGCGGATCAGGGTCGTAGCCAGAAATGTTTTTCGGGAGAGGGTTCACACCAACCCAACTGGAAGGGGGGGGTGTGATGTATGGTGCGCGTCTCCGAGTGCCTTGGAAAAGCGCGCAAAGCGCTCCCGCGTGGTTCGGCATAAAGGACGATGCCGTTGAACACATCACGTGTGAGAGCGTAAGGACGCGTCACGCGACGTCAGCAAAAGAGAAAAGAAGATATGCAATGGTCAAGGAACTCGAAGATTCATTGATATGTGGGGACTAACTTCCCGAAACCACCATATGATTATGAGAGACGGCGTAGTGGAGGGCTCCGGAAATTTCGACCACCTGCAGGTTCTTTAACGCGCACCCAAATCAGAGCACACGGGCCTAAAACATTTCCGCCTCCATCGGAAATGCAGCCGCCGCAGCCGGGATTTGAACCCGCGACCTGCGGGTCAGCAGCCGAGTACCTTAGCCACTAGACCACAGCGGCGGGGCAGGAAAACGAAGATTCTAGGGGCCAATGGATGGGCTCCACGAGACTTCACCGTCGCCAATAAGAACCTGACAAGTGGGCCAGAGTTCGAGAGAGGAAGCCGAAGCAGAGAAGAGCAAAGGGAGTTTGAAGATGGCGTTGCGAGCGGAAGGTCGTCACCGGAGCGGGCGCTGAAGATGAGCCTTCGGGTATCGGACACGAGCCTCGAAGACTTCAACCGGCTGGGGCCTCCTGCCGTCGTGTTCCCGCTTGAGGGGATCGTAGCCGGCCGGTCCTGAACTTCTGCCCAGGGCCTGCGGACTTCGGTGCCGACAGGCGAGCTACAGTGGTCAGGCTACGGGCAAAGTCTAATTAATAGGTCGCGAAGGCTCGGGCAAAAAGCGGTTCAGAAGCTATTACCAGCGACATCAACATGCACGAAAAGTTCAGAGAGCTGCGATTGAAGCGCGACTATGTATGGAGGAAACAAACAGTGCTATTGAAAAATCAAGTTTAATTGAAATCGAAGCAATAAATAGGTTTTATAAACGAGACTTCTTTTCTCCAACAATATTATGTAGGTGTAATAAACAAAAAATTAATGAAGGCTGTTATTATTACGAAAAATCTTTTTAGCGCCCTCTGCCAAAGCTATTATTACTCAGTGCAACTCTTGCAATACATGCATGGGCAAGACCCACTCGTAAAATTAGTCCGCAAATATACACCCCCTCACGTGTTTTAGTGTTCTGCCCTTGCTTGAGTTCTGTTGTGCCCGAAATTGTCAGGTTTCATCGCTGGTGAACGTCTTCAGTGCAGCGTCCAACGGGCAGCGGAACGATTCGAAGTACAGTGGTGAGCCATGTTAGGGTGAACACGCGAGCGCGTGGCCGACGGCACTATCAGTGCCACGTAACAGCCATCGTTGAAAACATTGCACATGCGCAGCGTGTGCTTTGCGAAGCACTCTTTCCACTGCGCGCATCACGTCGTCGATACGCTTGCTCGTCGTCAGCTAGCTGCATTTTTTGTTCGCTGAGCCGATACCTTCTGCATTTCAAGGTATACATCTGGATCGAAGATTGGTGCATGAAGGTAAAAAGTGAGTGTAAGAGGGATAATTATTAAACTTTTTATTCAAGAAAATTGCACTTTTTCCATTCAAGTTTAACAAGACCATGACAACAAATATAAAAACATGAACAAATCTAATAGCGGGTCATGTGACCACTTACAGCAACGACTGCAGCTATTCTGGACGTTAACGAGTCGTACAGTTATCGAACTATTCCCGATCGGCTTTCAGCCTTTCCCACTCGTTGCTGACTTGCGCCCAAAACTGGTCCCAAGTCGCGGAATAAAGGGGCTTCCTTGCCAAAGAAGCTTTCAGACGGTCCCACACGTTTTCTATCACATTCAGGTCCGCTCCTTCCAGAGGCCATTCCAGTAGCTGCATGTGCTGCTCCACCTGGAACTCCTTGACAGCCCGCGCCGTGTGTAACGGTGACCGGTCCTGTTGGAACAGATAATCACCGTCTGGGAATAAACTGCTGGCATTTGGCAAGAGCACATTGTTCAAAATGTTGCAGTATTGTTACGACGACAAGTGTCCACGTATACGTTGCAGGGGCCCTAAACCATATCTTGAAACAGCACACCACACGCTCACACTCGATCTTCCACTGGCAGAAACACCTTGCACATGTCTGAGTCGTTCCTGCGTGGCATTATGACGTTAACTAAAATAATTGCTTTTCAAAGCAGGAAGTTTGCCTCACCGTGTGCCTGATAGTCTGCAAACACGCAATCTTTTGTCTTGTCACGTCGAAAACGTCGACTCATCCAAAAAGATGACGCGACTCTACTCTTCTGGTGTCCATGCTTCGTGAAACTCAGCGAACTCCCGTCGTGCACCCTTGTGTGCCGCCGTTAGTAGTGGCTTCTGCGCTGCGACGCGACTGCGAAGGCCCGCAGTATGCAGGCGACGTCGAACAGTGGTGTCCGAAACGTCGAAATCCAAATCCTCGCGTATTGCTGGGGCTGGCAAGAAAGGGTTACGAACAGCAGCTGCAACACTCCTCAGGGCGTCTTCATCGTCTGTGGTAGCTACAGGGCCGGGCACACGGGGTGCATCCTAATGCGACCTTCATATTGTAGGCTTGCATTATCCTGTTCACAGTCTTCAGGGGCCTATTAACGAAAGCGCCAATATACCGCTGGGAATAACCTTTCAGGGAAATATCGACAATTGAGCGCCATTCATCATCAGGAACCCTAGCCATATTATGATCCAGCGACAGAATGAACGGCTGCAAAAGATGTTTGGTTGTTTTATATACCGCGTTGCCTGCACAACAACTTTGAAGGGAACGAATAGACACGCCCCCATAGATATACAAGTTTTTTGTCTTGTTCTGTTCAAGCACAGATGTTTAAAGAAATCTTTAAATGCAGGATGCATGGGCTTAGAAAACAAAAATGCGGCTAGCAGACGACGAACAAGTGCATTCATGACGTAATGCGTGCGGTGGAACAATTATTTCGCGGGAGGCGTGATGCGCATGCGCAATGTTTCCAGTGATGACCATAACGGGGCGCTGACAGTGCCGTCGGCCACGCGCTCGCGTGTTCACCCTAAAAGTGCTCACTGCTGTACATTTAACGCCGAGCGCTTTCGTCGGTAGCTGCGGAAATGATTTGCTGTGCAAGGATGCAGTAGACACGAACGTTTGCCTGGTGAGCCATGTCTTCTAGATAAGAAACAAGGACAATGGTCGGAATGCATTTTTGGTCGGAATGCATGGTTCGGAATGCATTTTTCCCTGGACTTTCAATAATGAGTATTCCTGCAGCCCGGTTTGAATTTTGAGCATGCAGTACCTATTATTCGCGTTATCGGTGGGCAGACTGCCAAGTTATCTGTCATGGTAAAATTCGCGTTTCTTCATTTGCATACGTAGCGGCAATTTATCGGAGACTAATGCAAAAAATAGCGTAGGGAGTGTCCGTAGATGTTTTTCTTATCAACATTTTGTGCATCACAATAAATTTGAGTTATTGTTACCGTTAAATTAAACTGAAATGTCATAATTTTGGCGTTACTATAGGTGTCATTTCTTCCTGTTAAAACAGAATATGGCATTGTGCATGCTAAAGAACCTGCGCATGTGTGAAACAAATAAGCCGCGCTGCAGATATCACATGTATACGCTGCTACGCTGTTGTTTGCCTTAATTCATCGGTGGAAGATGCCACGAACAGCGAATAAAAGTTCGGAGATTAAGTTTCCTTGTAAAACTGAGGCAAAGGGAACGGTAGTACACTTAAACTAAACTATTTTATTATGAGTACGTATAAGAATAGCTGGCGTTGGCTTGAAGTGCACTCGTGGATGACTCGCCGGCGATCGCCTTAAGGCCGTTTCACATGACACAAAAAGTAGCTATTTTCAGGCTGCGAATTCACTCGCAGCGAAAAAAGGGGCAGTTCGCTCCCGCCGCAGTGGTCCACGGCGAGCTTCCAACATGTAGGAAATTTTCGCTCTGATCGCAGCGGCGGGAGCAATTTTTGGTCGGGACCCGTCGAAACAGGGATGGTCCGGTCAAGCCGTCGAAATAGAGTCGACGTGTTTGTTTTGGTATTGGCCGATGCTGTGCCGATAGTTATAGCGCGAGAACAAAACGACGACACAGAGACAGGAAGGACACGAAGGACACCTACGTGTCATGTCCTTCTTGTCTCTGTGTCGTCGTTTTGTTCTCGCGCTATAACTATCGTCATGCCATACCAACTAGTCCAAGCTGCCACACTTCTACGATGCTGTGCATTTTAAAATGAAGTCAGACTGAAAATGTTTTTAAATGACGAAACAAGCAAGCCCTTCGTTACCGTTCACGGTAACTTAAAGATATCATAATGCATATATTATTACATTACATTCGTGTCTGTCACAATGAGCGCTGGCAAGAACTTGCCGCTCCAGTCGCAGAGCGAAAAACGCGGACCGTTCGCTGTCCATGTGAAACAAAACCGCCGTTGGCGGCGGTTGCGAAAAGGGCGATTGGAGCGAACGGAACGATTTTTTTTCGCTGCAATTGCGGCATGTGAAACAGCCTTTAGCGCGAGTCCTTCGCGATCAGGAGCCCATAAAAAGTAATTTGAGAATAAATTTCGCGCTAGTGTGCACAAAATACGTCACTTGTTTACCAGCTATTACGTCCGATCCACTTGTTTTTCTTTTTTCGCCGGAAGTGTTCCCTCCTCAAAAAAATGGCGCGCTAAGCCCTATGAGCAGCTGGTCAGCCGCCACTACAGTCGATGGCGGCAAGCGTCATTCATTACAGAAAACAGGCTCAGCCCATATCAGCCCAGGACACAGACATAACTAGTATGGAAGAAGCAGGAATAGCCCTCACCCTACGAAACCCAAGGTTCACTTTCGTTCTAACAAATTCAGAAGCAGCCTACCGAGATTTTTGTAAAGGCTACATTGGCCTCATTGCGCATCGACTTCTTACACAACTCAAAGTCCTCACGCTCAGAGGGCGAATGTAAACAGCTGATATGGATACCCAGCCACTGCGGAGTTAGAGGCAATGAG
This sequence comes from Rhipicephalus microplus, assembly GCF_043290135.1. Taxonomy (NCBI): domain Eukaryota; kingdom Metazoa; phylum Arthropoda; class Arachnida; order Ixodida; family Ixodidae; genus Rhipicephalus; species Rhipicephalus microplus. The sequence continues at coordinate 124,182,593 of NC_134701.1, forward strand.
TTCACCCATGCCTTGGCTCGGGAATTACCCTTCTGGACCTCCGACCCCGGCATATCGTACCCACCCTCTGCTATGCGTATGGACCCACTCCTAACATGTACAGATATTCTAGAACATCAAAGACTCTAAAGACGGAAACTTCCGCCCCCGGGGCCAAAGCTCAGTAAAGAATCTTAGGTAGCGTGGCGTCGCCTGCAGACCTTGTCTTACCCCAATACATACGTACTGTTAAAGATAGATCCCGACACATACGCAGCACAGTGCAGGTTCTGCATCACTAAAACAGCCACCCTGTACCACATGGTATGAGAATACCCACACAATCCACCTCTATAACCCACAGCACAGCACCACACTGTGGGGTGGGAGGCAGCTCTGTTCAGCTCGAATCCGAAGACTCAAGAGACCCTCGTGAGACGAACGAGGACTGCGGCCTTTGTCAATGGGATCCCGGACTAGAGAACGCACTCACCGATATTCCTTCCTCGGTCGCAAATAAATGTTTTATTCTCTCTCTCATCAGCCGCAATTTTCTAAACGTATGGGCTTCTATGGAGCCTTCACTACCAGTCTATACATTGCTATATGGTCCCAAGCTGTACGTCCAGCTGTCTGGCCAGGTTGACCCCGGTTTCTCGACGCATTGTAGCAGACAGCGTTCTCTCATCACCAGCGCGTCCTAAGGCCAGAGCAACCACGTTCCGGTCTGGTCTTCCGACACGTCACCTAGCCAGTAGCGTTCGCACATCGCTACCAGCCAGCCCGTCAGTCAGTCAGTCAAAGAACTTTATTTGGTCCTGAGAAGACGAGAATGCCCCGTCAGGGGGTACCGTCTGGGGGCCCCGCCCACGATGGCACCGGGAGGTTAAAGCTCTCGGCGACTTCGCGGGCTCTCTGAACAGCCCTTAGCCGCTGGTCCTTTGCGGAGCTGGTGATAAGCTGGAGCCAGTCTTCCTCAGTGGAGGGAGACCCTGAGCCCCCGTGCAAGTCGTGACACTGCCGCAGCATGTGCTGGAGGGTGCACCTCGGATGAACACAACGCGGGCAGCGTGGGTCTATTCCGTCTACGAATTTTGACCAAATAAACGGACATGGATACGTGTTTGTAAAATTCGCAGGGTGATTGCCTGTGGTCTGTTTAGATGTGGGTGTGGAAGCGGAAACTTCCTACACCCTAGCTGATAGTGCTTACAGACCTCGTTGAAAGTGAGAAGAGGGTTCCTTTGCTACTGCCCTCCCTCAGCCTCCGAGTGCCCACTTCTGGCGCGGTGTGTGAGACCTCGCGCCCGGGAGTGTGCAAGTTCGTTGGCGTTTGGGATGGTTTCGTGACCATCACTGCCCACATGGCCAGAGAACCAAATTATATGCTTTTTGCCTCTCCAAGATGCAGCAGAGAGAACGCGCGCGGCTTCTTTGCACACCGAGCATTTCATAAATGCTCTAGTGGCGGCTCGCGAGTCCGTGTACATAGTAGAACGGTTGGTTGTGGCCATGGCGATGACCACTGCCACCTCTTCGGCTTTGTCGGCATTCGAATTTTTGAGCGTAAGTGATGTTAGCAGCTCTCCCCGTAACGACGTAGCTGCTGAAATAAAGTGATTGGAAGCTGCGTATTGCGCTGCGTCAACGAAGGCGACATTGTCCTCAATCGTAGCCGCTGTTTGAAGAAGGGCTCTGGCCCTTGCTTTGCGTCTGCTGCAGTTGTAATGGGGGTGCACGTTTCTAGGTACCTGAGATACTGTATACATTTCCCTGACTTTGATAGGGAGCGCGCACTCCCTCTGTTTGGCAATGGGAGACCGTATACCAATATGCGCTAGTAACTGTCTGCCAGCCTCCGTGGAAGCCAGTCTTGCAACTTGGGCGACCTGTTGTGCCTCTACTATTTCGCTGAAAGGGTTGTGGACACCCAGCGCCAATAGATGTTCTGTACAGGTGCTCTGTGGGAGACCCAGTACCTTTTTTATGTTCTTGCGAATTATTAATTTTAATCGGGCTTGATCTCTCCTGCTCCACTTGTGTGCCAGGGCGATGTAGTTGATGTGGCTCATTAGGAAGGCGTCAAAGAGTCTACGAAGGTTCTCCTCGGATAACCCCCTCGTTTGTTGGCCACCCTCGTGATTAATTTTGTCATGGAATTGGCTTTGGCTGCGATGCGTTCTAACGTGTAGGCGTTACTGCCATCCTCCTCCAGGAACATACCGAGGATTCTAACTTTCTTTACGATCGGAATAATAGAGCCGTTCGTTGTGATCAAGATATCGGGGAAACTTCCTTTCTTTGCACCGATTGTTGGCCGGTAAAGGAGCGATTCCGATTTATTAGCCGACAAGCAGAGTCCTGCCTTGTGAATAAAATCTTCGACAACCGTGATCGCTGTTTGTAATCGCTCTTCAATTTGCCCATCACTACCTCTCTCGCACCAGACGGTGATTTCGTCAGCGTAGAAGGCGTGACCGAGACTTTTAATCTCGGCCAGACTGTGGGAAAATGCTCTTAGCGATAAGTTAAATAGAAATGGGGATAGCACTGCCCCTTGTGGAGTGCCTCTGGGTGCAAGATCAAACGTCTTCGAGCCGAGAGATCCTAGGCGAATGGTAGCTTTTCTGTTCTTAAGAAATGAGCTGATGTAGTTGTAAAAGTGCTCTCCTAGATCCGCTTCTTTAATGGATTGAAGTATGTGAGTGTTTGACCTTGTCGAAGGCCTTTTGCAGGTCAAGTGCCAGAACAGCTCTGGTGTCTCTGGAGACCCTGCCAATGATCTTGTGTTTTAAAAGCAACATTACATCCTGCGTTGACATGGACGGCCTGAATACAATTAGATTAAATGGAAAGAGATTCCTTTCCTCAGCAAATTTAGTGGCCCGCTTGAAGATAACGTGCTCGGCGACCTTCCCTACACAGGAAGTGAGAGATATCGGCCGGAGTGAGCCAAGCTCCAGGGGTTTCCCCGGCTTCGGAATGAGAATGATGGTCGTGTCGCGCCACTCTAATGGAACCTCGCCGGTCTCCCACACCTCGTTGATTTTATTTGTTAGAAGCTCGATATCCTGGTCAGGTAAATTCTTTAAGAGTTTGTTACTGATCCCATAGGGACCCGGATATGATCTGCTGTTGAGCTCATATACAACCTCTCGTACCTCTGTGCACGTGAAGGGGGAACTAAGAGGGCCTGTTTCGTTCTCTGGCAAAGCAAAAGGGTAGTCATTGTGTGTGGCGGGTTCTGTGCAAAGATATCTCGAGACGAGCTCATCGATAATTTGTATCTCTGTCAGACCAGAGTTCTTTAGGTTGTGAATAAGTCTGTCAATTGTAAGCTGCTGATTGGTTTTGGATTGTTTATATCCCAGTAGATGTTTGAGGAGGTTCCACTTCGCACCACTCCTCATTTGCCCGTCGACGGCATTGCGTACTTCGTCCCATTGCTGTCGAGCTAGCGTTTCACTATGCTCATCTATCTGCCTATTAAGTTCAGCAATTTTTTTGCGTAGGCGTCGGTTTAGTTTCTGCGATTTCGATTGAGCCTGAACCGCGTTTTTAGCCTCCAGAAGGTGGGCTAATCGACTGTCCATGCGCTCTATCTCTCTTTCTGTCTTCACTTCCTTTGTGGAAGCAGCAACGTCTTCTTTGAGGCGAGTGATTAATTCGTTTAACGAGTTGTATTTATTCTCGTCTTGCTTTCTAATAGCTCTAAAAAGGTCCCAATCTGTGACGTGAAATTTTCTGAGCGGTGGTGACGAGATTCTTATCGCGAGGCTGGTAATGTAGTGATCACTACTAAGATTCTCTTGTAAGTTAGTCCATATGGGTTCCTCTGCATTCCTAACCATGGTAAAATCTGGTGTGGTATCCCTGCTGACCGAATTGCCTATTCTGGTGGGGTATCGTGGATCAGTGACCAATGTTAGACCACAAGAGCCAGCCCGTGTCCACTCCTAAAGCCGGAGCCACCGCGTCCAGGTTTGTCAATGGTCACTCAGCCGTCAACGAGTTGGTCAGACCGAACTGATATCTCGCGCTACTTCGCCACTCAACCGTGTTCGAACTGAATAGCTTGCTTTAGTTAATTAACCCGAACTTCAGTTGCCGGTCAGCACTCACGCCGGTGCTAAAAGGAGCAACCTCGTACCATACAAAATCTCGAGTGATCGGTTCACTAGAGATATGAAATAAGCTCCAGTCTCCTTCAGAGCATAGTGCACCGTAATCAATTTCTCAGAACGCGTGAGCTCCGACGAGAACTGCCAGCGCATGCAACACAAGTTTACTTACGCTGTACTGTGCACCATCCGTGCCTGTCGGTTGTCTCTTTCGGGCATTCTCATGCGAGTCGCTGGAACTTCACTGCTGGCATCAACGCCTTCGCCTTCATACACATTTGAAGTATGGCACTACAACACAACACAACCTACCAGCCTTCTGTAGAGGCGCAATCACAAACGCAGGACGTTTCGCGCGCAGAGTAAGATACCGGGCAAGCGCGACATTACCAGCACCCGAAGGGAAGCTGAGAAAATGCATACCCGCGAATTTTTCTTCCAGGCCAGAAACGAGCGCAAGTGCTTAAGGCTGAACTTTACCAGCCGATTTGTATCGTCGCTGAACTTCTCGTTTCTCGCATTCAGTGTCACTTCCCGAACTTTGCTGAGCGTGTTCCTTCCTAGCAATGGGAAGTCACCCCCTTGAAATACACTGCCTTCACATGCTGGTGGGTACGCCGTAAGGTAACGCCGTAAAGTAAAAACGCCGTAAGGTAACGCTTTATAGGTGTTCTCTGCTAACGCTTGATGATTACTTCTTGAAAGATGACGCTTGCCTCGGTGCCCACTCGAAAAGTGGCGAAAGGGCTACAGCATGCCGAGGAAACGGTTCTTAGCTGTATAGCTTTGCACTGCCTCAATACGACTAGTGTGCTGAAAAAAACTCCTGAAGACCGATCGGAGCATAATGTACGCTATGCGCCGAAACCGCGATTCATGACAACGACACTGGTCTTTACGTGTTTAACGTAACGTGTCCGTTCGTGTCTGTTTAACGTGTCCGTTCTCTCTACACCAGGAGTTGCAGGACAACGAGACTAGACCACATTTGCTGATGAAGCCATAGAAACCAGGCGCTAACTATGCCTTTCCTTCAGTTAGTAAATGCTAATTGAAGTTCCAACCTCTCTGGCCAGAAATGTTTCCCTGGCCATTCCAAATATCAAGACAGAGCTCTCTGCAAGACACGTGCGAAGGCTGCAGTCAATTTGAAGTGATCCATATTCATCATCTTAGCATAACTCACTGAATAAATCAGCGACTTGTGTATTGATGCGAAATACTTCAGGGTGAGGAAATATGTGGAACCTCATTTTAAATAAACCAGGACCTCTAGTACGAAAAACTTAGTGTGATTTCAAGGGAGAAAGCGCACACGATAGCCTGTCGAAAACCATGTGTAATCGTTTCATGTTACGTTTAAGCACACCATAATCTCTTTTACCGATGTCTCTGTGAGAATTAGGGATGAATGGACATGAGCGGCAGCAAAATATTTTTTAGTAAGACTCCCAAGAAGTCAACCCATGAATTAAGTCGTTGAACATGTGAAGAATCTTCTGAATAATGTAAATAGGGGGTAGTATAATAAATATAATACATAGCACAATGTTTGGCGAATTAAACGAAAAATGAAAACAAATGCCGAAACATCGATCTTTTCACCACAGCTTTGGCATGCGGTTTGATTGCATCCATTGAGATGTTATATGTATTGATGCTCTAAACTATATACATATATGATAGGTGTAACATTAAAGGAAACACTCTTGGGTGTAATTTGCGAACGTACGCCTCCAGTACACCTGAAAATGACAAATGGGTGTACAAAAGGTCTAATTGCATAAGTTACACTCGTTTGGATAAGTTTGGCAGAAATAATAGGTGTAAGATGGGTGATTTATTGAAAAATCTATCCTTAAGTATGTGAAATGGTTTGCAGCGTGTGCCCTTCAGGAACTCAAGAGAATGAACGAAAATAGCAGTTTGCCATGTTGCGAGAAGTGCTAACAATGTGTGCTTAACAAATGCTGCACGAGAAGTCACCAGAGTGACCGATCAAGTTGCTGGCTACTGCGCTTGCCGCTTGTAAGCGGCTTGGTACGTTCGTGCCATGAACCGCACAGAAGACGCAAGCATCCCGCGAGTAAAACACGCGGCCACGCGGAACGTAGTAGTTCTCGAAAAACAGCTTCAGGTCGTAGCTGTCCGTAGCTAGATGCCGCAGTGCAGGTAGCGCCCTCAACACGTTGTGTAGCGACTCTGGCTCGAGCGCCATTGCGCGCACTGAGATGTCCGTGGACAGCCGCAGTTCTTCGAGACATGGGAAATGTGCGCGTTTCCGAACGCATAGGTGCAGAAACTGGCAGCAGCTTCGATCGTTGTATAACTGCACCTTGCGAAGCCTGCCACAGGTGGCCAAGAAGAGCGAGTCGAAGACGGCATCGGCCATGCGGATGTATAGTTCGATACTTTCGAGTTCTGGGAACGCACCGGCTTCCACGGGGCAGTCAGATGGGTCCCACTTGCAGTAGGCGAGACGAAGGCTTCTGACTTTCGGACACAACGCGGCGATGGTCGAGAGCCGCACACCACCGCAGTACTCTAAAGCAAGCTTTCCGAGTCGCGGCCAGTTTCCTAGGAGCTGTTGAAGTTTTGAATCAACGTTGGCCCAGGCGACTGGAGGAGCGAGTGCGACCAACAGAGTGTCGACGTGCTGGAACGCCGCTATCTTGTCCAGGGCTTCAACCGATCTTGTGAGCACCTGCGAAAATAATGCCGTTGTTGTAATATTTCAGTAGATTAGACAGCATGCGGGCACAATCACTAGGAGCACCCGTGAGCTTCGCCTTCAAGAGTACAACGCAGTAGCATAATTAGGCCTAGTGCGCATCGCCTTCCCAAATGTCGGTTTACTTTTAGTTCTTCGTGCATGCATGCCTCAATCATGCTGTAAGGAAACGACTGACCTTGCGTGTAACATTAGTCCGTCCAAAGTATCCTTCAATGTCTACTGCAAGTACAGTAGGCATTGTATACATTGCATACGGGGCTAATTACAGTGTAGTGGAGTGGACCTACTACGCCATAATTATTCTATTTGCGAATCATTGAAAGGTTCACTATGCATTCGAAAGGCAACACACGAAGCTATGCACTTTTACTTTGTAAATGTTTTGTTTACGACGACGAATAAATATATTAGAGCTTTTGTAATGAGTGGGCCTTGAATACCCACTTGTTGGCAGTATACATGTCTTGACACCTGGCCCGATTCTACATTTCTCGCATGCAATATTACATGTGTTAATTTAACCGTTTCACATGACACAAAAAGCAGCGATTTTCCGGCTGCGAATTCGCTCGCAGCGAAAAAAAAGGGCAGTTCGCTCCCACCGCAGCGGTCCGCGGCAAGCTTCCAACATGTTGGAAATATTCGCTCCGATCGCAGCGGCGAGAGCTATTTTTGGTCGAGACCAGTCGAAATAGGGCTAGTCCGGCCAAGCCGACGAGGTTGAGTCGACGTGTTTGTTTTCGTATTTGCCGATGCTGTGCAAAATGAATTCTGACTGGAAAGTTTTCCTGAATGACGAAATAAGCAAGCCCTTCGTTACCGTTCACGGTAACATTATGATACCATAATGTACATATTAATACATTACATTTGTGTCTGTCACAATGAATGGTGTCAAGAACTCACCGCTCCAGTCGCAGAGCGAAAATCGCGGACCGTTCGCGGTCCATGTAAAACGAAACCGCCATTAGCGACGATTGCGAACAACGCGAATGGAGCGAACGGAACGATTTCTTTTGCTGCAATCGCGGCATGTGAAACAGCCTTAACAGCCATTCCGCCACATGACATTCGTATAGTTTTTAGCGTTAAAGGGCCACTCACCAGGCTTGACAATTTTGAGCTGACAAGCGCAATGCGTAGATGAGGCGTTCATGATCACGTCTACCGACATTTGCAACGTTACGCGCCGCGGAAACGGGTCAAATTTCAAGATGAACGCTGCTCCTCCTTTTTGCGGGCGCGCGCCCAGAGAATGAGGGCATGACGTGCGCGTATGAATGGCCCTACGTACACGGCAATGCAGTAACGTTGGTCCTCTACGTAGAGACGACTCTGCTCTGACGTTGTCAGCACTATACCACGTGACATGGCAAAAATTATTTAACACGGCATGTGTAGTTTATGTAATTTTTCGCTTGAAAATATCAATAAAACTCTAGATAAATAATGAGACGCAATAAGAGAATGTAAGCGTCCTTTTCCCGTTTTTCTCCCGCGAACTGCAACGAGATGCGGGGCTAATGTGCGTTCGTGTCCCCGCGGTCAGAGCACGGAGCAGACGTGCGCCGTGGAACGCTCCTACACATTTGCGCACTCATTGTGCTAATCTATTCTACCGCGTCGAAGCCAGCGTTTTCAAACCATTCCGCAGAAACAGGCAGTAGACCTCAAAACAGCGCTGATAAAAAAAATGGCAGCATATCCACGGGGTGAATGATGGAGAGTGGGGCAAAGCATGCGTCCATCCATTCGTTCTTGCTTCCGTCCGTCCATGCGTCTGCGTCTGTGTGACCGTCCGTGCGTCCATCCGCCCGTCCGTGCGTGTGTATATTCGTGCGTCCACACGTCCATCCGTGCGTCCGTCCCTGTGTTCGTCCATGCATCCGCCCCTGCGTCCGTCCATGCATCCATCTATCCGTGCATCCATCCATGCATCCATCCATGCATCTGTCTGTGTGTCTGTTCGTTCATGAAGTAAACACTCCAAGTACCACCATCTCGCATCTTTTCATCATATATTCCCCATATAGAAGCACTGCCATCCAGCGGACATTTCAGAGACTGAACAAGAGGTGGCACACGCACACTTTCTCACGGCTTGCGCTTCGGGTCTACTTCCCACCTCTAACCACCTCGAGTTCATGGTATAGGCTAGTTCACTGTATTCATGGCAACGCGGCCCAACGCTCGCTACACCTTTCTAAAACCAAGGAGGTTACGCCCAGCGAGTATAACCTGGCAACCCTTTCTTGTCAGATAATGCTGAATGTACATGCCAATGGCTGCTAATAGGGAATGAGAGGCAGGAGAGTTCGGCTTTTAGTTAACGCGCACGCTGCGAATTTTCGATTGTTCAACAACGCACAGGAGAAATCTTCCTCCGGCGCCACCTTGCAGGTCAAAACGTAAGACTGGTTACGCACTACAACGAGGGACGAACAGGGGTCGCTTTAAGAAGTTTCGCCCCTAAAGAAAAAAAAACACCGCTCGCGTGCACGGGGGTTTGACTTGTTCGGGTACATCATGCGCACGTGATCTCTTGGTCGGAAACCGGGTATAGTAGGGAAAGGATTTGGCTTGTGAAGGCTACGCGGAGGAGCGGCAAGAGATTCAAGCTCGCCTCCACTCATCCTCGTTCCGCACCGTTCTAAAAAAGTTTTCTCAGCTCGTAATGAACCGATAAAGAAAATGTGGCAAAATATTCCGTATCGGACACCCAACAACTTCTATGGTCTAACTAAAATTTCGTATGGGGCCTGGTGAGTGACCCTTTAAAGAGCTCGTTTCACAGAAATTCTGGCGTTGGCGTCGTTGGTTGTGAGCGAAAAATCAGCCATCTTGGCGTGAGCCAAAAATCGAGAAAGATGCAAATAAAATAAACAATTAAAATTTCGTGTCTTTTGAGGGGGTTCCAACCCGCGGTTAGCGGGTCTTCTAAAATTTCATAATAGTCTGTTTACACAACTAATCCTCTCGTTTATCTAAAAAATAGGCATTCCCAACTCTTAAAAAAGCAATGACATAAAATTTACTCATGTCAAGACTTTTGCGTCAGCGAGTAGCTATAGACCTCGTAGCAGCGATTCGTGACCTAAAACGCAACTGAGGGATGAATTACTATCACTTTTATTGAGTTACATCACTGGTATCTAGCACTTTTCAAAACGGCCGGCAATCCCGCCATTTTTAGCGCTGGGTGCACCAGCAGTGGCGCTACCTCGCGGTCACCTCCAGATCACGCTTCAGCTGACCACTTCTCCACAGAAAAGAGTGACATCAGGCTCAGCTGCTTCGCAAACATTTCGTGTGCTAGGCGCACACATTCAGTCATGCCTTGTCAACTGCATTGCTGTCGTCACCCTACAAAGTGTGGACTCGGGTTCAATACGATAGTCTGGAGCTTGGAATCTCCGCAATTCGCGATGTCGCGAATTATTTTTTGCTTCGATTGACCTTTTGCAGAACAGTGATTTTGAAATAGATGCCGTTTCAAGCAGCAATGCAGAGGTGCCCGAGGATGCACGCTTCTGCCATGTTCGCTCGTGTGTCTCAGTTAGCTATATTGGTGTGTTTTGGCGTGAAAAGCATTCAGGTATACACAGAGGAGTCAATGCATGTAGCTATTGCGAATGAGCATCAGCGGAGAAACAGAATACGTTTCCTGCTTGTCAGGTTCCTTTTTGCGCCTCCAGATGGCCCCACCCATCCAGCCTCTCGCGATTAACATGGTATTACCACTTTTACGTGGACGCCAAGTCTACAGATGAATTAAAATTCAACGATACCTGCGTGTTACTTGTTAGCGATATCTTGCTACACGCTGTTTCACTTTTGATAGCTTGTGGTCGTATTTATGTGTAACACATACGTGACATGAAAAGATAACCTCATTGCGTTTTTCTGTGCTTCGAACTAGACGACTGCAACTCACAACGATTCCCCGACATGCTGCCCAATATTCATGCTGTTTTCTTTCGCTGTCCAATAAAGGTTGTTTTTATCTTGATAATTTCAAGAAATAATTCGAACCGGTGCGACGAAGATCAGACGCGATGAGCGAGTGGATTTCGGCGCTTCGGTGCCAGTCGGCGCTACAGTAAAAACGCTCGGATCGTTCACGTCATCGCTACTAGGGCATCATCACTCAGGATAGTATTTGTGCAATGTATCACACCGAACACGTAGCACTAGTGTCGATGTCACAGGGCAGTCTATTTCCCGTTTTTTCTCCTTAGCTTTTCTACGCTGTTTGACATCAAACTAAAAAAAATGCCGCCATATCCACGAAGTGAATGATGATGAGTGGGCGAAGCTCCGGAGGTAAACCTGGTAAACCATGAATCCTCCGTACATTTTGCCCACTCGATTTTATTGCAACGCTCCCCCTAGCGTACGTCGCCGCACTATATCGAACGATGACACGCGCCATATGTGGCATCATTCATATCTTATAACACCTCGCATCTTTCATAATCAACTACACGTACCGCCGTCTAGTTTATAACGTCTTGCATCTTTTGGACGGACGGACGGTTGGACGGATGGATGGACGGACGGATGGATGGATGGACGGATGGATGGATGGACGGACGGACGGACGGATGGACGGATGGATGGATGGATGGATGGATGGATGGACGGACGGACGGACGGATGGACGGATGGATATGGCTGTACCCTTTAGATCGGGCGGTGGCTAGCGTAATACTTAGAACTGAACGAGAGGTGGCTACATACAGGGGACGCACAGCCCACGCCTTAAGGAGCTTCGCTCCTAATAACTTCGACGCGACAGATGCCGTTCAAATTAGGCCAAGAAGGGCTATGGATATCAAGCGATCGAATGATGAGCACATCTCGATCTTGAAATTTGATGTCAGCGCTCCTTTAAAGGCGAAGCTTGAGGGTCCCACAACTTGAGGGTCCCACAAAATACAGCATGTCGCATTTCGCGCCGGTTGCCGTCGGGCCGCGCCGACGGACGCTTGTCGCGCTTGCCGTCAGACTATAGAGTGCTAGCGTTTCGCTAATGTAGCGTCACTGTGCCCAGCGTGCGCGTGCGTCAACGCTACATTAGAGTATATAGGGCCCTTCATGATGCGCTGCACATATACCAAATTCGGTGTTACGTAACATCAATGGATGACGAAATATATGACTGGTGGAAACATGATAATCTTGACACGCGTGTCATGTAAGAACATGACAACATACCACGCTCATAGCGCGCTCGCGGGCGTTTCGCTAGCTGTACATACACTAAATTTTGGTATCACGTGACGTCAATTGATGAAAAAGGTAAACAACACATCCAAACATGACAATCATGACACGGAAGTCGTGTGCGGCCTAATTTACTTCCACCTCGTAACGCTGTTCTGATTTTAAGCGACATCTGAACCGTTCTTACTCGTGCTTCGCATATCATCGATTCCCACTGAACGTGAAATCTGCCCTTTTTTTCAATTCAGTTTCGAAGAAGAGGGCAACTGAATGCCACGCCAATGACCAGGTTTAGATTTTCGCTCGAGTCAGAATATTTTTATAAGTTATTTTATTGGAATCTTTTCCCATTTTTCGCTGACGGACATGATATTTCGCTCACAACCAAGGAGGCCGACACCGCAATTTCCGCGAAACGAGCTCCTTAAAGCTATTGTGTTAATACTGAAATTACTGAGAACGAAATGGCTATCGTTCAATTGTCGCATACTATGCAGGTGCTGTATTTCACTTAACGCAAAGGGTGTCTCCTAGAGATACTGACGATGTTTACACCTTTTATCCTTTATATGGAAGTAAGATATCTGGAAAGTATAGAAGAAATGATTCCATCCTCATCCTTTTCTATTTATCATTACGCTTTTCTCACAGGCACCTCGGGGACACCCTGTTATTATAACGGCATTTTGCAGTCAGTTGTGGCTGGAAAGCTTACACCGGGTCGTGACGTCACAACGCAATGTGTGGTCATGTAGTGGCAATAGAGTGTGATCGTTTATTTACGTTCCGTTTCGCTGCTTTGACTGCTACGTCTCTAAACATGTCCTGACGAGTTGCAACAAACATGTGCAAGGTGGAGCGATCGCAGGAATATCGATAGCAGAAGTGCGACGTTACAGTATGAAATAACCTTTGCAACAAAGTGAGACCGACTCTTTGAAATGTAACGTTACAGTGGCTCGACTCGCGAGCCAGAGAAGTGCTTCGCATTTGCAATAGAATTGTTCAAAATGGTCACCTAAAAAAGAAATCATGACGCGTCACTTGCAGATGCCGAAGGCATGTTGAGGAATTCAAGCGTTACCAAAATTTGGAGACATGGTGCACACCTCTAAGTCTTCGACGAGCGGGAATGTGCTCCCAGCGAGGGCGACGTCATCTGGTCCCGCCGGTGCCGTCTCCCCGCAGGTGCCACCGACCTCAGCGTACAGTGCGAGGTGCGTGAAATCATTCGCGGTCGAATACGTCCTCGGTATCGGCAAAGCGTCCAGCAGCAAGAAGGCCTCCAGGACCACGTGGGAGTCAATGCGCCGAAGCTGCGGAGTTGCACATATACTTGATTGTTATTATCATTAATATTATTACTATTATTATTATTATTGTGATAGCGATCATATGAACACTTTCGGCTGCATTTTGCCGCCAGCGTCGGCGTCGCCGTAACTCGCCGTATATGTATACGTACCTATATACATGAAAACGTGAGAAGGAAAAAAACCCCAGAAAATGACCTTGGCGCGCGGAATTGAACTTGGGCCCTCTGAATAGTGAGTGCGAGGCGTTACCACTGCGCCACCAAAAAGCACGCCCTTCAACGTTCAAGCAAGAAGCTATTTATATCTACGGCTTACCGCTGGTGACAGGCATACCGGGGGGGGGGGACTATCACGTTTTCAGCATTACTAACAAGATGGCGCAATGAGCGCGCGTCGCCACATCGTCACAACGCGGTGGCGCGCGCTCTCATTTCCCACACGTACTTAGCCCCGCTGAGAAGAGAGGGTGGACTCAGTCGCGCGCTTTTATCTCATGGTGGGGAAGATCGTACGTGTTGGCTGGCCTTTCACTTTCACCGGAACAATTCTGTTGTAATTACCAGGCACACAAAGGTCACTGGAATTGTTGCACAGCCTCCGTTTGCGAAAAGGGCTGCTTTTCACACACAGCGAAGTAACAAGTGAGACGCTTATCTGCGTTCATCTGTACCTGTGAGTACGTTTCGTGCATCATTTGGACGTGAGAAACGCGGGGCACGTTTCGATCTGCTTTCTATTCTGCACGTAACTTTCTAATTTGTTGCTACCGCGTTCATTGCTTCGCCTTTGCAGCTATGCTGTGGCTTTTTATCATTATTATTATTATTATTATTATTATTATTATTATTATTATTATTATTAATATTATTATTATTATTATTATTATTATTATTATTATTATTATTATTATTATTATTATTATTACGAAGATGAGTCCGGACATTACTGCTACGGATATAAAAACACATTACTGCAATTTATCTGTCTCACATCTCTTTCCGGCGCCTTCAAACTAAAGAAATGAAAAATAAAACATTAATCGCATCAATGTAGTTCAAGAGAGGACTGGCCTGGACCCTGCTCCCGGACTCAGTTGGATTGCAATGCAATACGTGCCCGTTCCACGAGTGTCCACTGGTCCTCGAGAGCTGGGCTCGACAAACGCTCCCCCCACCCTCCCAAGTTGGCTGCGTTGTTTGCGTGATGCTTCTATTAGACTGGCAGGACCAAGCCATGTGAAACAGGTCAGCGCTACTGTCACAGAATTCACACGTATTGCACTGAATTGTTCTGGGTCTATTTTGGTCATTATGACCGGGCTCCTGTGCGACATGATTTGGAGCCTGCGCAGACAGGTCTACTCGGCTTTAGCAAGCCCCTCAGTGGGATGAAGCAAAGTTCCTCTTCGTAGGCGATATAGTTGCAGTATACTGTAACGAACAAATACAGCGCCGGAAGCTAAAACAGCTGTTTATTAATGGCGAACTTGTGCCCGTCAACTAAATACACAAAGGTTGTCAGCTCGCTAGTCAAAACCTTGTCAACTTCTTCTCTTGCGTCTCGCCTCGAGCTGCTCCTCGAAAAACCACCAGCGTTCTTTTTACAGCACGTGGTGTTGTGACACGTGCAGCCAGCGTTGCATGGCGCGTTTAGCTTGGCGCGTTTGGCTTGTCAGTTAGTGTGGCAGGATTCATAAGAGCAGGAAGCGGCGCAAGACTTCGGTAGGTGCCTAACAACACGCGGCATTAGTCCCCCTCCCGAAATGCATCGTCCCAATGCGTACGCGGACGTCGAACACTTTTGTAAAGGAGTATTTATCTGATGTTTGAGCACATTTATCAGTTGTCTCGTTCAGTGCCTTTCGTAGTACGGTTTCATTCGAACTACATGTACGACTTCTGGGCGATTCCTGCGTCTGGTTGAGCACACTTGCCCTTCAGGAATTCGTAGCTTCGCCTGCCTAACCAGCGAAGTACTTTGTAAGGGCCGAAATAGCGCCGCATCAGTTTTTCCGATAGGCCAGGTGCACGTATAGGCGTCCACACCCACACTTTGTCTCCGTACTGTACATCTCTCCGCTTCAGATCATAGCGACTTGCGTCGAAGCTTTGTTGCAAAGTGATACGATGTCTTGCCGATTGCCATGCCTCTTTTGCCATTTCTATGTAGTCGCTGATGTGTGGGTCACTCTCATTCGAATCGTTGACAGGTAACATCGCGTCTAAGGTCGTTGTGACCGTCCGACCATAAACAAGTTGAAATAGCGTGAAGTGTGTCGTTTCTTGTACTGCGGTATTGTACGCAATCGTAGCATAAGGCAAAATACTGTCCCATGTCTGGTGCTTAACGTCCACATACATCGAGATCATGTCGGCGAGAGTTTTATTGAGCCTTTCGGTTAATCCGTTTGTTTGCGGATGGTATGCTGTAGTCCTTCTATAGTCGGTGGGGGTGTGCTTCATAACAGACTGCATCAAACGGGCAGTAAATGCTGTTCCTTTGTCTGTAATGACAACCTGCGGTGCGCCATGTCGTAGTACAATCTGAATGAAGAAAAACTGGTCTACTTCGTTCGCCGTTCCTTTCGCGAGAGGTGATGTCTCAGCATATCGAGTCATGTAGTCTGTTGCTACAACAATCCAGCGCTTTCCCCATGAAGAGAGAGGAAATGGACCAAGAAAATCCATTCCCACTTGCTGAAATGGCCCTCTTGGTGGCTATATTGGTTGCAACAGACCCGCTGGTTTCGATGGTGGTATTTTGCGTCTCTGGCAATCCCGGCATGACTTAACATAATGGTGCACCGAATCCCTTAATTTTGGCCAATAATACTTCCGGCGAATTCTGGCCAAAGTGCGAGTACTACCCATATGGCCAGCCGATGGGTCGTCATGACACGCTTCTAAGATTTCTGCTCGCATTGATGATGGTGCAAGAAGCAGAAACGTCTCACCGGTGTTTACGAAGTTGCGCTTGTATAGGACGTCGTTCCGGAGGACATAGGATGTCAAACCACGGACGAAAACTCGTGGTACCTTAATTCGGTGACCCTCCAAGTATTGGATAAGCGGGCGTAGTTCCGGGTCCATTCGCTGAAGACGAGCCATCTCCGACACATTCAGAACTCCAAGAAATGTGATGTCTTGTTCTTGGTCAGATGATGGAGACTCAACAGGTGCACGAGACAGGCAATCCGCGTCATAGTGCTTGAGACCGGACTTGTAGACCACAGTGATGTCATGTTCCTGCAGACACAGGCTCCATCTAGCAAGTCTTCTTGAAGGGTCCTTGATGTTTGCCAGCCAACACAACGAATGATGATCACTGATTGCTCGAAACGGTCTGCCGTAGAGGTATGGGCGAAACTTGCTGATGGATCATATAACTGCGAGTCACTTTTTCTCTGTCACTGAGTAATTGGACTCAGCATTCGATAGAGTGCGGCTCGCGTAAACAATGACCTTTTCTTCTCCATTCTGCCACTGAACGAGGATGGCACCGAGACCAACGTTACTCGCGTCGGTATGTATGTTTGTATCGGCCTCTTTGTCAAAATGGGCAAGAATTGGAGGAGTCTGCAAACGGCGTCGCAACTCTGAGAAAGCCGCTTCTTGTTCTTCCCGCCAAGAGAATGTTACACTTTCTTTCGTTAGCCGTGTCAAAGGCTCAGTGACCTTAGCAAAGTTTTCAACAAAGCGTCTGCAGTTGGCACATAGTCCCAGGAATCGTCTGACGGCCTTTTTGTCTTGCGGTTTCGGAAAATTTTCAACTGCTGCAATCTTTTCCGGGTCTGGGCGGACGCTTTCCGCACTATGTACCCGAGGAACCGAAGCTGACGAAATCGAAAGTGACACTTTTCAGGTTTGATGGTCAGTGCTGCCACGCGAATGGCATCCAGTACCATTCTCAGTCGGTGGATGTGCTGCTCGAAGGTAGAAGAAAAAACCACTACATCGTCAAGGTAGACGGACACGATGGCCACTTGAGTCCAGAGAGCATACTGTCCACCATCCTCTGGAAGGTAGCGGGAGCAGAGCACAAACCGAAAGGGAGCACTTTGAACTCGTATAGTCCGTCTGGGGTCATGAACGCCGTCTTCTCGCGATGTCGTTGGTCCACCTCGATCTGCCAATATGCACTTTTCAAGTTCAATGATGAAAAGAATTGATCATTGCGTAACTTATCCAAGGCATTATCGATCCGTAGAAGTGGCTAAACGTCACGCTTTGTGACTTGGTTCAGCTTTCTGTAGTCAACGCGAAACCGCAGTGTTGTCCTTCTTTTTGACTAGCACTACCGGTGATGCCCACGGACTGTTGGATGGCTGGATTACATCATCGTTGAGCATTTCCTGCGTTTGGTTCTTGATGGCTTCCCTTTCTTTTGGTGCTACTTGTTATGGGCACTGATGCACATGTCTCACGTGTTCTTCGACCATGATACGGTGCTTTGCGACGGGAGTACGTCCGACTTTCGACAAAGTGGAGAAGCACTCGGCAAACTCTCTGATGAGGTCAGCAATCTGTTGCTTCGGAGATGACGAGAGCTGTCTGTCAATGTCTACATACTGGAGTACGTTATCTGCTGTCTCTGAAGCTTTATCAGAAGTGCAAACATCTGAGATTTGCACGCACTCATGCAGCGATGCTACGGATGTTCCCTTCGCAACATGCTGAAGTTCATTTCGAAAGTTAGTTAATAGGCCATACGCACATTCATCACGAAGGCTCACCAGGTCTCTTGCCACGCGTAGTCCTTTTTCTAGTAGCAGTCCGATGTTTCCGTCCGCTAATCCGTCACAGTCACGGAGAACTTCACTCCTCACAAGAACCGTCACACTGGAACGTGGCGGCACGGTTACATCTTCGTCCACAATGCGGAGAGGTAGAACGATTGGTTTCTCCGCATGACAGAAGGTGACGGAATTTTCCGTAGAAAACAAAACCTGGGATTCTTGCAAGTCGATGACTGCATTGTTTGTTTGCAAAAAGTCCATGCCTATAACAGTTCCCGGGAACACTCAGGAAGCACAATAAAGCTGCCGACATACACAAATCCTGTTATTCCTATCCTTGCGGTGCGTAACCCCACGGGACTAACTAAGTGCCCTCCAGTGGTACGTATCTGAGGTCCGGTCCATTCAGTCATCACCTTCTTAAGCTTCTTTGCGAGAGCATTACTGACAATGGAATAGTCTGCACCAGTGTCTATTAGCGCAAAGGCCTCTACGTCGTCGATCGTGACTAATATCTCGGAGGTAAAGTCGCTACTACTGCACTTGTCCGTCGTTGCGCAACTGCCACCGCTCTGTCGGGCTAACAATGGAGGGTCTTCAGTTGTCAGCGTATCAGCGGCCTCACCTCCAGAGGTCGCTGGCTCTAGTTTTCCAGCCGCGGGCTAGGTGAACGTGATCTTCGGAGATTTGATGACGGACGAGGACTCGGCGACCGATAGCGCATCGGTGCTGTCGAACGCGACTCCCGTTGTTGCGTGTCTTGAGGTGAATAGCGTGAAGACAAGTCTTCTTCGATTTCGTAGAGCCGTTTACCGTTCCGTGGGCATGATGCATTGACTGGAAAACCACGCAGTCCCGCTCAACGATACTGGCACGCCTGGTAAAGGCGACCTGCTTCTCCGCAGTGGTAGCAAAGGGGCCGCCGGTCTACAGTGCGCCATACATCGCTCTTACGTGGTCTTGCTTCCGGCATTGGTAGCGGCGTACTCGGAGAAAACGTCGGAGGCATCACAGCAGTCACAGCCGTCCGATTCTTGCGTCCGAGGTTCTGTCGTGCAGCTTGCGCGTACGACAAGTGAAGCGGAGGCTCCGGTTGTGCGCGCTGTAGTACCTGAGGTTGTGGTTGAAGAACCGCTTGCCGCACTTCTTCGCGCACAACGTCGGCAAGTGAGGACATCACTGGATGAGCTTGAGTAATTTGTATTTTTTGAAGTTCTTCCCTTACGACAGCCCTCACCACTTCACGCAAGAGGTCAATGTTACTCGTGAGGGTTGTCGACGCCGCGTTAACAGATGAGACACTTACGTCCCTGTTGTATTGGCGCACGCGCTGCTGCAGGGTCTTTTCTATTCTTGTCGCCTCTGATCTGAACTCGGCAAGAGAGCGGGGTGGATTACGCACTATGCCTGCAAAAAGCTCATCCTTCACTCCACGCATCAGGTGCCGCAACTTCTTTTCCTCAGCCATGTTCGGGTCGGCCCGGCGGAACAGTCGGGACATGTCTTCAATGTACATGGCGACGCTCTCGTTGTTACGTTGGTTTCGCGTCTGAAGAGCGGCCTCTGCTTTTTATGTGCGGTCCGTGTTTGGTTACGTAGCAAGAAACGCTCTTCGAGAGTCGTCCCACGACAATAGGGAAGCTTCGTGGTTTTCGAACCACGTACGCGCCGAATTTTGCAGTGCCACGTAGACGTAGCGTATTTTTCTGTCTTCGTTCCAACCGTTCAGTTTGGCAACGCGTTCGAAACCGTCGAGCCAGCCCTCGGAATCCTCGAAAATATCACCGTGAAATACCTCTGGTATGCGGGGCAGGTCCAAGACGATATGAGATGGAAATGAAGTCGCTTGTGTAGCCATTGCAGGAGCTCCGGAATTTACGTCTTCCACTGGTCTCGAAGAATCGAAGAGGGCACCAAACTCGGGCTGCTCACCTCGTAGGCGACAACTCGTGCGTTGGTGTACGGAAGTCCACAGCGCTGGCTCCAACCTTCGGGGTTCTGGGCTATGTTCCCTATACTGAGATGGGCTTGGAATCATACGCAGCATCCCCACCAGTTCGTAACGAACAAATACAGCGCCGGAAGCTAAAACAGCTATTTATTAATGGCGAACTTGTGCCCGTCAACTATATACACAAAGGTTGTCAGCTCGCTAATCAAAACCTCGTCAACTTCTTCTCTTGCGTCTCGCCTCGAGCTGCTCCTCGAAAAACCGCCAGCGTTCTTTTTCTAGCATGTGGTGTGGTGACACGTGCAGCCAGCGTTGCATGGCGCGTTTAGCTTGGCGCGTTTGGCTTGTCAGTTGGTGTGGCAGAATTCATAAGAGCAGAAAGCGGCGCAAGACTTCGGTAGGTGCCTAACAACATGCGGCAATATCTTATGTGTGTTGTACGTTTTAAAATACGTCAAGCAACACTGATGTATTGTCAAGTTGTATGTCGCATTTCTGTCAATGTATTTCTTTGTTTTCACTCCTGCATGGGCCCGAGAAGGACCTGCAGTATCTGTAAATAAATAAATAAATAAATAAATAAATAAATAAATAAATAAATAAATAAATAAATAAATAAATAAACAAACAAATAAATAAATAAAATTCATGGGTATGTTGTAGCCGGTATTCCTGGTTAAATGTCTTGGTCTGAGGGGTCGGCAGACAGAGCCCAGGGAAGGAATGCTTGGGCTGAGTTGTGTACTAGCTCGTTTCCAGCTACTCCCTGGTGACCTGGCACCAAGATGATGCACCCCGCCGCGGTGGTCTAGTGGCTAAGGTACTCGGCTGCTGACCCGCAGGTCGCGGGTTCGATTTCCGGCTGCGGTGGCTGCATTTCCAATGGAGGCGGAAATGTCGTAGGCCCGTGTTCTCAGATTTGGGTGCACGTTAAAGAACCCCGGGTGGTCAAAATTTCCGGAGCCCTCCACTACGGTGTCTCTCATAATCATATGGTGGTTTTAAGACGTTAAACCCCACAAATCATGGCACCAAGATGAGCTGCTTTTTCATGGTTTGTGCTCGTGCCTATTTCAAACCTATTCTTTCTACATCGTGATAGACGAGAAAACATTGCAGCGCCTGAACGACTCTGCGACGTGGCTTCTGGGATGCTTCTTCAAGCATTCTCGTGACATGCTACACAATAACTTGATTCATCCCTCCTAGCTAGTGGTTGATGTTGAAAATAACGGGAAACGTAGACATTTTCTACCAGAATGCTTATGGTCTGCGTACAGAGACAAAAGAGTTTCTCGCTAACGTTATTTCGTCTTCTTGTCCTTTTATCGGTATTTACGAAGCCTGGCTCCACCTGAAACTCCGTCTTTTGACATTTTTCCTCGACCTTCACCACCTTCAGCAGTGACCGAGACTTGAGTGCAACCAAACTGAAGGGCGGTGTCGGGCTGATTGCCAATAACAGTTCACTGAAATCCATTAGACGAAAAGACCTGAAAATTTTCGAAGAATCAATCTCGTTCGGAATCGGCATAGAACGCCGGGAAAATTTGTTGGTTGGATGTTTCTATTTACCACCCAGCATTTCCCTTGCTTCGCTACATGATTTTTAGAACGCTCGTTTGTGCTTAAAAAGATGTGTTTTATATTGTAGGCTTATAATCTTGAATCATTATCGTTTAAAAAAAATCAATACTTGGCCTCACACCTTAATCTAACACTGTTCATAGCTCCGCTATGCGGTTCACAGATTCCGTAGGTAAGTTTAAATCGCGGTAAGACAATACGCAAGAATATACAAACTCCCGCACACACCAAGCGCATCACCTGTGTGCGTGTTTATCCTCTCCTTCTCTTTTTCAAATTTTGAGAGACAAAAGCGCAGCATGTGCGCAGGTTAAGCGTTTGTTTAGAGATCAAATAAGGTATTGATTTTTTTGTATGCAGCATTTTCCGATAGTTCGTGTTCTCTCGATCATGGGCTTGGCTATCAGCCGTTTCTGATATGATCATCTCATCTATATCAACGTTTCTGGTCATCAGAGTGGTTAAGCGACATACACATAGTTATTTCGAACAGCGCAAAACCTGATGGGACCGCATAGCACAAGCGCTGACTTCCAACAAGATTTTGTAGAGCGAACGCGAACCATTTCCACGCGTGCTGTTGTGATGAGCTCGGTTTGAACTCCGAAACACTGTGAGCAATACTCGGTGCATGTGACGCCTCCGAATTCGAGAAGTTACTCGTTTGTAGTATATATTAGACCCTTTAAAAATCACTCTGGCAACATGGCTTTTCCTCCTTATCTTGTTCACTCGTGCAAGCTGGCGGACTGTGTGTACCAGTGACGCCGATGAGTGCTCCCTGCAGCTCACACGGACGCCGCTTGCGTTTGAAATTTGAAAAGGGTCTATTTTGTCAAGATTGCCCGCAGAACGCGAACACTTAAGATTACTCTACAACTTGCACGACCATCGGTGATAAAGCTGCAAAGTTCGACGTGTGACGTATAAAAGACGGTGCGTCTGAACGATGATCAGTTGATCGACGGTCGACGCACTGATCACCGCTATCAGCGCCAGTGGGTCGCTTCAATCTGTCTTTCTGTTTACCGGCCACAAGTAAGGCCGAAGAAATTGTTTCATTTTATACAAGCTGTCTCTTCCATCATCAGGGTGGCGACCTCGTAACAGCATATAGGCAGAAGAAGAAAAGCGATGACATGCGATAAGTACTATACGAAGGGTGACTAGACGTTGCAGGCTGTTGAAGGTTTCAATCGTGCAGATATCTGATTTTCTTGTTAAGTTACTGTCAAGTAATTGCACACCGAATTTTAATCAAGTCACCCTTATCAGAAAGCATGCGGACCAGCGGGACCAGCGCACGTGTGAGATTATTGAAGCAATCGCGATTATCAAGCGGGGTTCTTCTTGCATCAGTTCACCGTTCCCTTCATCGAGTTGCTTGACAAGGAATTCACATATATTCTGGATTACAAGCTTTAACAGCCAGTAACGTCTAGTCATCCTTACTATTATGTTTATCACGTGTGTTCTGTTGTGTAGTGTTCTTCTGCCTATATATTTCGAGTTCGCGCATTAAAATCCTGCTGCAAGTCAGCGGCTGAGTTGTGCAGTCCTATCACAGTGCCGCTTTTGCGCTTTTTTTTAATAACTCTATATCTCGCCATTTCCCGTTGCCATGTTTTATTGCTGTCTTGTCATGAACGTACCACCTTCATTTTGATTATAGAAGCTGAAGGGTTGCGCTGCTAAGCACGTGAATCCAGGTCCAGTTTCCGGCAAGGAAGAAGTGAAAAGTTCGGAGTGGGCGTTGCGCAATGCGAAATAAATAAATAAGTAAATAAACATCATATATCATGAATGCACGGGCCAGGCTCTGCATGCCCCCATTTTCCAGACAGGGCAAGGTATCCTAAATGTCCTTTTTTTCTTTGTAGCGTGCAATTAAACATCCCAAGTTCATCATTTCCCAAGCACCCCATTCTTAGATTGTACAACTATTTTATAGCTATGCAGTGATTCACTGCTAGTGTCGCACAGGGTAAGCCAAAGTTGGCTAGGCGAACGACTGACTGCGGGAGGAACTCTTGGACGACTCCTCCAAATGGGTGTGAGCCAATAACCCCAGGAGCATCAGTTACGTTCCGTTTTGGTTCTTTCCACTCGCCTCTCGCTTGTTGCGTGACATTTGCTGCTGCCGCCAAGGAAGCTGAAGACGAGAACTTTTCATCTGCTGGCACCTTGAGGAAACGACCGCTCCGACATCATCTGGATATAGAGACGTTTATTCATTTTTTTTCTCTCTTTTTTTCACTGTCCCTGCACCCCTGGTTTTATCCCCTGCCTCCCCATTCAACCACTCTTACAGTCCAATCGTAACGCACCACTCTTACAGTCCAATCGGAACGCACGGATGTGTCTCTCCTCGCCACAACCTCAAAGACCCACCGCCTCTTGCCCACTCATCGGTTCTCCGCCGTCGCTCAGGTTTTTTTTTCACACTGGTTCCCGGAATGATCGACGATGGGCGTTGCCAGGTCGTGGAAAAGCGCCTCCGAGTAAGTTCCCGCGATGCCGGGCTGACAGGCCATCAATACAATTGGCCCGTGCGCCAATGCCGTCGCCTCCGCTGATTCTGATTGTCCGGCGGACGCGTACGTGTACCTTCCACGTGTACCTTCCACGTGTACCTTCCACGTGTACCTTCCACGTGTACCGGCCACCTGCAGCCTGGCTTGGTCTCCTGTAAAGCGCCATAATTGAACCCCTTGGGGCACGGGAGCTGTCGCGTCCTTTGTGGCCAGCAGACAGTCATCGTCCCGCATTCCGGTGGCCCTGCTTCCTTGTTGGCGAGGGGTCGCCGGCCGCGGGGTGGGTAACATAAGGTATTCGGGGAACGCACGAAGTTCGAGCCCAACACCTCCCCTCCAACTGTGTTGCACTGTATCTATGACATGCGACACAAACACAACCGCATATGCACACATGTTCACTGGCTCGACACGTGAGGCACCAACTGTCACTCGTACCTCGTTGACTCCGTCGCGCGCACGCGCTAACAAAGCATATACTCCCCTTAACTCGCCGTCCCTTTTACGCGTCATCGTTAGGAGTCACTAACCGCGACATTGCGTCAGCATTAGCGTTTAGACACCCCTTTTTGTGTTCAATTTACAGGTTATACTTCTGTAGTGCCAACGCCCAGCGTGTCAGCCTAGCGCTCTGCGGAGTGGTTAGAGTCAGAAATTTGAGTGGGTTATGATCGGTAATCACCTTGATTTCAGCGTCAAACAGCCAAACATCCAACTTCCCCAGTGCCCAAATGATTGCATAAGCTTCCTTTCCTATTGTGGCCCATCGGGTCTGAGCCGGGCTTAGCTTCTTGCTCAGAAAAGCGATAGGGCGCTTCTTGCCCACCAGATTCTGCTGTGCCAGGCACGCACCAATGGCGTAATCGGGTGCATCTGTGGCGAGGAGAAATTCTTTCCGCGGGTCTGGTGCCTGCAACGCCGACGCCTGCACTAGACAGTTTTTCACCTTGTTTAAAGCTTCCTGCGCCTCTGCATTCCAAGGTAATTTCTGCGGAATACGTCGGCCAGTTAGGTTAGTCAGAGGCATAACGACTTTGGAGTACTCGGGCACGTAGTCCCTATAATAGATGGCTAGCCTTAAGAAACTACGAAGCTGTCCCTTTGTTTCGGGAGCCAGGATCTCCTTTATCGCCCTGACTTTCTCTGGATCGGCCCCGTGCTTGCCTGATCCCACAATATGCCCCAAAAATTTTACTTCTTGCTGTGCAAACCGACATTTGCTTAAGCTGAGCGTCAACCCTGTCTTCGCTAGGGACACAAGCCCCTTGTCTAAATGTTCCAGGTGCTCGTTCCAGTTCTCGGAGTATATCGCTACATCGTCAATGTAAGCGCAAGCATAATGTCTATGCTGAGCCAGTACACTATTGATGACCCTCTGATAGGTACTGGCGGCATTCTTTAACCCAAAGGACATCACTCTCTACGCGTACTGGCCTGAGGGAGTGGCAAAAGCAGTACAAACCTGCGCGTCCTCGTCGAGAGGTATTTGCCAGTAACCCCTTAACATGTCTAGCAGAGTTATGTACTTAGCCTTCGCTGTTAGTGCACGAAGGCATACCACCTCTGGCCATCTGGTATGTAAGTCTACGACACAAAGAGCATAGCGGTGACCTCTAGGCGAAGGGGGTACCATAGGACCGATGCAGTCCATGTTTACTGTCTGAAACGGCGCGCTGGGCCTGGCTAGGGGCTCTATCGGAACCCTATCTATCTGCCTCGTCGGCGATTTCACCTGGCATCCATGGCACGACCTACAGTACTCCTTTACATCTCTCGACATCTTCGGCCAGTAAAATGAGCTTTTCACTCGTTGTAGTGTTTTCCGCTCTCCTAAATGACCTGCCCATGGTGAATCGGGAGCCATTTTCAGCACTTCTTTGTGCCTGTGTGATGGTAGCACTAACTGTTTGCCGATGCGACCCGCGAGGTGTTCCTGGTGATAAAATAGCTCGTCTTGAACGAGCATGCCATGCGTTCCGGCCTTTGCCTGCGCCCAAGCATCTCGCAAAGCCGGGTCTGCTTCCTGAGCATCAAGAAACTCCTGTCGTTTGCTTTTGACCGGCTCGGAACCTTCGCTGTTGCTCTTCGCGGTTATGACGCCTGCCATCGCCCGTTGCTCCTCGCATGCCTCATCTGACAACTCTACTATAGCTTCGGTCTCCTCGACTGCTGAACACTCGTCTGACACTATGTCACGTTTAACTCTTTCCTCGAAAAGCTGTGCGTAATCGTTGGGCGTGATCAGCGCGTCGGTGCCGTCTAGCAGCTTATCTGTGATTGCACAAAGCACGGCCGACTGCACCGCCTCGGACATCACGTAAGGACTTCCTTCAGTAGCTATGAGCGGCACGTAAGCCAACTCAGCGGTTACCTGTTGCCCGAACGCTCCCGTCAACTTTATCTGCGAACCCGTACCAACACACTGAGGTACCACTGCCATTCTGATGACGCTCACCTCCGCTCCTGAGTCTACCACGGCGTTTAATGATCGACCTGAGCTCTTAAGCGTTACAGTTTCCAGTGAGGGTTGTTTCTGCTCTTTACGCTGCCACAACCTGTCTGACATTGCTATTTCTGACCCGAATGCAGAAGCCGCCACCCTCGCGACCCCTGGACCGTTTTGTTGTCCTGCTGGCCTAGTGCCTTGCCTTGCACCTGAGCCCTTATTGGGGCAATTCCTGGCAATGTGGTCGGCACCCTTACACTAAAAACATCGCCTTTTCCCGTTTCCTTCCGTGGGTGTATCTACCGCTGTTTTAGCTTTCTTTTACCACTCCTCTACATTTGCCTTCTTTTGTGCTGCCTTGCACTTTTCGCTCTCCTCGAATCTCTGGAGCATAACCACGCCACTGGGCAGCAAAAAGGACTCCTGTTGATTACAAATGACATGCGCTCTCCCTTCCGGGCTCAAACATTCTTTCAAGCAATCCGCGACGACTAGCTGCTTGAGTTCCTCGAACGTGCCTACTTTTGAACTCTGGACACAATAGTCGAAATAATTCTTAAGGCGTACGGCAAACTGATCCCAGGACTCCCTTTCTCCCTTTTTCGATCCCGCAAACAGCCTCTTGTACTCCGCCGCTGAAAGCCTGAGACCCTACAAAATGCTTGACTTAAGCTAACATAAGCATTGCGATCCTCTGCTGTAAGCCTGCACAGCAGCCCGCGTGCCCTTTCACTCAACTGTGGCAAAACTAGCCCGGCCCACCATTCGCTCGGAACTTCATACGACTCGAGCGTTGCCTCAACATCCTCGAACCACATTGGCGCAAGCGCCTCTTGGTTCAGCATTGGTGCCAGTACACCCTTTAACAAGCTTGCGAATTTCAGTCGCCTGTCTTCCTCTGACCTTCCGCCAAGCGCTACGCTGTCATCGCTCTCGTCGGACTCTGCCCCATTACGGGCTCGTAGCCGCTGGCTTTCCAGAATCAAGCGCTGCTTCTCCGTTTCCGCCTCAGCAATTTTGAATTGAAGCTGGAGCAGCACTAGCTGCTGTTCCGACGCCGTATCTGACGTGCCACTACCATGACCCCCCGTGCCGCTGTCAGCGACTCCCAACGCCTGCAAGTTTTCTGCCCCGTCCCCGTTCATTTCCGAGTTGTCCCTTTCTCTGTCTTGCAAGTTTTAATGCTTTGTCATCGCCTGCGCCCAACAGAAAATCAAGAGGTAGTCGCCTGAAGTAGCTTTGCGATGCGCTCTTCCTCCTCGGAATCCGGTGGACTAGCCTTGCTTCGTTGATCCCGCAGCGTGGTAGTCAGTTGAAGGTGGTTGTCGTCAGTCTCGGCCGATGTCGCTCCCCGCTGTCCTCCTCAGTTTAGCCATGCAGTTCCTGCCGACTGCGCCAGTTACGTTCCGTTTTGGTTCATTCCACTCGCCTCTCGCTTGTTGCGCGACATTTGCTGCTGCCGCCAAGGAAGCCGAAGACGAGAACTTTTCATCTGCTGGCACCTTGAGGAAACGACCGCTCCGACATCATCTGGATATAGAGACATTTATTCGTTTTTTTTCTCTCTTTTTTTCACTGTCCCTGCACCCCTGGTTTTATCCCCTGCCTCCCCATTCAACCACTCTTACAGTCTAATCGTAACGCACCACTCTTACAGTCCAATCGGAACGCACGGATGTGTATCTCCTCGCCACAACCTTGAAGACCCACCGCCTCTTGCCCACTCATCGGTTCTCCGCCGTCGCTCAGGTTTCTTTCACACCGGTTCCCGGAATGATCGACGTTGAGCGTTGCCAGGTCGTGGAAAAGCGCCTCCGAGTAAGTTTCCGCGATGCCGGGCTGACAGGCCATCAATACAATTGGCCCGTGCGCCAATGCCGTCGCCTCCGCTCATTCTGATTGTCCGGCGCACGCGTACGTGTACCTTCCACGTGTACCTTCCACGTGTACCGGCCACCTGCAGCCTGGCTTGGTCTCCTGTAAGGCGCCATAATTGAACCCCTTGGGGCACGGGAGTTGTCGCGTCCTTTGCGGCCAGCAGACAGTCATCGTCCCGCATTCCGGGGGCCCTGCTTCCTTGTTGACGAGGGGTCGCCGGCCGCGGGGTGGGTAACATAAGGTATTCAGGGAACGCATGAAGTTCGAGCCCAACAGCATCATTATCATAATTGCAGGAGAGAACCTTGTACGTCTTTCTAGTTTATAGCATGCATTAGCCAAGTGCCTTAGCCGACGGTCATTAAGGCGCCTTGCTAAAAACACTGCGCCGAATTGCATTACTTACCTGAGGGCACATCCGCAAGAGCTCTGCCACGGCTTCTTTCGAAAATATGAGGCCTACACCACCAAGACTTTCCACGTTACCAAGCAGATGCGTGAGTTGACTAGGCTGAGCCATCAGTGGCGATGAGTGGTCTGCGGTCACCAACTCGTGCCGGTGTATTCCCAATTCGTGCCTGCAGAGGTCGTGAGGCAGGGCGAGAACTCTGATGTTTGGGAAGGCACGAACGAGCGCATGAGCCTGATTTTTGTTGTGGACGATGCACAACTCTTCAGCACCCCTGAGCAGCCTGGCCGCTGCGGTGCGGAACTGTTCTGAGGACTCGAAGGACTCGCAGCCAGCGAAAAGGGCGCGCGACACTTTGGCCTTTCGACACAAAACACTGCTCGCCGCTACCAGCGAACGTTGGTTCGTGATCAGAGAGTCGTTTTCAAGCTTGCACCCTTCCGGCAGTGACACTCCGGGCGGCCATGGCTCCGCGAGCTTCGCGACGATGCGGTCTTCGGCGAGGAGCAGTTTCCAGGTTTCCCCGAACTGGGCGACTCGATCCATGGTTTCACGCGTGTATCGGGGGCTTCACCTGGAAATCAGAGAAACAGTAGCAGTTGTAGGCACCAGTGACGCTTAAGTTTTCATTGTAGCCCTAATTCAATCCGTATTGACTATGAGTTACGTACAGTAAAGCGTATCCGAAAAGCACAGCAAGTGAAAGCACACCAAACTTGCATCAGTGTCCAGTGTCTTGTAACGCATCGAACGATGAAACTAATTCAAGTATAGGACCGGTCAGCTGCTTCCAACTTCAAAGTAGGTGCCTAACGCCGTGGTTGGCACGACGAGGATGTTGAGGAATCTGGTGGTGAAAAACTGGAGACGACCATCATAGCATATTGCAGTTTCTTCTTTGGTATTGCGAAACTTTTTTAAAGATTAGCGGTAGTGGTGATGAAACGCAAACGGAAAGCAAGGTAGGTTAGATGAACTGAGTAGAGGTTCCTGTATAAGTTAGAAGCGTTGTGGTTTGGACTAGTTGGTATGACATGACGTTTGTTACAGCGCGAGATCAGATGACGACAAAAAGATAAGAAGACGAGCGCTACTCTTGTTCTTTTGTCGTCATCTGATCTCGCGCTATACTAATCGTTCATGTATAAATTTTATAATGCGTAAATATAACGCACATGAGTGAGAGAGAGAGAGATTGTGGTTATAAAAGGGAAAAAAAGAGAAAAGTGAGCCCCATAACTGTGTGCATCTGGCGCGACACCTCAACAGTAGCTCACAAGAGATGGAGGAAGGAGGGATTAAAAGAAGAGGATTAAAGGTATATATATATATATATATATATATATATATATATATATATATATATATATATATATATATATATATATATATATATATATATATATATATATATATATATATATATATAAGAGAGAGAGAGAGAGAGAGAAATGTGCAGGGACAGCGAGTGACGACAGAAGTAAAGAGGAGATAGGAAAGATGAAACATGAGTTCGAGGACGGGCACCACTGGCGAGAGCTCTTGTCGGCAACAGGAGATGGCGTAGTGCTATTCCAGTCGGCCAGAGCAGCGCTGTCATCGTCGTAGGGGACCGGAGGCAGGAAATGGCGTAAGACCAACCCAGTCGGCCAGAGCTGTGCTGTCGTTGGAGATCGCGAGAGCACAACCGGTCGGCACGGAATCCAGTGAGCGAGATGTTTGCACATGAGTGACAGACGACACAGCTGAGGTGTTGCAGTGCCTCACTCGTCGACCATATATCTCAAAGAAAGTGAGAGCTCAGGAACGTACACAGAGATAGTTTTCATGTAGGCAGCACAGATTTCTATAAAAACACTGCGCCCATAGCGCTCCCGTCGTTTTCGAACACGTGGAGGGAGAAATACTTCGCCGCTGCTGAAATGACTGTTGCGACTAATTAACTGAACCTATTAACTTTCAGTTTGAGAGTTCAGCGTAAGTCTTTACGTAGAACTTTCAAGGTCATGCCAATTCGTGGCATACCTATTTTTTTAACAGTGACACAAGTTACGCGTACTTTGACATACTCGTCCTAGAATTTCAAGGGCGAAATCTAAAGTGATCGCGTCCAGCTCGCACGAAGCGCAACCTGCCTGTAGCGTCAGAATGGAGAGAGAGCGAGAAGAAACATTTATTTCAAGTACATTCATTTATTTCGAGTGGGCATGGCGAAATGCACCAAGCAGCAATGCTTACCAAGCTCTGTCACTTCGTTATGCAGGCAATCCTTCTCGGAGGCTTGTTCTTCGAGCCCACCAGCTATCAAGAGCCCGTGTTTTCCCCGGAAATCAACTTATCTCAGCGAGCCACACCATTCATCACAGCTACACCAGTGCACGTGTGGTTCAACTTCCCTGCCGTCACCGACGACGTGGCGCTACGCTCTGTGACGTCATCATCGTTGGCACCTATAAACTCCGGCCCTCAGCGGTTCAACTTCAGTGGGCATGGCGAAATGCACCAAGCAGCAATGCTTACCAAGCTTTGTCACTTCGTTATGCAGGTTGGTTGTACGCATTCTTCTGTTTATTCAAGCAACAGGTTCTTGGTTGTTGTGCCATGCCCACGCACCTGCCTCGGTATTTTATACGACTGTTTTTTTGTGTGCAAACTTATGCTCTGTGGCGATATTGAGTCAAACCCTGGACCCGATATTCAAAAAATACTAGATAAGGTTTTGGAAGGCCAGAAAGAATTTCTGAAGAGTGTCTCTGATATAAAATCGGAACAAAACGCCCAACGGGAAACATTCACAGCTGTCCTTCAAAAAGTTTCTAACATAGAAACGCTTCTTAACACCATGAACAAATCTACTTGCAAGATCGATAACTTTGATACAAGTTTAAATGAACTAAAAACATCGGTAGCACATCAGTCGGAGAAGATAGCCGATATTGAAGACCGTAGTCGGCGATCAAACCTAATAGTGTACGGCCTCACTGAAAAACCCAACGAAACTGAGGCCGTCTTAAGAAAAGAAGTAGTGGATGAACTGTTTTGTAAAAAACCTAATGTATCCTGCAACTCGATTGGTCGTATACATAGACTCGGTAGACAAGCTGGAAATCGTCCCGTAATCATGTATCTTCAGGACTTCACGGAAAAACAAGAAATATTAAAAAACGCAAAAAACTCAAAGGAACTGAAATCTACATTCAAAACGATTACTCCCGTTGCACACTGCGTCGACGTAAACTACTGTGGGAAAGTGGAAAAATTGACAAAGCAAAAGGGAAAAAGCCATATCTTGTACACGAGAAGTTACGAATCGATGACGACACTTTTATGTGGGACGATAGCAAGAACATGCGCGTGAAGGTTTTAACCGTTTCAAAGCCGACACCTGTTTCAAGCACAGTTAGTGCATGACAAGCCCTTCGCCGATGTAATCAAAATTTGCGCCTCCTTAATATTAATGCTCAAAGCATTGTTAACAAAACTGTGGAACTCGAAAGTATCTTGTTAACCTACGCACCCCACATCACCGTTCTTACGGAAACTTGGTTAAACGATAATCATTCTGATGAAGATATCGTACCCGAAAGCTACAAAATAATTAGACGAGATAGACCGAATAGAGGTGGTGGTGTCGCTGTTGTCTTGAATACTCACACAACCACTATTCTTTTAGATCAAATAGAAGATCATGAAAGCTTATGCCTACAGTCAAACGTTTTTGGAAATAAAATTATCTTAATTGCCGTTTACCGTCCCCCGTCTTCAGAAGTAGAATTTTTAAGCAAGCTTTATGATTACTCACTCAAGCATTTCAAAAACCACTTGATTATTGCCGGTGATTTTAATCTCCCGAATATCAACTGGGCTAAGTTACGCTCTCCATGCTTTAGCGATCAAGTTGTTTTTGATATTATGTTGACGTGTGATCTTGATCAAGCAGTAGGAACTCCAACACGCGTTCAGGAAAACACGGCATTCATTCTTGATCTCGTTTTTCATAGTAAAAGTTTCTCCAATGTATATGTATCTGTAGAAGATGGTCTGTCCGACCATAAGCTTGTACTTTTCTCATGTTCTGTAGTAGATCTATCTGACCAGGTGCCCTTACAGCGAAAAATGTTTAAAGACTTTAGTAGGGCTAATGATGAATCTATTCTCGACTATCTTGATTTGTCTTTTGACGTTTTTTCAGGCAATGATGCTAATTATCTGTGGAAAAAGTTCCGGTCGCTGTGTGAGTTTTGCCTCGAAACCTTCATTCCAAACAAAGCTAAAAAGTCAAACCACAGAAATCCTTGGATAACCAGAGAAATTATTCATTTAACGCGCAAGGTTAAGAAAACGAAAAGGCGGCAACCGAAAGGCCCGCTGCTTCAAAAGTTAAAAGATACACTTGCTAATAATATACGCGCAGCTAAACTTCATTACTTCTCAGTGACCCTGCCACAGTTTCTAAAAAGTGATCCGGCAAAATTCTGGCGCAAACTTCAGCCTAGGAAACAAAAATCAGTCGAATGTATTAAGCTCGGAGACGAGATTATTCGAGATTCTAAGCAAATCGCGATTGAGTTTAACCGCTATTTCCACTCAGTGTTTTCTGACCCGTCCGTGTGTGCCAATTCAAATGATAACGGTATTAAGGTTGATCCAGATTTCATAACATTTGAAGGCATATTTGCCATGCTTCTTAATATCAAATCTAAAACATCATGTGGCCCAGACAACATCCCTAATGTATTTCTTCGTCGCTACGCCAAGTCACTTGCACGTTTCCTGGTTGAAATTTTTCGCTCGTCCTTGTCGCAAGGCATTGTCCCGAAAGACTGGCTCATCGCCCGGGTGGTCCCAGTGTTTAAAAAAGGAGATAATGTCATCGTAACAAACTATAGGCCCATATCACTAACTGTGTCGTGTTGTAAACTCATGGAGCACATTATTTCAAACTACATTTTGAACTTCTTAGATGAGCGTAATCTTCTGTCACCATTTCATCATGGGTTCGTAAGGGCCTTTCTACCACTACTCAGCTTATCACTTCTATTCATTCGTTCTCTGCTGTAATTGACAAATCAGGCCAAACCGACGTAGTTTTCATAGATTTCAGTAAAGCCTTCGACAGAATTTCCCATTCAAAGTTAATTTTCAAGCTTAATTTACTGGGTCTTCCATCTACAATCGTAAACTGGATAAAATCTTACCTGCATTCCCGCGTTCAATTTGTAGATATAAATGGCTCTCATTCAGACTTCCTTCCTGTTAACTCCGGCGTCCCCCAGGGAAGTGTTCTGGGACCATTACTTTTCCTCATTTATATTAACGATGTAGTATCATGTGTTAAAGAAGGCGTTGAAATACGATTATTTGCAGATGACTGTTTGTTATCCCGCACAGTTAATTCTTCTAATGATCAGCAAATTCTAAACGATAGCCTTGACGCAATAAATAATTGGTGCGACCTTTGGCACATGAAACTAAATACTCAGAAAACCGTATTTATGCGTATTACTAACAAAAAGCAACCATATGAACATCAGTACACAACCAATGGTCTTCCTATCTCGCGAACTGATAGCTTTAAATATCTTGGCGTTACAATTACTAGTAATCAAACATGGTCCTCCCACATTCTTAAAGTATGCGCCTCAGCACGACGAAAACTAGGCTTACTAAGACATAAACTGAAAAATTCGCCTGTGAACATAAAGCTTCTTGCGTATAACTCAATAGTACGACCATGCTTTGAATACGCATGCATAGTCTGGGATCCACATACTACAAAAGACATTGACAATCTCGAAAAAATCCAAAGATTAGCCGTCCGCTTCATTTACAACCGATACCGTCGTTATGACTCCCCGACAGAACTAATGCAGATGAATAAAATCCCTACTTTGGAATCTCGACGCAAAATGAATAGGCTAAAATTTCTTTTCCAATTATCACACGGGAATATCAGACTCGAAACATCGGCCTTCCTGACTCCGTTATTATCGCGTCCCACCAGAAATTACCATTCTGCAAAGTTCTCGCCTATCACAGCGCGCACTAACAATTTTAAGTATTCTTTTTTTCCCCGCACTATAACCGACTGGACTAACCTCCCGCATGAAATTCTTTCATCTGACAATGTGCGTAAATCTATTGATCAAATGTTTGACTTGTAAAAGTTTGTATAATTATTTTACAGTGTTTTCAAAATATTTTGTATTGTCCTGTTTATTGTTTTTACCTCGCCAAAGATTGTATAATTGTTCTAACGGCTCTGTAACACCCCCACTCCTGCTTGGGCCCATTTGTGGCCTGCAGTATTGTATAAATAAAATATAAATAAATAAGAAAAATAAATAAATAAATTTGCATCCATCGAGAAAGACAGGACAGGACGCTTTGGCGTCTGCCCGCGTTCATCCCCCTAGCCATCGGCCAGCACCCCTTGGGACTCGGTGGCGTGATCGACTCTGATGACTTTCCGTTGTTCTTCGGCGTTGTGGCTGCGTAATAAGACCTCCCAGTATCATACGTTTCTGCTTTTACTACCCGTGACAAAGAAGAGACGAAATTTGAATGAAAGCGCGCCGCGGCTGTATCTTTACGAAAAAAAATGGCAGCATATCCACGGAGTGAATGATGGATAGTGGGGCGAAGCATCTGTCCGTTTATTCGTTCTTGCTTCCGTCCATCCATGCGCGCGTCAGTGTGGCCACCCGTGCATTCATACGCCCGTCCGAGCGTGCGTCTGTTCGTGCGTCCGCACGTTCATCTGAGCATCCATCCCTGCTTTCGTCTATGCATCCGCTCCAGCGTCCATCCAAGCGTCCATCCGTCCGTGCAGCCATCCGTGCGTCCGTCCGTTCATCTGTCTGTGTTTCCGTTCGTCCACCTATTCAACATCCAAGTACAACCATCTCGCATCATTTCATCATATATTCCACATATAGAAGCACCTCTAGCGGTCATTCCAAGGACTGAACGAGAGGAGGCACACACAAACTTTCTTACGGCCTGCGCTTCGTGTCTACTTCCCACCTTTAACCACCTCGGGTGATGGTATAAACTAGTTCACTGTATTCATGGCACTGCGGCCCAACGCTCGCTAAACCTTTCTAAAACCTAAGAGGTTACGCCCAGCGAGTATAACGTAGCAACCCTTTCTTGTCTCCTGTGCGTTGTTGAACAAAAAAAAGTCGCAGTGTGCGCGTTGACTAAAAGCCGAATTCTCCTGTCTCTCATTCCCCCTTAGCAGCCACCGGCATGTACATTGAGCACTATCTTTTATTGTTCAACAACGCACAGAAGAAATCGCTCACTGGCACCACCTTGGAGGTCAAAATGTTATACTTGTTACACACTGCTACAATGGCTACGAGGGACGAACAGGTGCCGATATAAGGAGCTTCGCCCCTAAAAATGACCGTGGTTTCCCGAGTGGTAACACTGGTTAGTATGCGGAGCATATATGTTGAACTGCGATAAATGTGGTTTTAATTTGCGACATTCGTGTGTGTTATGAATGAACACGAGTGAACCTGCACGCACGTATGCTGCGAAAGACGACGTTTATTGATGAGACACTTTGGGTATTTTGAGTAAGATGGCTTTATGGTCCGTAAAGTGAAGGGTGAGTGGGTCTGGTTCCAGCGGTCGAAGGTCGAAATTTGCAAAGACGTGGTCGATGCACGTCCCGCGAACCGTGGTCGGATGATGTTTGACGTCGTGCGTTGCTCGTTTCAGCGAGTGCCGTGACTCCATGTAGTAAACCACCCAATCGTCCTTGATGACGTCGACGTTGAAGTCGCCAACTATCACAAAGGGTCGTCGTTGCGGTCGTTGTTTTAGATATTTTCCACGGCTTCGTCGACGTACTTCTCCACGGCGGCACGCGATAGGTTGGGCGCGAGGTACATCGTCATGACGTCGACTCCGCAGACGCTAGCGACGCAGTGCTCGCTGTTGGCGTGTTGTTGAGCGCCGAGCCGCAGGTGCAGGTCTTCGACAAAGTCAATGTCATCACGCTTGACGTAAATTCCCACACCGCCCGCAGGTCGTTGGAACCCGTGCGTGCACGTGGCCGTAGCCTATCCCACGACGTCGACGTCATCGGTGGCGTTCCACGTCTCGGTGAAGCTAGGCGCGTTCACTCTGCGGAGTACGGGGTCTTGCACGACGCCAACCGCGTGAGCACCCAGCGGCCTGGTGTTGAGCAGTGCCAGGGTGAAGAGGGAATCGGAGTCAACGTCTTAGAGCACGCGAAAGTATCTTTGGGTGACTGTGTCCAGCCTCTGTTTCTGCAAACGTTCAAACGCGTCAGCAATGTTCTTGTCGACGTTTTCGCGCGCGTGATGAAAGTGGTGATCGCCGGCTTCGTTGGTGAAGTACAGGTTGTTGACATCGGTGCAACGGACCATGGCAACGTACACCAGCTTTTGTGGATGCGTCTTTGAGTATTCGTAGATGACTTCGGAGTAGGTGGCTCCCTGGGACTTGTGTACGGTAATGGCGTTGGCTTGCGCGACCGGAAACTGGCGCCGTTCGCAGGTAACGCCGGCCTTGCGGTCGATGGTCAGAGTGACTGTCTGTAGAGCGATGGGGAGCCACGCGTTGTCGACGACGTAGCCCTTGCACGTGGCTTCTTGTACGGCTCGTTTGGAACGTGCGCGCGCGATTCTTCAGACGGTGAGCACTTCAAACTGCAGCCACAGGTGGTTGATGAAGACGTTGTCGCCGTCGACGTGCTCGTAAAGTTCTAGCGTGCCGACGGCGCCGTTGCGAGCCTGTCCACCACGTCGATGTTGTGCGTGATCATGTACGGTCGGCCGACCACCAGCCGTATCTCGTGGGGCAGGTTTCCAAATTCAGCGGTAGACATCTTGGCGACATTGGTAGACATTACCAGCGACATCAGACGGGTAGCGACTGCACAAACCAACCGACGAAGGGCAGCGCGCCCCGACACTGTTATATATAGCAAGCGCCGGCTCCGGCCTGCGCATGCACGCGTTAGCATACAGCTGGCGCACGTAAAACTAAAGGTCGCGCGGTGCACGGAGGATAGAAGCGAGTGCAGCGCGCGCTGTATTGAGAGGAGGACGAAATGCACAGTGGCTGGCGGAGGAGGATGGAAGGCTGAGGACGGCGACGGCGCATGACTAGCCCCTAGTATAACATGCTACGCATGTGAAACGGATGAAGAGAAAGAAGCACGAGGTACGCGTGGGTAGAGTTCCTCGATGCGCGACCCGTGCGGGAGACAATAGAGAGTTTTAGTACTGCGTACGCTGCATACGTGGCGGCGTTGCGTACGTAAGGATGCCACGTTCTGCGTAGTGCGCATGCGCAGACCGCAACTCGCACGTATCGCGTTACGTACGCAGCCGCTACGTAGGCACGCATGAGATGCGTGCGTGCGTACGTATGAGCTGATCGCGCTGCTCTCGAACAAGTTTGCGAAAGCGCGAGATTTCGTTTTGCAAAATGGCGGCATCGAAGGCAAGCACCCACCGGCTCGGTGGCTTAAAATATGGCCATATTCTGGCTATAACACTTGGATTGGCTCACATTGGCTGTCGATAACACGTACTTCTATTCGGATATACCAGATGACGCAACACGCTTCACGCTCGTTACGTACGCGGGTACTACGGCGTACTAAAAGCCGATTAGTGGCAAACGACGCCACGTAACGCAGGGCGCTTGCGTGATGCGTACGTAGCGCCATTCCGTAGTACTAAAACTCGCTATTATCTTGGGGGCTCTGGCACGCGCAGAGGTGAATGGGGGATGCCAAGAGTAACACAGAAGAAGACGGTGGATGAACGGGCGTTCCGGGACTCGCCTTAGTAATGCAGTGCCTGAAGAGGCTACCCGAGCTGAGCTCCTTAGTTCCAGCCTCGGCGAGCTACCGTTTGTACCGGTAGGGGACTGTCATCCAGATGGTCAGGCAACATCACGCTGGGGTCGGAAGGGCACGCACAACAAACCATCGGTTTGACTACAGTTGCAGCGATGTGTGTGTGTCATTCCTCACATGGTGTCACATGTCTAACTCCCAAATCCGGTAAACATGGATAGCCTGCCCCCTCCACAAAAGAGAGAAAAAAACTCCATTATATCAATACACAGGTATGTGGTGGTGGCCCGGTGCGAGCCATTCCTCAGAAACACTAGGTAGGTTCCTTATTGCAGAAGCCCATTGGCGTCCAATGCGACTCGGGCTCGGTTGACCAGGGCCTTCTGGCTCGCCAGGTCAGAGCAGCCAAGCAGGGCCGCCTCCCAGTTCTCCCGGGTGGGGTTCAGTTGTGGGGTGAGGCGAGGGGTTGAGTGGCATGCCCACACCATATGGAAGATATCCGAAGACTCTCCGCACAGTGCGGGCGTTTTCCTGTACAGGCAGAATCAAGATATTCAAAAACTGCCGGGCACACCAGTGTTTTGGTGTACTTGCGCAGGTAGAGGTAAGGAGCCAAGTAGAGGACTCGACTGGTTACGAATGCATGCGCCAGCCGCAAGGCGTCTCTGCAGCATAACCCCCCGCGCTTGTTGGAAACCCGGCGGACAATATGGCCCACCTGGTTCCCCACCTTACGAAGTTTTGTCAATGTTGCATCAAAATTTTGTCAATGTGTATGCGATAAGCAAAGAAGTGCAGGACTAACTTTAAAGGGCCACTCACCAGGCGCCATACCGAATTTTAGTTAGACCGTGGAAGTTGTTGGGTGTCCGATGAGGAACATTTTTCAACAAAACGTTTTTGAGTCAGTTCCTTACGAGCTGAGAAAACTTTTTTTAGAAGCGGCGCGAAACGATGATGAGAGGAAGAGAGCTCGGAAACCTTGCCACTCCTCCGCGTAGCATTCGCAAGCCAAATCTTTTCCCTACCCTCTCCGGCATCCGACCAAGAGGTCACGTGCGCATGACGTGCACGAACCAGCCCAACCCCCGTGCTAGCGAGCGGTTTTTTTTAAATGCGAAGCATTTGTTAGCGAACTTCGGCGACTTTGAGCGTATCTATCTATCTATCTATCTATCTATCTATCTATCTATCTATCTATCTATCTATCTATCTATCTATCTATCTATCTATCTATCTATCTATCTATCTATCTATCTATCTATCTATCTATCTATCTATCTATCTATCTATCTATCTATCTATCTATCTATCTATCTATCTATCTATCTATCTATCTATCTGTCTGTCTGTCTGTCTGTCTGTCTGTCTGTCTGTCTGTCTGTCTGTCTGTCTGTCTGTCTGTCTGTCTGTCTGTCTGTCTATCTATCTATCTATCTATCTATCTATCTATCTATCTATCTATCTATCTATCTATCTATCTATCTATCTATCTATCTATCTATCTATCTATCTATCTATCTATCTATCTATCTAGCCACCTACGACTTTTAGTTTTGGCCGTTTCGATAATGGTATCAATACCAAACTTGTTATGACATAACATGACTGTATAAATAACGTATTTGACTAGCCATAACATGAAAATTATGAAATGTACGCCATGAATGTCATGCTTTACAATTCATGGTCCAGCAGCCCTTGCGGTGGTTACGTTCACACGGCATGTTGCAAAACTAGTATGGCATTACATGATTGCATGGTGAACAAGCGACAGACCCTAACAAGAAACTCATGACATGCGCGTCATGTAACAACATGACTACATGCCATACTCATGATGCGCTCGCGTCCGTTTCACTGGCGTCACATATACCTAATTTGGTATTAGGATACGTGAATGGATGACGAAGGCATGATACTGGTGCAAACATGATAAACATGAGATGCGTGCCATGTGTTAACATGACTACATGCTACGCTCATGATGCACTCGCGGCCGTTTCGATAGCTTCACATGTACCAAACTCGGTCTTCCGCGACGCGAACTGACGACATAGGTAAATGACACATCCAAACGTGAAAGTTACGACATGCGTGTCATGTAACGACATGACCTCAAGCCACACTCTTGACGCACTCGCGGCGGTTTCGCTATCTTTACACATCCGGACATGATAATCACGACAAGCGTGTCATGTAACAACATGACCAGATGCCACACTGATGATGCGCTGGCGTCCGTTTCGCTAGCTTCACATACGCCCAATTTGGCATTACGTGACGCCAATGAATAACGATGGTATGCGACTGGTGCAACCATAATAATCATGAGATGCGTGTCGTGTGAGAACATGACTTTATGCCACAGTCAAGGCGCCAATACATTTCGACAAGACACGGTGCGTGTGCTCGCCGGCGTTCATTTCGTCGCGTCACGCCGGCATTGCGACGCCAGGCGCCGGTCCACTCGAAGACGCGCGCCGCGCTGCGTTGCTTTGACGCATGCGCGTTTCAGGGCGTCCGGCGTCTCTCTGTCACGACGCGTGTTATGTAAGAACATTACAACATACCACGCTGATAGCGTGCTCGCGGCTCTTTCGCAAGCTCTATATATACTAGTTCGCTATCACGTGGCGTTAATAGATGACAAAGGTAAACGACACATCCAAACATTATAATCATGACACGGAAGTCATGTACCGCATCCTTAACCTTCGCCTCGTAACATTGCGCTGATTTTAAAGTGACGAATCAGCATTTACAATTCATGGTTCGCATATCATCGATTCCCACTGTACGTGAGGAGGAGGAAAAAACCTTTATTGATGCTGGCTGTGCCAGATATCCCTTATCCCCACCGGGCTGGTTGACATCCCTAGCCCGGGACGTCATTAGTCGAGGCCGCCACCCGAGCCCGCTAAACTATAGTTCGCTGTTCC
Source organism: Rhipicephalus microplus (assembly GCF_043290135.1). NCBI lineage: Eukaryota > Metazoa > Arthropoda > Arachnida > Ixodida > Ixodidae > Rhipicephalus > Rhipicephalus microplus. The sequence continues at coordinate 124,224,298 of NC_134701.1, forward strand.
TCTAGTGTTGAGCTATTGAGTAGTGTCGTCTCTCAGTCCTCTTTGGTGGGGTTGGGAAAGGGGGTTAATTTTTGGTTCAGACGGCAGGCCCAGACCATATGGTAAGTGTTGGCCACTTCTCTACAGTATTGGCACTGCCCGCTTATTTTTGCGTCGTAATATTTGAGTATGGCTGGACAGAGCAGCGTGTTTGTCTGTAGGCGCCGCAGGACGCGCTTCTCCGTTTTCGAGAGTCCCTTCGCTGGTGCGGGATACAAGCGGCGTTACTCAATGTAGTATTCTTTGATTTCTCGAAACCATGTTAAAGGTGTGGGACGTTCAGGTCTATCAGAAGAACGGCGAGTTTCCCGGGAAGTAAGCACGCGGGCCGCTGCATGTGCAGCCTCATTACCCTTTAGACTCTGATGTCCCGGAGTCTATATAAGACGTTTTGGGGTAGGATCGCGGTTTGTGGTGCTGAATTTTAAAAGTCTATTAGCCAATGAAGAGATTTCTCCTGCAAGATAGCTCTCGCAGGCTCTTCAAGAGTCTGTAACTATTTGTTTTGAGTTTGGATGAGATACTGCCAGTGCAATGGCCACCTCCTCCGCCTTAATTGAGCTTGTGGCTTTGAAAGTGAGACCGTCCACCTGCGTTCCTTGATGAATTACCGCCGCCGTGTAGTATCCCCTTGGTGACGGCCCGACCACATCTACGTAATAGAACCCATTACGGGAGCCAAGCCGTTGTTCAAGCGCCTCAGCGCGTGCTTGCCTTCTACCCTGGTGCGCCTCCCTGGTCATATTGCGGGGAAGCGGGGACACCCAGAGTTTTGTTCTCCAAAGTTCAGTGATACACTCCGCGTTTTCGATTTCGCATTCGTGCCGGATCAAGAGGTGGTCCAGTAGGCGCCGCCCGGGGGGCGTCTGCGTAAGATGCGTATATTGATTTGTAAGGTCGGCTTCTTGGAGCTCTTGTATAGAGTTAAAGACTCCCAATGCAGAGAGTGTCTGATTTGAAGTGCTGATGGGTAAATCAAGTGCGCACTTAATTACTTTCTTAAGAATAGCATCGACTCTGTGCTCTTCGTGTTTAGTCATTCGTAAGTACGGTATTGAATACTATACATGAGATCTGCCCTTTTTTTGTTAACCAGTGTTGTTTTGAATTCTACTGCCTGTTTCTGCGGGATGGTTTGGAAACGCTGGCTTATACGCAGTAAAATAGATGAGCACAATGAATGCGCGAACACATAGGAGCGTTCCATGGGGTCACGAACGCATGTGAAACGCCAGCACATTAGCCCCACATCTCGTTGCAATTCACGGAGAAAGAGAGAGAGAGAAAACAATTTTTGAATGAAGCTTGTGAGTGTAGGTGGGAAGGTCCCTTATTCCAGGAACCCTCTGGCTTGGACAGCCCACCGAGCACGAGCGACGAGTTGACGCTGCTCAACCAGGTCCGGCTGGGAGATCGCAGCCTCCCACGCTTCACTGAGGAGGTTTGGTCCGCATCTGGTGCTGCTGCTCGTAGTCTTGGGACGCTTACTTTGCACTGCAGTAGGAGATGCGCCAGAGTGTCTGCCACATTGCAGTGAGGGCAGATGTAGCTGTGCAACGTTGGCCTTATATGGTGCAATAGTACGCCGTGGGTGAACGTGTTGCTTTGAAGACGCCTATAGTCAGTCCCTTCGTCTCTTTGAGCCAATAATGTTGCAGTAATGCATGGTACGTTAGTGGTATGGCTTCTCTTGCCTCCGATTCTGTTGTTGAGTGGGAGGTGCCTCGGATCTCGTATGGGAATGCCCGGTTGACGCATTCGCGGGCTGCGGTGTGTGCCGCTTCATTTCCCTCGAGACCTTCATGACCCGGAATCCACACGGTGGATGTGTAGGGAGGAGCATTGTCCATGCGCTTCAGTAGCCTAATCACCACCATGGAGACCCTGCCTTTCAGGTAGTTCCGTGCCGCTGTTTGCGAGTCGGTAAAGACCACGATGGGATCCTCACTCGTCTGGGTGGCGAGTGCTATAGCAGCCTCTGCAGCTGTTGCCACACGTTTGGCGAGGATAGTTGCCGATGCCAGTACCGCGTCCTTGTAATCTGCGACGGTAATCGCGAAGGCATTACGTCCCGGATATTTGGCTGCGTCCACGTATCGCGCCTGTGGGTAATTGCCATGCTTTTTCCGGATCATTTTAATCCTGGCGAGCCGTCTCTCTCGGTGATATTGAGGGTGCATGTTTCGAGGGATCTGCTGAATTTCAAGGCTTTCTCGCAGCTGTGACGGTTTTTTGCCTTTGCGTTCTTCGTTGGGTTCTAGGGTGGTCTGGTATCCTGTGCGTCGAAGGACGGCTTGCCCTGTGAGTGACAGCTTGGGTCTCTCGACCTGGTTGATGAAGTGTGCTTCGGTGAGTTCTCCCCACGTCTTCACGGAGAAAAAAATGAAAAAAAGAACGCTCACATTCTCTCAATGCGTCTCATTATTTATCTAGAGATTTATTGATCTCTTCAAGCAACAAATACATAATGTACGCATGTTTTGTTAAACAATTTTCGCCATGTCACGTGCCACTGTTGGCAACGCCAGAGCCTAATCGTCTACGTAGAGGACCAAAGTCACTTCATTGCCGTGTACGTAGGGCCATTCATACGCGCGCGTCATGCCCTCGTTCTCTAGGCGCGCGCCCGCAAAAGGAAGGGGCGAGCAGCGTTCATTTTGAAATTTGACCCAATTCCGCGGCGCATAGCGTTGCAAGTTTTGCCAGACGTGATCATGAATGCCTTGTCTACACATTGCGCTTGTCAGCTCGAAATTGTCAAACCTAGTGAGTGGCCCTTTAAACAAGGAGAAATGGGTATTAGCTACACAGAAAGTGAATTTTCTGGGTGACCGCATAAGCAATGATGGCATTAAACCAGACCATGACCTTACCAGCTGTATTAGCAGCATGCCTGTACTTCGTGCAAGCAGGAAGTACCGGGAGTAGTAGACTATTTTAAAAAATTTCTTCCGAATTTCCAGAAGAAAACAGAGGCTTTGAGGTCCTTGATAAAGAGGGAAATTGCGTTTGTATGGGAGGCTCCACATGATGCCGAATCGAGAAATTTATTGAATATGCTACCATCACCTGTTTTAGCGGTTTTTTGTCCACGAGAAGCCGTTGCCGGCTCGCAGGGCCCCTGCCTTTCGAGTGCCCCGAGGACCTGCTGGACGGCCCAGAGGTGTTCTTCCTGCTCGTAGCTCTTCGCGGCTTCCTCGAGCCGCGACAGGATATTGTTCTTCATCTTGCTTTTTCTGGGTGTTTCATACAGTCCCACAAGATGTGCGTGTGATCCACCGTCTCGCTCCGGCAGATCTTGCACTTGCCGGTCGTGTATGTCTCGGGGTACATGCGGTGCTTCAGTGCAGGGCTCAGTAGCGATCCTGTCTGGAGCTAGCAGTAGTACCACCTCCACTCGATCCAGCCGCGGGTGCGCGAATGGGAAAGTTCTTCGAGCCAGGTAATAGGACTTCGTAATGTCGTGATAGTCCGCCATGTGGTCCTTGGCTTCGAACCACGTTGGGCAGTTTGTCGCTGGGGCGTGGTTGGTTAACGCTCGCGCCGCTGCGCGTGCCGTCTCGTTGTGGCTTTCACAATTGCATTCCGACATGTCCCGCGTGCGCCGGGAACCACCTAATTTTTATTTTAGGGGCGAAGCTCCTTATAGCGGCACCCCTTCGTCCCTCGGAGTCGTAGTAGTAGTGTGTATCAAGTGTTACATTTTGACCTCCAAGGCGGTTCCGGTGGGAGATTTCTTCTGTGCGTTGTTGAACAATAAAAAAAATTCGCCGCGTGCACGTTACTATAGGGCGAAGGCTCCTGTCTCTCATTCCCAATTAGCAGCCATGGGCATGTACATTGAGCACTATCTGACAAGAAAGGGTTGCTACGTTATACTGGCTGGTTGTAACCTCCTTAGTTTTAAAAAAGTTTAGCCACCATTTAGCCGCAGTGCATTGAATACAGTGAACAAGTATATACCATGAACCCGAGGTGGTTAAAGGTGGGAAGTAGACACGAAGCGCATGTCGTAAGAAAGTGTGCGTGTGCCAAATCCGAATTCTCCTGTCTCTAATTTTCCATAGCCGCCATTGGCATGTACATGTAGCACTATCTGACAAGAAAGGCTTGCTACATTATACTCGCTGGGCGTAACCTCCTTGGTTTTAGAAAAGTTTAGCGAGCGTTGGGCCGCAGTGCCATGAATACAGTTAACTAGTATATACCACGAACTCGAGGTGCTTAAAGGTAGAAAGTAGACCCGGAGCGCAAGCCGAAAGAAAGTGTGCATGTGCCACTTCTCGTTTAGTCCTTGGAATGTCCGCTGCATGGTGGTGCTTCTATATGAAAAGATGCGAGATGGTGGTACTTGGAGTGTTGAATAGATGGACAAACGGACACACAGAGAGATGCATGGATGGACGCATGAATTGACGCAGGGGTGGATGCATGGAGGATCACAGGGACGGACACACGAAAAGACGCACGCACGGACGGGTGGATGGACGCATGGACAGTCACACAGACGGACGCATGGATTGACAGAAGCAAGAACGAATGGACAGACGAATGCTTCGCCCCACTCTCCATCATTCACTCCATGGATATGCTGCCAATTTTTTTTTCTTTGGCCGCACGCAATATACGCTTGGCCTCTCTACAGATTTGGTCATTCGCGAAGTTTCGCACCGGCTGTCTAGAGCCACTGAGCACCGTGTCGAAGGCAGTGTCGGCGGCGATGGCCAGGGCAGTGGCCTCCTCCTCCGCTTGTTCCGCTCTGGAATTTTTCACGCTCGATACCGTCCTTGTTGCGCCGGTCGACGCCTCGATGACGACCGCTGCGAATGTGTTTTGTTAATATTCAGCCGCGTCCACGTACCTCGCGCGTGCGTCGTTGGCGTGCAGGTCGATGATAGCCTTGGCTATCACCGCCCTTCTTCCCTTGTTGGGAACAAAGAGCGAGATTAATGTTCAGGATTCATGTTCTTCGGAATGGGGTTCGTTCTAATCTGGCGTCGGACTACTTAGGGAACGGGGAGCTTCATTTCTGCTTTGTTCGAGCATCCTATACCACGATCCTCCAGGATCGTCCTCCCGGCTTTGGTCGCAGACAGCCGCTCCAGTTGAGCGGTTCGTTGCACTTCGGCTATTTATTTTCTCGAGCGTGTTGTGTATCCCAAGCTGTAAGAGGCGGGTCGTGCTCGTGGACTCGAATAGTCCCAGTGCCGTCTTGCACGCTCTTGTGGTTACGGCATTGATTTTGTTGCATTCGTGCGGGTCGAGCCCCAGATTGTCTTGCTATCGGGGGCGCTGCCACCCCCGTCGATGATTTCGTATTTGAGCTGCAGCATCGCGTTCTGCGTGCACAGGTGCTGTCTGAAGCCGATTACCGTTGCCTGGTACATCTCTTCCCTTTCCAGGTAGTCTTGCCACCAGTTAAGAACGACGTGCTCCAGCACCCTGCCCAAGCAGGATGTGAGCGAGATGGGCCGGAGGTTGTCCGCATCTGTTGGATTCTCCGGCTAAGGAATCAGAATGGTCTTGGCTGTCTTCCACTGCTTCGGCAGCGCATCCTCTCTCCAGCAATGGTTGAAGTGTTTTGCTAGGTTCTCAATCGAGTCATCGCCTAGGTTCTTAAGCGCCTTGTTCGTGACGTGGTCTGAGCCAGCCGCCGACCAGCTGTAGAGGTCATGCAGAGCCGCGCAGACCTCATCGACGTCGATATAACGATAGAGCTTCACGTTGGGTAGGCCGCCGTATGGCGCGTGTCGCTCCGTGGGTGTAGTTGGCAGGTGTTGTTGATGCGCCTGGTGACTTCATCAGCACCGTGTACCGAGACCACACGATGTATAAGCTTGGTGAGCCTGCCCATTTAGTGCGACTTGGTCTTGGTTTCGTCTAGTAGGTGTCACAGCAGGTTCCCCTTCTTCCCGTTGTGCACATGTTCATCTGCTGCGTTGCAGATCTCGTTCTACTGTTGCGCACATAGCGCTCGGCAGGGATCTTCGATCGAACAGTTGAGCTCTGCTACTTTCTTTCTCAGCCTGTGGTTTAGCCATTGCTTTTTCTAGCGATTGAGTATCGACTGTTTTGCTTCGATGAGATGCGCTAGCCGGCTGTCTACTTTGTCGACCTCCACGTTCGTTTCAATTACTTTGGTCGCTTAGCGTACGCTCTTGGCGATTCCGGCCGTCCATGAGTTGATGTCTTCGATCTCGTCGTCATCGTCTCTCTCCTGGTTTGTGGTGTCTCGGAAGGCATCCCAGTCTATTTATTTGTGTGTTATGTTGCTGTTGTATTTCGGTATGCCGATTTCCACAATGGTGGGGTCGCTATTGAAGTCGGTCCTCGTACTTTTCCAAGTGATCGCACCACAAACATCGTTCTTGACGAACGTGAGGTCCGGAGTGGTGTCGCGGGACACTGAGTTGCCGATTCTCGTCGGATGCGTCCGATCTGTGATGAGCGTAAAGTTCTGTGGCGTCTTTGTACAGGCCGCGGCCCTATGCGGTGTACTTGTTGTAGCCCCAGGCTGGGTTCATTGTGTTGAAATTACCGCGCGCAATCAGCGTGTTGCAACCTGCTGCGGTGCTTGCTCTTTCAAACAATGTCTTGAATTTCTGCTTTCTTTTCGATAGGTTGCTGTAGACGTTGAGCAGAAGCAGGCTTCCCTTTCTCTTCGTGCCCGGGATGACTTCGGTGAGAGTGCGCTCAACCTTGATAGTGTTGTGCAGCTCGTGTTCAACGAACGTGAGTTTCTTCCCGATCAAGGGGCACAGGTCTCTGCCATCAGGCGGGCCCTTGTGCACTCTGTAGCCGGGGAGTGTCGGTGTGTCGGTGAGTGTCTCTTGTAGTAGTATCCCACCCGGCTTACGCGCGGTGCGTGTGATGGGCTGCTGGATGACTGACTTTTCCTCTCTAAGCCACGAAAGTTCCACTACCGCACTGTTACGCCTGTTGCTCATGTGCTGGAGCCGATGATTGCGTTGGCGTGTATGGGGTTTCTTGGTTCGGTGGCTGTAGTGAGAAGAGGGGCGCAGACGTCAGGTGGCTCACGATCGGCTGCAGGGTCTTTTCGATGTAGGCATATCTGTTCGTGTTCTCTGCTTTGTAGGCATCCACTGTTTGTTTCTATGCAGTTATATCTCCGATGTTCGCCACGATTATCTGTTAATTTTGGTTAATCTCTAGGAATTTCGCTTCTAAATCGTCCTTGCGTTCGTTTTCTTTTAGAGTGAAAGCTGTTATGAGAGTGCAACTCGGGTCACACGCCACCGTAGTTGTCCGCCGCCGCTGCCACCGCCACCGCCGCTGTCCGTATCCACATTTCACGAAATTAGAAAAAAATCTGGCACGAATGACACATTGGGGCTCGAACCCTGGTTGGCTGGGTGCCAGCCCAGTATTCTACCACTGCGCTACGCCAGTGCTTGAGAGTTTTTGCAAGCTTGCCTTAGGCAGGCTTGATGTCGGGAAAGCAATCGCGTCAATATGACAAATAGAGCGTTTTAAAACAGCAAAAGACCAACTTGTCGTCGCACAATGCAAATAGCGTAACGAATGGGTCGTACAATGCTCCAGCCCATTACAAAAGCTTGTTATTGTTGACCTGTTAACTGTTGGGCATACCCACTTCAGGCATAATTTCAAATCGTCGTCAGCCACTGCATGAACAATTCACACAAGATTTCTTGCAAGTGTTCAGCGTATACCACACTTCTCAGAAGAATAACGAAAAATAGTACAGCGAATGCCAGCCTACTACCAAAAAATTTATTATAATGCCATAGTGGATATCAAGGAAGTGTGCTTGCCGTGGTTACCCAATGTGTGCTTAGAAAAAGCTCTTAAAGGCCACTCTTCTTCTAGCTTTCGCTGTGACTGTGCAGCGCCTTACGCGCAGGCCTGGCGTTTTTGCTTGCGCTTGGCCTCGAACGCTCGCTTACTCAGTACTGGTTCCTCTAGGGCTATCTCCTGGCTCTTCATGATAATTTTCTCGGTCTTGCTTGTGCTTGGCATGGGTCTCTGTGGAGGCTCGTTGTTGGATAGTAGCAGCTTACAGATTTCAGCGATCTCTTTTTTGAGGTTGTTTATTGTGGTTCGCAGCTCCGCGTTCTCTTGCTTAGGGTCTCGTTGACTCAATTGTCTCATCTTGTCCATATCGTTTTTCTTCCTGGCTTCGGTGATTTTTCCGCCCGCTCCTTGTATTGTTGTCTTTTGCTGCATCGGGCCAGTCGGCCAGTCCCCTCGCTCACGTTATGCTAACCTTTTCTTGTTGAGACTTTTCTCGCTGCTGTCTCTAGATTTTGGCGCGCAATTTTTCGATGGGGTCCTTGACTTTCACGCAACTGGCGGCTTTTCGAGCGGCAGAAAATTGTTTTCCGACGGCGGCTGGCGTTTGGCCTGTCGTCGCATTCATTGTCGCCTGCGCACAACGTAGGGCATCTTGTATTTTGCCTTGCATGTTCGATCTCCAGTCGAGTTTTACCCCCACACAGCTTACATTTTGGGGTACATCTATAGTCGTCATTGGGCTTCGCAAGCCCGCAGGCTAGGAATGTCTTAATTGTAGGTACCCAAAGTACCAACGTCGGTACCTTCATCAGTACCCAAAGTACCGACGAAGTTTGGTACTCTGGGGGCTTGAAACACCACGATCGCGCTGGTCTTGCTGCCGATCATCTTTGCGCCAGCCGCTAGCGGGTTCCTCTCGTTAACAATATACTATCTAGCTCTTCAGCGTTCGCTTCCACAAGTATGCCTCTGATGACGCCCTTCACGGTGCCGTGAGGTGCCGTGTGATATGCACCGACTTAGTAGGATTTTCCTTGAATAGAGATTTCCTTGATCTTAGCATACCTTGCCGCGTTGTCTTCGTTTGGTGTACTGACGACCATAATATTTTGTTGCGTGTTGGGGCAGATGGTGTCGGCAGTGGTCTTCTCATTCATAATCTTGGCCGCGGTGAGTATAGCCATGGCGACGGTGGTGGTACCGATCTTAACGATGTCCAGTCCCCCTCTGGGTCTGACATTTATCTTGCTCTCTTCCAACGGCATGGCTGGCATGCGTGCGGCCTTGATGACCGAGGCTCTCACGTTCTTCTTCAATTTAGATTTCGGGCTTGCCTGACTTACATCGGGTCCGTTGGAAACGCCCCTGGTGGGGCCCCGCCGGCGCAGTCTCGACATACGCTTCCCCACGAGTGTCCATCCGGCTTCGTTGTGGTATCCCTCTGGGGTTATCTCTTCTCCTTGATTTTGAATGCACATTTGGTTGTCAACAATCACTGGTGTCCGAGCGGATGCCTCCATCTCAGAGCTGACGAGTGGCTGCCACCGAAGAGTACGGCAGGCGGCGGCCGGTGTTAGGCCCAGCGCACGCGGAGCATGCCTAGGCCTCGCAGTCCTTCGCACGGCGGTGGTAGACGAAGTCCCGAAGTTTGACACAAAAAGCGTGACTTTGGTCCGAGGTAACTATAGCCCTGCGTAATTGATTAGCAATGACTGAGCCGATGCGAACACGTCTGCTCGCCTCGGCGATCGCAGAGTGATTTGTAGCACCGAGGTCAAGTACGCCCAGACTGAGAATGCGACGCTTGCTGCAACGTTTGCTTGTGAACGCTTTAGGGACTTCTTAGTGGGCTACAAAGTCTTCGTCGAGACGGTCCATCGGCCACTCGTTGCAATTGGGAAGCAAAACTTATGTGAGATGTCGTTTCGGCAGATCAGTGACGCTTTAGTTATTTTTATTTTTTGAGACTGATTTAGAGTTTTATTCATCTACTTTTGTATGCAGTATATGAAATGACGGTTGTGTCAAACCTTTTTGCAGTCATGAGCTCATTCCGCTTGCTCAAGCAAACCATGCCGGGCGCTATGTACATTGAGACAAACACAGACGCATGCCACGTGCGCTGAAATTCATCATTCGAAGATGAATATTTCCTGAGGATGGAGGGAGGGGTGGAGCTATTTGAGAAAAAATTGCCCCATATCACATATACGGGTCATTTCTGAAGGTACTTTGCTGCCCAGATTTTGAAATTACGTCGACACCGCTCTTAAAAATTACTCAAATCTTGGCGACAATTATCAAATAGAATTTTTGTTTCGCGGTGATGTTGTAAAGCAAGGTGAACGCATGGGATGCCTCATGAGAACAATGCCTTGAACCGGTCATGCTATGTATAGCTCACAAACATATTTAATAAGTTTTGTATTGAAGGTATACAGGAACGATGGATCCGATGCCTCAACGTTATCTTCTTTATTTCCCGATACCACGCGCTCATCGTAGTCTTCCTTCATATGTACAACACTTACCCGGCTGATTAAAAAAAACTATAGCTTGCGTAGCTCATAGTACTTCAATGGAGCATTTTTTTCCTCGTTGGCTCTTCCATGATGGCTGGCCGGACATTTTGTTCTGCAGTGAAGATGGTTCCAACGGCACTCCGCCGTGGCGGTCTAGTGGCTAAGGTACTCGGCTGCTGACCCGCAGGTCATGGGATCAAATTCTGACTGTGGCGGCTGCATTTCCGATGGAGGCGGAAATGTTGTACGCCCGTGCGTTCAAATTTGGGACGACGTTAAGGAACCCCAGGTGGTCGAAATTTCTGGAGCCCTCCTCTACGACGTCTCTCATATTCATATGGTGGTTTTGGGACGTTAAACCCCCGAATGTCATCATCATCATCACCACCATCATGGTTCTAACGGCAGTGAAGATGGTTCCAACTGCAGTGAATATGGTTCGTTTGTTTGGGTTCCTTGCCGTGGCGTAGGTGGACAGTCGCCGTGTTGTTCACTCGCAGGTGCGCTACCTTGAAAAGGTTCATCCTATGAGGGCAGATTTCAATTTAGAATTCCAGGTCGACTACTTGTCAGCTTCTCCGCGGCTTCTGCGTGTACTGCGTGAAACTTGGAAGAGTTCCATACGCGGCCGTCTTCCAAAAGAAACGAGGCTGGCCCTCGTTACTTAAAGATTTTCTTCGGTTCCGAAAAATGCGAGAATATTTTTTCATGAGCAGATGGCTTTCTCCCACAAACGTAGTCACCGACGGAAAAGTTTCTGGTCCGAGCTCCACGGCGACAGTCAGTGTAAAGTTTGGAAAAAGCTTGCTTTTGTTGGACACGCTGACGCAGCCGTTTTATCGACTGTGCTGGATTTTCGTGAAATGAAGAATCGGGTAATCCAAGAATGCTTAAGCGAGTTCGTAACACCCTCAGTAGACAACAAGGTAACAAGGGCACTATGGTCAGTTCGCAAAACTGACCATAGTGCCAAATTCGCAAAACGAAGGGGCGACCCCTAGAAGTACGCGTGCCAGTGTTCACTAGCCCAAGCACAAGCTAAGTATTCGAGTTCGCCTGTAGAATATGTTTTTGTGGGCTCAAGGTCCGGGAGGCAAAGGCAACCGTCTGTAGACTTCATTCGCTTTCTTGTTGTATCACAGAGCCTAGCCCATATCCCAAGGCCTCGGTCGTGACGATGACGTGAAAGTTCGCATCAAAGCAATGTAGAACCTTGCAAGTTGTCAGCAGCTATTTCAAATGAACGAAACTTTCTTCGGCAGCTGACATCCAAGCAAATGGTTCGTTGCCTCGGAGCAATGCCCGTAGAGGTTCCATAGCATCCGAAAACTGGGTAACGAACTTTGTGTGAAATCCCGCCAGGCCAAGCAGGGAACAAAGTTAATTTATGTTTGAAGGCACCAGAGCTTCTTTCATCGCTTGGATAGATGACGTTAGCGGAAAGAGTCCTTTGCCATTCACAACATGTCCCAGGAACGTGAGCTTCGTGACGTCGAAATCGCACTTGTGATTTAGTCTCGGGCCTGCTTTAGAAAGTCGCTGCAAAACGTTGCGAAGGTTTGCAAGATGGTCTTCTAGAGAACGGCCATAGACGATGATGTCGTCTATGTAAAAAAAGTACACCTTTGCACCCTTTCTGTATGAGATACATCATTTTCTGCAACGCCGACGGCGCTGAAGCCAAGCCGAAGCATACTATTTTGAAGCGAAAAAGCCCGTCGTGCGTAATGAAAGTAGTCAGATCACCACTTGCAGGATCGAGTTTAACCCTTTCAGCTCTGAATTTATTTTGGAAGGATAAACTTTTTGTGCGCGTTTTTCTCGTAGTTAGGACCTCAGAAGACCACAAGCAAAAAAAATTGAGCCACTGGTACAAGCATTTTTGGATTAATTAACGTGGCATCAAAGTAGGTGTTTAGGGCCCAGTGATTGGAAAATAAAAGTTATAATGGCTTCCTTTCTTCTGACAATCAATGGTGTACAGAAAATGGAACCAACGTCTTACTTTTCATCCGAATACTCACTGAAACAGCTTCAGTACGTCGTCCCGAAAATGGCGCTTAACCGCCTCAACTTACGCGCCTCGGCTTCACGGAACACTTCGGTCGCGCTTCTTCTTTGTGGCTGCTACCTCCACAAACGTGCCGCAATATTGGTGTCAATTGCAGTGGGAATAATTGAAGAACTATGCTCTCAAGATTGAGTAGTTTTGGTTACGTTTCCGAGGTACTAGGGGAAATGTTGTGCGGTGGTGTCAATTAACACCGCCAGTGCCAAAAGGGTTAAGTTGACGGTAAGCATACGCCAAATCCAGCTTCGAGAATCGCTTAGCGCCAACTAAGCTGTGCAACAGCTCATCTGTCTGTGGTAGTGGAAAGCTTGATTATTGGTATGTGGGGTTTAACATCCCAAAATCACCATATAATTGAGAGACACCGTAGTGGAGGGCTCCAGAAATTTAATTTCAACCACCTGTGGTTCTTTTACGTGCGCCCACATCTGAGAATACGAGCCTACATCATTTCCGCCTTCATCGGGAATGCAGTCGCCGCAGCCGGGATTAAATATCGTGACCTGCGCGTCAGCAGCCGAGTACCTTAGCCACTAGACTACCGCGGTGGGGCGTGGTAGTGGAAAGCTATACACAATTATAGCTTTATTAGGCTGTCGCAGATCAACACCTATTCGTATTGAGCCATCCTTTTTCTGAATAACCACTATAGGAAAACCACTGAGAGGCATCGACGGGCTCGATTGTGCCTGGAGCTTCAAGTTTCTGCAGCTCAGGTGACACCTGCTCACGTAGGGTAAATGGCAGCCGTCGTAATTTGCTGGCAATGGTGGTGGTGGCAATGGAATGGACTCACGAACCTTAACTTTGTGTTTGAATCCTTTGGCAAGTCCGAGCTGTTAGTCAAAGAGATGCTCATACTCTGAACAACTCAGTTGGCAATGTATATAGGAGTGCTGGAGGACAATGCAAGGCACTGAAGTGATTTACCTTCAATTTTCATCTGTAGTGGCGCAATGGCGTCTAAGTCCAATACAGTGGTGCCTTTAGATACAAAATACATCAAAATAGAAGCAGTTCTGTCTTGAAACGCAGCTGAATCGACAAAACATCCTCGAACTCTTATTTTGGACTTGTAGTAGTCAAAAAGCTGCACTGAGTTCGACTTCAGAGGTCAAGTGCTTGCAAAAAACGGACGATAGAGTTCTTCAGCCAAAATAGGGAAAGAAGATTGAGTATCAACTAGAAACAAGATAGCGTGACCTTTCACTGCGTTGGATGCGTAAATGCCATGCTTGTGTCCCTTGACCACACAAACTGTTTTGCCGCTTCACTGAAAGCTAGTGTCGTCATCGTCATCAACTTCTCAAACTTTCACAGAGTATCCAGACGACCTGCACATAACGTCTAACTGCCCAATCTTCTCGCAGCGACGACATCTGTGCCGGCAAGCTTTACATGCAGGATTATTTGCAAGGTGATCAGCCACCCCTCAAAGATAACAAGCTTGAAAGTTGGCGGTGCCTTGTACAGTATAACCCCTTGCTTTGCATTTAGCACAACATGTGCATTGCTTTCTTTGTTCTGGAGGCAAAGAAGAGCTTTGCGCCTTTTCAACGTGGCAAACTGAAGCGTCATCGCAAAATTCTTTAACTTGGCTCACGGTTTGTTCGTACTGGTTAGCGAATGTAATAGCTCGTGAGATCGTCAGTGAGGAGCCTTCAAAATGTAAACGCTCACGTAACTGACGATTCGTAGTCTTCGAGACGAGCTGATCACGTAATATTTCATCAGCGAGACTTCCAAATTAACAAGCAGTGATGAGAATTCGCAAATCAGTGATGTATTCATCCACTGTCTTACCTACATGCTGAGCACGGGGACTGAACCGTTGTCGAGCCACGATGATATTGACTGAACGGTTGAAATGGTCCGAAAGCAATGCAATTTTAGAATCATATACACATCGTTTGTCGAGCCAGTGTCAGCTGTACTCGAAGAGCTGGGAAGTGCAGCGGTAGCATAGCCCGACTGCAAGCCCATTGGCTTCAATGTGAAAAAAAGCCGCTGCCCCTAATGCCAGGACAGGTGAGCAGGATCGCTTTCTGGTGGTCGGCTAGAGATCTGAAGCTCCAGAAGCCACCACGTACGTCTGAAAGGCCTGCTTCCACTGGTCCCATGGGACAGCCGGACGACCAGGCGAAGGCAGGAAAGGTGGTGGTAATCCCAAAAGGCTCATTGTGATGATGCAGCAGAAATCAGCAGGAACGTTGTTCTTGCATGGGTTGAAATCTCGTGGCCAATATGTTGCATTTAGAATATACAGGAACGATGCGTCCGATGCTTTAACATCATCCTTTTTATTTCCTAATACCACGCACTCATACCTCATCTTCTTTCCTATATACAACAATCAGAAAATGAGAAATGTGTGGCCAAGATTGTGACGTGCGAGGCGGGGGCAGCAGCCGAGAGCCTCGTGGGCAGCGTGTTTGAGACCACTGGTTCAAAGCTACACCCGTTGCAAAGCCCTGGGACATAATTATTAATCCCCAAAGGCGTCAACAAAGTGTGCAACTGCTATAGGTATGCGCATTGTAGTACGGACGCATTGTGGGTATACCTCGCTATATTACACAGTGGTCATTATGCCACAATTCATCATCAACAGCCAATGCCACTCGCGCAAACTTACTTAGTGGCATGGTTGAAACGTCCACCGAGAAACGAAGCCTAAAGAGATGTAAACGGCGCTAGATTACGCTATAGCGTCCCGTTTCTGAGCGCAACGCTCAGCAAGTGTCCGCGACACGAGCATGGGTCTCTACGGGCGCGTGTAGCGTGTGACAGCCATAGGTCGGAGAACTCACTCATGAGTTGACCCACTCGGACTCAGGTCGAGCCGTGAGTAGGCTGAGTGAGTGCGGTCGAGTAATGTTTTGATGAGCTTGAGTCTGAGTGAGTCCGGCTGAATAAGATTTTTGTGAGCGCAAGCCCGAGTGAGTTCGGCTCAGAAAAATTTCAGGTAGTCCGAGTCCGAGTGAGTCCGAAGCTCAGAATATATTTTATGACTGAGCGTGAGTGAGTTCTATAGCTTTTGCCGACCTGTGGTGAGAGCACTGTTTTTTCTTCCAAGCATATTCGGGCGAGAACTTCTTTCCGGCTCTGCGGTCGTTGTAATAAAGGTATTCTTGGAATAGAAACCGTAATGATATAAAAGGCATAACAAAACATGAAATTAGGCAAAATTGTGCATAGCTAATAGACAGTTTTTGAGCGCAAAAACAAGACATTCACGAAACGAGATAAACTATAGACGGGTGCTTCTTGTCACATTTTGTCTGTCTCGCTTTTGAGAAAGTTTTTGTTTCTGCGCTCAAAATTATCCCCTTAAGTGCGAAGGGGCGGGGAAAATAAGCTCTTATTTAGACAGCTAAACGATGCCGTAAGATCCAATGCCTATTGGATATGATGATATCAGAACACACGTACGACCATAATGACTAACAAAAATTACTTAATTTCACTGAAAGATAACGAGAGCTGGGATCCTGGCGGAGCAGATCTCAACCACGCGCCTCTTTTAGAACTAATGTTGTTATGAGATTATACAACTCGGGTCAAGCGCAGTTGTCCACCGCCGCTGCTGCCACCGCCGGTGTCCGTAACCACATCGCACCATTGACACAGTAAGGCTTGAACCCGGGTCCGCTGGGTGCAAGCCCAGTATTCTGCCACTGAGCTACGCTCGTTTTTCCCCTCTTATTGTATTCTTGACAACAGGTCAAGTTAATCTGACAATCACACATGAGACGCATTTCTTGTGTGTTAACGCATCAAACAAAGATAGTAAATCTTCAACGCAGTCGGTAGTCTTACACACATCTCGCACCTTGATACACTCAGAAACACTCACGAACAAATAGAACTCTTACATCACAGTGTCTGGACAATAACATACTTCGCCAAACCGAATGATGACCAAGTAAGAAAATAATGTCCAAGTGTTGCACAGAACTATCACAAGGCAAAAAACGGATTCCTTGTGGAGTAAGAGGTAAATATGCTTTAAAGCCCTTTGTAAAATGTCGCAAAAGAAAATAGCATTCTTACAATCAATAAATACATGTTCAATGATCTCAGTTTTTTTACACAGGAGATAGCTGCTTCCACATGGTACATACATCCCTCTCTCTTCAAGCCACATTTTCACTTGCAAGGTTCCCGTATGAAGCTTGAAAGAGAATGTTTAAACATTGGGTGGTGTCCACATGTTTTTCACTCGCTTTAGTACGTCTTGTCTATATGATTTTTTATAGTTTGAACAGTAAAGACGCACAGGAAAAACATCCTCTATGAAGTCTTTCATAAGGCGCTTCCTTTTCACTTTAGTTAGGTAATATTTCGAAAGCCTGGCCCTTAAGAAACGATATGACAACACAACTTCGCGCAAGAACGGTGACAAGGTGTGTCGTTCTCCTCTGTCTGAAGATAAAAAGAAGTGAGGCATGCGGTGTAATAGCGTTGTTTGAAATAAAGAACACAAAAAAGCGTCTCTCTGGTCCCTTATTTGCAGGAAACGTGATATTACTGGTTAAGAAACATATGGCACAAAGATAGCCCTCCTTGCTTAAAACGCCGAAACAAGTTCGTTCTAGATGTTCGCTCCCACGTAGAGCTCTAGATGATCGTGGCGAATATCCTGTGGATTTTATTAATTCTTTTACGCGTACAACTGAATACTTGTAAAAGGTACATAAGTTTAGCAGCCAGAAACGCGTTACATACAGCTGACCAAGAAAAAACTGATAAGTCACGACCACCCAATCCTTCGGCTGTCGCACGCAGTTCTTCCACCCTTTCATGCCAAAACGCTTCACTGCCTTGATACCTGTCCAATGGTGCCCCTATGTAACGACTTGGTGTTGTGAGCCACTGAATACTTCCAAAGGAACTGGGCGTTAGGTCCCAATTACCATGCCACAAAACAATGCCTTCTTTCTTTGTTCATTAAGCTTCCACTCGTGTCACAAAACCTTTCAGTGATTCCCAATAACGAAGCGACTCTCTATCAACATAAAAAAATGGCAATATCGCCAGCGTTTGCCAAAACACGCCCTTCACATGACTGCAACCTGAAACCTTTAACCCCTGCGTGGTGAATTACTTTCCGATAGTGGTTCTAAAAATAGAGCAAAAAAGCAAAGGTTTTAAAGGACACCCCTGGTACACGGAAGAAAGTACTTGTATACGCTGTGAGAGTTCTCCATTTACAATTAAATTTGTGGTTGAACTTTTGGATGCTAATCTAATACCTTTACATATGATCGCACCAAGGCCAACGTACTCAGCAAGCGTGAAGGGTATATTATGTGGAACGATGTCGAAAGCCTTGGTTAGAGCAATTCGTAACATGGCTCCTTTCAGAAGTGCAGCGTCACAATACTCCCAAATGCTCCTGGCGACATGAATATTTGTGAATATGCTCCTACGCTTGATGCCGCAAGTCTGATGCGGCCCGACCAACTTGTATACAAATCCTTGCAACGTCCTAGCCAGAACTTTCATAAACACCTTATAATCTAGTTTTGCTAGCGTGATTGGCCTGTATCCTGTCACTTTGCGTAAAACATGTTGCTCTTTTCTTTTAGGAATCGGTACAGTGTGCGCACGATTAAACGATGGAGGCAGAGTTCCTCGATCTTACTCTGAAGAAACGTCGTACAACGCTGCGGCCATATCCTCATTGAACTCCTTGTAAAAGGCAGCACTGATACCATCTGGACCGGGAGATTTTCCCATGCCAAGATTATTTATGCCCTCCTAATTATCTCGTATACTAATAGACATGTCAAATAAATGTGTGCCCTCAGCATTAAGCATCAGCATTTCTATCAAGAACTCATCTGCAAAACCCGGCTTCTTTGGCTCACAATAAGCAAACAATTATTGATAATAGCTTTCAAAAGCTTTCATGATACCTTTATGTTCTCTCAATACTTTACCATTCAATTCTATCTCTGATATGCCGTGAGCTCGAGCGTATGCCTTTTCATCTGAGAGGGCACGCTTTGTAGGGGCTTCACCCACAAGGTATCTGTCAGCTCTTGCGCGCATAATTGCGCCTTTATATTTATCCTCTTCAAGACATTCAATTCTGTTTTTGACAACCTGCAGCTGATGTTTAAATAAGCCCGGGTTTCCTGCTTCAATTTTCACCAAACCATTGAGCTCCACCCGGAGCTCGCGTTCCTGTTTTCAAGCTTGGTACTGCAAGTGACAACCACACTCTATTGCCATCATTTTTATCCTTTGCTTTAATAGTTCCCATTTTTCCGTGGCACTCATTTCTGCGTTTTTGAAAAAAAAAATCTCGATTTCCTTCTTTGTCTTATCAACAAACCCTTCATGCGTAATTATCTTAGTATTCAGTTTCCATGTTTCCCATACAACCTTTTTTTTGCACTTACGACCTATCTCAAACGAGACTAAGCAATGATCACTGAAGGAAACAGCATAAACGTCATAGCTCTGATAAAAACTCTGACATAGCTCCGATTGTCAGAACAATCATATGCTCGATCTAGTCGTGCGTGACTAGAGCCTTGAAAATGTGTGAAGTGTTGGTGACTATTACCCTTCGCAAACAGAGCCACGTCATGCAAAAAGAACTTATTAAGGTTATCTCTATGCAAATCAATGCTTTCATTACTTAATTTAGCAATATACGTACAATATTATTGGGCCAGAACACAATTGAAGTCGCCAGACGGAATTACCCATCTCTGACATTCAAAGTACGCTTGCATTTCACGGAAAAACAAACATCTGTCTCTCAAATTTGTAGGTGCGTATGCACAGATAACTCTCAATTTAGTGTTCCCGTAACAAAAGTCACATAAAATGAAACGCCCATGTAATCAAGCCCTGGTGAACTTATCTACTACAATACGAAGCGAGTTCTTGACAAAAAATAATACATCCGGCTGATGCTCCCACTGCATGGCTCACACACGCATTGTACCACAATGAAAATTCTGATACCAAGCTATCGGTCGCGTCCTCAGTACTAACTTTAGTCACCCGGACCGCGAGCAAGTCAAGGTCTTTTTCTTGCATCAAGTGTTTCAACTGGTACTGTTTGCGACGCGCTCCTAGACCACGTACATTCAGCGTACCAATGCGTAAAGGCACAGTCATGCTAGCCATGTTGATGACAAGGATGAAACTACAATACTGCGCTTACCGTGTCTCGTACACCGTGCAGTGGGAAAACCGGGGTCTTACGCGTCTCGATTCTGTCCCCGAAACGGCGACGATGACGCCGAATGGGTTTCGAGGGCATATTTTAGATGCGGAGCATCTAATACTCGAGGCTTGTAGTGCGGCGCCGTCTGCAAGCTTCCTCCTCCTTCTTCCACCATCTGTGCATCCCTTCCTCCTCTACACACCGCGCGCGCTTCACTCCTCCACCATCTGTGCACCCTTCCTCCTCTACATTCCGCGTGCGCTTTTCCTCTTCACGAACATTCGCTAGCTGTATAATGTAGCGCGCATGCGCCGTCACGCTTCGAGAACATCGGCAGCTGACGCGCGCGCATGCGCCGTCGCGCTTCGAGAACATCGGCAGCTGACGCGCGCGCATGCGCCGTTGCGCTTCTCCTCCTTCTCGAACATTCGACAGCTGACAGTGCATGCGCCGTCGCGCTGTATATATACTCAAGGTCGGCGCTCGCTCGCTCAGTTGCCGCTCGTCGGTTGGTTTGTACGGCGCGTCGACGTCCAAGGTCGCGGTGAAATGAATTCCAACGAATCCACAAACACAATGATCGACGTCCCTTCGACCAGCGCCGCCCTTTCGCATACGTGTGTACGTGTTCACTCATTTAACACCCCCTCCTACAACCACGTTAACCAATTTAGCCATCGACCCAAGTAAGTCGCAATTTAACACCCCATTTCACAACCACGTTAACCAATTTAGCCATCGACCCAAGTAAGTCGCACTTTAACACCCCGTTAACCAATTATATGCTCCGCATCCTCCTCAGTGTTCCCCCGAGGGAAGCTGCGGGCATTTTTTTTTTACTCTTAGCGCCCGTGACGCGATGCCACAGACGCTCCGGGCGTTTCAGGTTGCGTTTGGTGCTTTCCACTTGGGTACGCTTACCGCGTCCCACAGTCGCTTCCGGAGACTTTGCGCTGGCTGGTGCATGTGACTTGTTGGCAAACTTGCCTTAGACAGGCTTGATGTCGGGAAAGCAATCACGTCAATACGACTTATAAAGCGTTTTACAACAGCGAAAGAACAACCAGTTGTAACACAATGCGAGTGGGCCGTCCAATGCCCCCAACCTATCACAAAAGCTTGTTCTTGTTCAGCTGTTAACTGTGCTTGCTTGCTTGCTTGATCTTTTCTTTTGTGGCTCTCACCCACTAAGGGGAATTGACCAAGAAGCCGGTGGTTAATGCTAGTCAATACCTTTAGGTCCATACTAGGGGAATAACATTACTTTGTTTTGACTGTGAAGTTCATTTGGCACAATGTAAAAAAAAGGGGGGGGAGGAGTGAAATAATAAAATCTGTTGAATATTTGAGGTGGATTGGTTATATGAAATCCTTCTGAAGGTTAAATCATTACAGTGTAACAGCTAAATATTAAATGGTAGATTGGCTAGTAAAAATTGAGAGCTGATCAATGGCTCAGCAAGGTAATCTTCTTGTATTACATCGGAATTCACAGAGAGCCCCACAGATGTTCCTGTCGCTGTGTCCTACTGAAGCGGCCCCAAAAGACTAAATATTAGGCGTAGTAAGTGATATTCCTAGTTTTTTTATTGAAAATTCGAAGCAATTTTTTCATGTGAGAAGTAAATGGTGAGAAGTAAATGGTTTTCATGTGAGAAGCAAATGTGAGACATGTGAGAAGTAAATGGTCGATATGTTCAAGTTCGTTACAGCTTGAGCACAGAAGGGATGGCACCAGACCAGACCTCTTTAAGTAGAAATTAGGAGGTTGCATACGGCAACATAATTTTGTTATAGAGACTTACAATTTACGCGTGGAACACCATTTATTATTTCATGCGAAGTGCAGCTGCGTGAAATCTGGATTCGGTATCGTAATTTTTGATGAGTCTTCAAGAAGGGAAAGTTTTCTGAACCTCACTGCTGTTACATAAGCTGTAGGAGGCATGATTGGCACAATCGGAAGATCAAGGGATGTTCGCGCCAGTGTGTCAGCCATCTCACTTATAAATATACTACGATGGCCTGGCACCCATATCATTCGCACTAGACGAATGTTTGCTGGTATTAATGATTTAAAAGTTTATAGTACTGCTGATGCCAATGACGATGATGAAAATTAGCACACGGAACACGAGTCAGTCACTATCACAGCTGTTGAATAAGTCGCAGGATGCTTACAAAGAGCTAGTATAACGGGCGTTAATTCCGCTTCAAATATTGGTGTATAATCTGGGAGGCGTAATGAAAATGACCAGAATAATGAGAGAGAAAAAATACCCACACCTGCTTCTCGCCACTCATAGATGCATCCGTTGCAATTACTAAATTAGTACTTAATTGAGAGAGGTGTTCTTATAGTAAGCAAATCAAATATTTAGGGGGCAAATGTTTAGCGTTCATGGGGAAGATATTGTCAAATTTTATTTGCACTTGGCCGATTGGTTTGACAGATGGTGTGATCTCGAATATATTAACATTTAAAGCATCTAGAAGTGTTTGAACAAATAGCACTTGGGGTTTATATACATGGGACCAATGCTCATTGAAAAAGACACCAGGCTCGGCAAAAAATCCAAACTGTCGCCTTCTTAAAGTGGATTCAGAAAATTTTAAATAGGTTTTTACTGTTAAAATACGAAATCTGCAAGCAACAGTGGGTATCCGAGCTTCTTGATAGAAAACATTGTTTGCTGTGAATTTTGGCACACCTAAACAACTATGAAGAGCTTCCCGCTCTAAGAGAATGAAGGGGTTTATTTTGTATGCTGGTCCACCATAGAATAGTACACATCCGAATTCAAGAATCGGACGAACGTACATGCGATAAATCATGATCAGCGTATCTCTGCGAAGACCGGAACGGAGGCGGCCAAGCCTACCTATCATCCCAACAGCGCATGTAGCCTTAATTTTAATATGTTCAATGTGATCACGCCAGCTCAGTTTTTGATCGTACAATACACCCAGATATTTAGTACAGTTAACTTGGGGAATTATTTCTTGATAGTACTGAACGTAAATAGTAACTGGTACGTCCAATAGAAAAACTATTATAGCACTTTTGGTTACGTTCAGATTCATATGAGTTTTCTGAAACCAGGTTTCCAATGTTGCCAAATAAAACTGTAAGTCGAATGTAGTAAATGAATATCACAGTCAGATGCAAAAAACGCAATATCATCTGCATATACATATACTTGTACCTTATCACTCAGTGGTATTGAACTTAACAAAATGTTAAAGAGCACTGGCGATAGAGCAGAGCACTGAGGAACACATCTAGTTTGGCTATATTTCGGTGTGGAAACACCTCGTTGGAAGCAATAAAATTTTCTGTCTTTTGAAAATTCGTAAATCCAATTTGTTATGCACTGCGGGAACGTTAGCTCTTTTACGGCATTGATAAGAATAGCATGTTCAACACTATCATATGCCTTGGCTAAATAAAGGGTTACTAGGGCCGCATATTGTCGTCTGTGGCGAGCAAGCTTTATACGAGCCTCTAAATCAACGTGCGCCCACCATATAGAGTAACCTGATCTAAATCCAATCTGGCACACACTGAGTATTGCATTATCTGTTATGAACTTCATAATTCTAATGTAAAGTATTCTTTCTATTAACTTAACTACATGTGATGTTAAAGCGATTGGTCCAATGTTACTTATCTGCATTCCTAGTCCCTGTTTTTTAAGAAGCGGTATTATTTTTGCAAGTCTCCAGCCAGGAGGTATCCAAGTATTTTCAAGTGAATGGTTGACAACGTTAAGAAGGTCTTCAGGAGAGATGTCGAATAATATTTTTAACATTCCTGAAGTGACGCCATCTGGTCCAGGACCTGTGTTTGGCAGAATACGAACGACGTGAGCAAGTTCATCCCTACTTACTTCAATAAAATTATTTCCGAATGAAGGTTTTACAAACTTTATTTGAATTATTGATGTAAATCTCTTCTCTAATCCTAATGCAGTTTCAGTTAATGTATCATCCAACTTGTTTGGAGAAAAAATTAACTGAGTCAATATTTACCGGTGCTGTAATAGCTTTACGATTACGGAGAAATCTGAATAGAGCTTTCTTGTTGCCGCTCTTGGATAGATAGCTATACCGTTTTTCTTCATAATCGTCTTTCGCTAACAAAACTATTGTCTTAAACGTAGGTTTAGCAAATAAATAATTTCTCCAATTTGTAGGACATTGGTTGGTAAGGAGTTTTTTTCCCATGACGCTTTGCGGCGTCTATAATCTCTAGAACAATCCAGATTCCACAAGGCAGATATGAATTTTCCTTTTGTTGAAGATATACTGAACTGTGATTTTTTAATTGTACACTTTAGAGTGAAACAAAGGCTCATAGCTTTCATATTTGATTCCATACTGGGCAAGGAAGACAACGTTGACTGTATATTCTTTTAAATTTAGAGTAGTTTACAAAACTTTGCAGCCTGCGATCTACCGTCACTAAAGAAATGCTGAATTCAAATACCAGAGGGCAGTGATCGCTACTTGTAGCGGTATCAAGAACAGTTCAAGACGATATTGTCACATTTGAGCTAGCAAATTTAAGATCTAAAACGGACCTCGAATTAAATCGAAGGAATGTGGGAACTCTAGAATTCAAACAAATAAGGTTATTCCGATTAGCCCAGTCCCACAACCGTTTTCCTGATGAATCAGTGCGGAATCCCCACGACACGTGATGGGAATTGAAGTCTCCCGCAAATAGTATACTGTTTCTGCAAAAACTCAGTCACATCAAGGGCTCTTTCATCTTGTATTCTAGCTGGAAAATAGTTTCTGACTATAGATAGTGGCACGCATCCGGGAAAGTGAACTTCCATAACCAATACTTCATAATCGTGTGATATTTGTTTGTAAACTAAGTGTGCTTTGTGGAAAACTTTGCATGAGATGAAAAAAATTAATCCTCCACCACGCGAGTCTCTGTCCAGTCGAAAGCACTGATAGTTATTTAGACAGAAGTTTTGATCAGCAGACAGCCAAGTTTCTTGTAGCATTATGACGTCTGGAGATTGTTGAGAAATTAGGTATAATAAGTCTGTAGTTGCAGAGAGAATTTAAAGGCAGTTTCATTGAAATACTCTAAGGCACCCTATGATGATAAACAAGCAGTAGCAGCTGCTTGACCTAAAATACTGTCTATTAAGAAGTCTGCTTTAGTCCTAGGTTCCTCCACACTCTCTTTTATTTTTGGATGAGAAGAATTATTGAATTTGCTAGTAGGGGATCTGGTGCGCTGCAAAAGACGAGCATTCATATCTACATCCCGACTACTTATTGATTCTGAATCAGATATACCTTCCTGCTCAGTTGTGTTAGATCTGGAAGGCCTTGCCTCATTATCGATAGAGGCATCTGACTGATGTTCGGCAGGCTTATTGATTGAGGCACTAGGGGGTTGGATACGCTTAGTTATTCGATCAGATACGCGCGACATTTGTGAATCTATAATATTATTGAGTGAGTCGGACAGATTCAGTAAAAGTTTTCTAATACTTTTTCTACGGCCTTTTCTACCATAGTTGAAATATACTGAGAAAGTGATGCATCTATAGCAACAGGTGGAAGAGCTGCTATGCCGACATAACCGTTGTTCCTGCTTTGAATTTCTGCCATTGCTTCTCTACGAGAGCATCGTCTCCTTTCAATGATTTCAATAACCTAAAGCTCATTTGATCTTGTAGGGCAGTTAGGATCGTCTGCAGCGAGATTTTCCTTGCACAAGCAGCATGTCTGATTGTCTGATTGGTACTCAGCAGTACTATGACCAGCCCCGTATATGGCCCCGCATATGCGGCATCGAGTGTCCGATCGACAACCTTTAGTACTGCGTCCAAAGCGCCAGCATTTCGCACATTGGAACGGACGGGGAGCTAAAGCTTCGACACTATAGATCAGCGACCATGCCTTGATCTCCGAAGGGCAATCCGTTCCAGCGAATGTGGCAATGACAGTTTCAGTGGGAACTTTCTGTTTGTTCTCCTGTTTGGTACAGCGGTAAACAGAAATAACACATGCGGGAGAAAGATGTCCAAGACTACTGCTGGGCTTAGACTTGCATCTACCCCCCGAACCAATCGTTTGCAGCAAGCTAGATGACGTGGGATAAAAGAGCTCACCGGATCTGATGCAAAAGTAGTGCACTTCAGACGGTCTTGGATACAAGCCTTGTCTGGTGAGCAGCATAGTATCCCCCCGTGTCCAAACTGACGAACCTCTGTTATCAGTAGAGAGTGGGGAGTGGTCGCACGAAGTTCCGTTTGAATTGTCTTGGGATTCTTCATACGAATGAACCCACCGGTTGTCGGCGCCAAAGCGACAGGAACGCTACGGTTTCCATTGCGGAGAAACAACTCCAGGGGCAGATATTAAAGGAGAACAGAGGCTGACCAGAGGGTAGGCCTCTGGCCCGGAGAAGAAACAGTCATGAAATAAGATGAAGTTGCACCTAGCAATGCACTCGACACAGTTGCGGAACAAGAGGTAGATCTAATAAAATAAAAGTAATCGGTTGCTACTTCACCGCAAGCCTGAAGATGGAACAAGGAACGTTGGGACCTGCAAAGCTGTAGCACGCAGCAATGGCGCCCTTCAATGGCGTTGCAGCAGAGACCGCCTTGCCTCACCAGCGAACGCAAGCTGTGGCACATACCCACTTCAGGCATAATTTCTCATCGTCGTCAGCCACTGCACGAACGATTGGCACAAACTTCCTTGCAAGTGTTTATCGGATACCACACTTCTCAGAAGAATGAAAAATAGCATAGCGAATGCCGGCCTACTATCCAAAAATTTGTTGTTAATGCCCTAGTGGGTATCAAGCAAGTGTGCTTGCAGTAGTTGCCCGATGAGTGTTTTGAAAAGGCTCTGAAAGGCCACTCTTCTAGCTTTTGCTGTGACTGTGTTGCGCCTTCCGCGCAGGCCTGGCGTTTTTCTTTTCACATTGCCTTCGAGATTCGCTGGAGCAATATGTGTCACAGTCGATGGTTCTGGTTAGAGTTTAAGACTAATATTAAGGCGAAAGCCTTAGCTCATCAAACGAGAAAGGTGACCGTCTGCGTCAACATGAACGAAAGTGATCACGTGATCAAACATTACGGCTCAATGACGTCATCACGACGTCACAGATCGTCAAAGTTTGTGGCATCATCACGAGGTCACATGACTCCTCGAGGAAGATGCATGCACTACCGGGCCACGCTCAGCCGCGAAAAATCCGCTTTGTACCAAACCAGCATGCTTCCAGTCGCACACCCAGGAGCGTGGTCGTGCTGTCCAGTGCGCGCGCCATCTGATGAGATCTTCTTAATCGGGTGCAGCAACACATTTAAGGCGAACACTTTTAATGACTAATACTCGCGCCCAACCATCCCTCCGACCGTGGCCTGGAATGGCGCCATCTGCGGTCTCTCCCCCACACACTTTCTAAGCAATTACGTGAAGGTAGAGTAAATCTATGTGGTCGCGAGTGCAAGCACGGTCATGTGGCGGCTTCCCGTGGTGGTAGCGGTAACTGTGCAGCTCACGACGTGAACTTCGAGACGGCGGGTGCACAAGCTGCGCGCCCGCCATATCGGAGGCCATGCTCACGCTGCTCAAATCTGCCAAAACACCGTGGACAGTCGTGCGAGTTTATGCCATCATTTTACTGAGGGAACGATTGCTAAATGACTAACTATCGGTTGCGAGTTACAAGCCACGAGCTGTTAATATTTGGCTGAAGTGTTCTCACGAGTTTCGATTACTGATCGGAAACTTTTTCTGACCGCGCTAAAAAGTGCTAAGAGGCCCCTTTAAGCTACAACGTTTTACTGAACGTGAAAGTGACAGAGAATTTGAAGTTTCTCAATCGCCACATGTGGCCGTACCTCATCGCCAGAGAGGGACAACATTCGTACGCTTCATGCATGGTCTCGTGGTCTGAACCCAAGATTTTATTTCCGCAGTCGCGCCCAAATGTTTTCTGGTTATTCCCACGAATTCTTTTGCGTTTAGTGAACCTCTTGAACATTCGCCCCGTCGCTATTTTGATTACACATTAATTGCGTTTTGTCTTAGCATATGCTCCAAGTGTAATTTGCTAGTCAGTTTTATTGATTTCGGGGAGCTACACGAGATTCATCTGACAATGAATTCGGTACACTGAAGTATTTATCCAATTATAACGCACCCCCGACTCCAACGCGCACCTGAATTACGTGACCCCAATACCAAAACAAAAAATACAGGTAAGGGGCAGTTTAAACGTCTGCACCCGAATCTAACGTGCATGCGATTCGAAGGTCTGTTTTTACAAAAAAAAAAAAAGATGCGCGCTGGAATTCGGAAAACACGTTGGTTTAACTTTATGTGGCGAGCGCTCACATGACGTAGTTCTTCACACATAGAAACATGTATTGCACCTACCTGGAAAGATGTCGATCTTTTTTTGTGTGATGTGAAAATAAAGGTGGCCAACGAGAAGTCCTGCAGCCGCGATGACTACGTTGTCATGATTTTGGGTACTAACCCAAAAGAGCTGGTTGGATTCCGGCCACAGCTGTCGCATTTAGACGGCGGTGGTGGTGAAAACATTTAATAACCATTAAATGGTTACAGAGAGGTGATTGGATTGGGGCCTTATTGGCCTCCTACCCTCACAGCACTAGGTGGAACCCCTATTCCGGGGCTCCATTGGCAAGCAACGCCGCCCGCGCCCGTTGAACCAGAGCCTCTTGGGCCTTCAGGTCTTGACAGCCGAGCAGGGCCGCCTCCCAGTCCTCTCTCGTGGGATTGGGGTTGGGGGGGATAGATGGATTAGACTGGCACGCCCAGACGATGTGAAAGGTGTCAGCCACCTCACCACAGAACTGGCACGTGCCATCAAAGGATGAATTGAAATGTTTTAGCACCGCCGGGCACAGTACAGTATTGGTAAACAGTTTTAAGAGGAGGCGCTCGTCAGCGCGATGCAGTCCCTTACAAGGGTCTGGATAGCGCCGGTGCTTCTCCTTGTAGTAATTGGTAATATCTTTGAATGAAAGGGCCTAATTGTCTGATTGCGAGTAGGCTTCCAAAGACAGGGAGATAGCCCGGGAAGAGAGTGCGCGGGTGGCCTGATCGGCCTGTTCATTACCCCTGAGTCCTTGGTGACCGGGTGCCCAAACCAGATTTCGCGGAGTTGGATTAACGTATCGGCAGCTAGGTTCCAGTATGCGCTGAGCAAGCGGTGAAGCCCACACTAGCTGATAGTTCCGACAGGCCCCTCGTGAGTCGGTGATGATATGTTTAGAAGAGGGATAGGTGAGAGCCAGAGCGATGGCAATCTCCTCCGCGTGTGTTGCGCTGTAGGCTTTGAAAGAGAGCCCGTTTACGGTGTTTGCGTTGTGTATGACTGCGGCAGTATACCACCCCCCATGGTGCGGACCGGCAACGTCCACGTGGCACACGTGTTCCTCTTGACCAAAGTGTCGCTGTAACGCTTCCGCGCGCGCCTGGCGGCGACCACTGTGGTTTTCTTTGGACATGTTGCGTGGAAGGGGTCAGACCCGGAGGGCACGTCTCCAAGGTTCTGGCACTCTCACCCTTTCCTCAATATAGTAATCGTGTTTGATGTGTATTCGGTCCAAGAGGCGGCGACCGGAATGGGTCTGTGCAAGGCGCGTGTATTGGTTAACGAGGTGGGCTTCTCGAAGTTCCCGGTAGGTATTCACCACGCCTAGGGCCAGAAGTCTCTGGTTGGACGTGGTGATAGGGAGGTCGAGAGCCCGCTTGATAACTTTACGGTGGATGACCTCGAGTTGATCATCCTCGTGTTTGCGTAGGTGCAAGTAGGGAGTCGAGTAGAGTATTCTACTCGTTACGAAAGCATGGACAAGCCGCATTGCATCCCTGCTTCGTAATCCGCCCCGCTTGTTGGAGACCCGGCGGACCATACGGCCCACCTGGTCTCCCACCGTGCGAAGTTTGGCTATTGTAGTGTCGGCCTTGCGTTGGTGGTGTATGAAGAGGCCAAGGACGCGGATCTCCTTGGCCTCACGGATCGGTCCCAAGGGAAGACTGATATGGAGCTGAGTTGTGTCCTGAGGGGAGGGACGTACGTGCACAAATTCTGACTTAGCCGGGGCACACTGGAGTCCGCAGTAGGTTGCGTAGTCGTCGACTACAGTCGCTGCTGCTTGCAGGCATGACTCCATGTGACCCAGGCTACCTTGCGTGGCCCAGATCGTGATATCATCCGCGTAAAGAGCGTGATGTATCCCTGGTAAAGAAGCCAATTTGGGGGGAAGATGAAGCATGGCTATATTAAATAGGAGGGGAGAGAGGACCGCGCCTTGAGGAGTTCCCCTCGAGCCGATGACGTAAGGCCCATGTTCCTCATCTTGTATGCGTATGTAGGCTTGACGGTCTGTAAGAAACTGTCTAACATAATTGAATGTTTTATAACCACAGTTGGTCTGACTGAGGTGGTCAAGGATTACCTCATGCTTCACGTGGTCGAATGCCCCTTTAAGATCCAAGGCCAGGACTACCTTGTCATTGTGGGGGCATTCAACAGGATCTAATATGTCATGGTGGAGCTGTAGAAGTATATCCTGGGCTGACTTCTGAGGGCGGAATCCAAACATGGTGTCCGCAAAAGTGTGCTGTGTTTCTAGAAACTCGGAGAGTCTGTCGCGCACCATCGTTTCCATCAGCTTGCCGACACAAGACGTGAGGGAGATGGGGCGAAGGTTCTCCACGTCAATAGGTTTACCTGCCTTCGGGATGAAGGTCACGAGAGCTGATTTCCATTCAAGAGGGAGAGGAGTTTCTCCATCCCAAATGCTATTGATGTATTTGAGGAGCGTGGCGTAGGCTGCGTCGGGAAGATTGGCCAACAGTTTGACCGTAACCTGGTCACGCCCTGGTACAGTGCCACGCTTCATCTTGCGTAAGGCCGCCTGGAGGTCGTGGAGCTGGAACGGGGTGTCCAACTGCGTGTTCTTTTTGCCTGCGTAGGAGTATGCGGCCGTCCGGGGGTCCTTGGTGGTGCACAGGTATCGGTCCGTGAGCGTGTTTGCCAGCTGTGTTGTCGTTCCTGTAAAGTTGTGCATGACCTTATGTAAGTGACGTTGAGTTTCCGTGCGTGTTTGTGTTGGATCGATGAGAGCGCGAAACAGGCGCCACGTGTTGCGACCAGACATCTAGCGTGCAGCCGTGTTGCACCTGTCCAACCAGTTAGTGTCGGCTAGCTGAGCAGCATATTCCGCAGCTTGCTCCGTGAGTTCTAGGATGCGTTTCTTGAGGTGTCTGTTATGTTTCTGTTTTTTACATCGTTTGGTGAGGCTGCGGCGGGCCTGCCAAAGATGGAGAAGGTGGTTGTCCACGTCCGTTTGAGTTTCCGTGAGCTGTATCAGCTGTTCGTGTTGTTTCAGTGTAGACGTCAGTGATTTAGACCAGGTGTCGTATCCCGACTGGAGAGGGTCTACAATAGGTAGAGTAGTGCGGAAAGTTGTCCAGTCTGGGATACGAGCTTGTGTAAGTGGGCGTTTTAAGGGACGCATGTACACGGTTGTGTTTAATACACAATGATCACTACCGAGAGTGTCCTGTGTGTTCAGCCAGTCGGCATGGCGTATGTTGCGTGTAATTGTGAGGTCCGGGCAAGTATCTCGTTGAACAGAGTTGCCTACACGTGTTGGGCTGGCGGGATCAGTGTGGAGGGTGAGTCCAAGTGTAGAAAGAAGTTCCGCAAGCTTCCTTCCACGCGTGTCCTCTCGTGGGTAACCCCATAACCTGCTTGGGGCATTGATGTCGCCGACGATCAGGAGGGGGTCCCGTCCTGCCACCTGCATAGCTTGTGTGAAAGTTGCGCTGAACGTGACGTTCTTAAGCTTTGGGGGACAGTAAATGTTTAAAATATGAACAGGTGGGTCAGATCGCCTTATAGGCAGCACCGACACCATCGTGTATGGGAAAGGCGGTGTTGTGGGGAGTGTGACTTCCTGGGCAGTATATTGCTTGTGAACAAGTATACATGTCTCCGGGTTGTGTTGAAATGTAGTGTAATTTGTGAGTTTGACGTCCGTGCCGGGTTCCTGAAGGGCAACCACGGCAACGAGGAACTTAAAGGTCTCAAGATAGAGGCGGAAATGAGCCCGCTTCTTGTGGTTCTTGAGACCTCTGCAGTTCAACTGTGTTAGTAACAACGGCTGAGTTGCTCTGGCTCGCGACCTAGGGTTGGAGGCCATGTTCGGAGATAGAGGGTGGGGTTGTGTTGTTAAGATTACTCAGTTCACTAGCACCCTGTGCTGACGTACTGGAGTCTTCAGAAAAGTCCGGCTCATCTGGAGTCACTCTGTTAAATTTTGAGGGGCGATTAACGTCCCTAATTGGCCCTACGTGCTTGAGGACGCGTGGATTGTCTTGTATCCACTTTTGGATAATGTGAGTTACTGTTTGTGTCACCTGTGCGATGACAGTCTCCATATGACGTGCGTTGGTGTCGTGGATAATTTTGGGGAGGTCGGCCAATTGTGTTTCTATTGCATTCACCTGGGTCTCCAGGGCCGCGACGCGACTCTCTACAGTAGTAGGAATCTCCCTGTCTGTTATATTTTCCTCTTCGTCGCTCAACGAGGGCTTAGTAGTGAGATTGGTTCTGAGCGAGTCAAGTTCGCTGGCTAGTTTTTCATTCTGAGATCGCAAAAGGGCGAGCTCATGCCTGAGTTTTTGTGTTTCGGTAGTGCTTGTGGCAGAAGAAGGTGGAGAGGAGATAGAGGAGGGAGAGGAGGCGACCTCCACCCAACTGCCTACCTTGGGTTGGTTGCGTGCAGCGTTGCCAGATGGAGCGCCGAAAGCTGGAGATTCCGCCGCGCCAGGTGGTAGCGTTGCCGTTGCTGCTTTGCCAGGAATTGGCGCTTTGCCAGTTGACCGGCGCTTTGGTTTTGTTGGGGTCCCCGATGTCCTGGACCCTGGTTGCTGAAGCCTGATGAATTTTTCAGTGCATTCGCGGGAGCTGGTGAGGTGCGGACCCTCGCAAACTATGCACGTTGGGTTGCATTCGGGGGGGGGCCATCCCCTCAGGACCAGCGCCCACGTTTTGGCCACAAAGGCTGCATCTTTCGGTGACCGGGTTGGGACAGATATCCGCCCGGTGCCCCAGTGCACCACAGCGGTAGCACGCTGGCACTGTCTTTTTGTACTCCCTGACGGGAGTCAGTTCTGCGTTATAGTGGACGAAACTCGGAACGTTCCTTCCCGCGAAAGTCAACACAGCTACGTTGGAGTTCCCCAGCTTGCGCGCATAGACTAGTTCACCGCCACGCCACTGCACACTATGTTTCAGAGACGCACTGGTTTCGAGGTTGTGCACAGAAATCACGCCGCGACACACATCACCGGTGAGCTTGAGGTGACCGCGAAGCGGCAGCGGTCCTTTGCTGGTGTTGATTTGAAAGTCCGACAGCAGTTTCTGAACCACCTCGTTATTCTGCGTGCCACAGATGATGATGTTTTGCTCCCAATTGGGAGAAATGGTGATGTCATTCATGTGCTGCCTTCCAATGAGTTGGGAAATGGCAGCGCCGAGCTCACCTTGTTGAAACGCTGCCTTGAGGGCTACTGTGATGCGTGGCTTGAGCACGATCACGTACTCGCCAGGATTCATCCTGACCGTTGGTTTCGGCGTCCACTTGGAGACTGGTGAAGTCTTTTGTGGAGCTTTAGGAGATGGAGCGCGAGCGTCTCCAGTGGCTGAATTGTTGAGAGGAGTTTTCAGTGCAGACGCTCCTTCCGCGTTTCTTCGGCGGCGATGCCGACCCTCGACGAGTTGAAAAATGTCAGCTTGCTCCGCCGAAATGGTGGATGGGCCGTCGTCTGATGGATTTGTCGGGATATACGACCACGACAGAATCGTAGGGTCGTAGCCACGTTGTTCAGGCAGCGCCATGTTGAGGTAGACGGCGGCGAATCTCTAGGGATTCGTGTACTGTGCAACTTCAATGCACGCGTAAGAACACTGGATGGTGCAGTGTCGTAAGCACTTAAATCATTTTGGCGTGCATCATAACCATTACGTACTTTGGACACGTAAGACTGCTAATGTTAATAAGACTTAATTGCACAACAGAGGCATAGTCGGAATTTTTTTGGGGGAGTGTGTGCGTGGGGGGGGGGAAGCAAATGGTCAGATTTTGTCACTGTTGTCATGGCACTGTATGCAATGGCGAAAAAAATTTCGGGGGGGGGGGGAGAAAGGCCCCTGGGGTGCCACCCCCCGGCTACGCCACTGGTGCACGATTGTCAGCACGGTGGTGACAAACGGGAAGCCTGCTTTTCGTGCTGTTTAATATGCAGCTTGTTGCATGAAGACGAACTTTTTGTTTCTATCGCTGTTGGGCATACTTCGCCTGTTTATCGGCAGGCTGAAATTGCTGTACGCGGAGTCCGTGCAACAGCTACTGGATGTTCCATGTCCAGTGCTTGCATACCTTCAGCAGGGGCCATAACTGGATTGTCTACAGTAAAATAGGATGTGCCTGAAATTTCGCGTTCACGACCACGAATGCATGGCGGACGACGCGTCATTGATTCCCTAATTTAGAGACAAGATCGAGACCGACCTCTTATTTGCACAGCTGCGCACAGAACGTGCCTCGACTTCTGCTCCGTGCCGTTCATTCCGTTAATTAAAACGGCCAACATCGCCCCCGCATTCGCAAAATTCACCACGGACGACACAGAGCCCTCATGGGGAAAGCAAAACTACGGGGGCAAATTTCTCTGCCAAATCTGGCAGCTGTCTGGCAACACTGATCCCTAAATTTAACAACTGACTTATGCAACGCCAAACAGAACTTTGCCAATTATTCTAGTTTTAGTTCTGAAAGCGGTAGGTTTGGGCGCGTAGATTTTTGGCGTATTGTTTTTGAGAGTTGGCACTACCCCCCCCCCAAAAAAAAGAGAGTGAGAGAGAGAGAAGGAACTAAAAAGATAACGAAAACACAGAAGGCTTTTGTAGTCCTCTTAGCTCCACATCTAGCTCTGGGCTGTGCTATAATTCTTGTAAACTTTACACAATGCATTCACAACTATCAGTAAGTGCGATGGCACCACCCGGTGGGGGCACCGTAATTGTCTTCATGCGCAGGTAGGGCCTTTTTTTTTTTACACAACGCGTTACCATATAAGCATGACCGGTATCTAACTACGACCACGTCTCCAGAAGCACGAGCAGCTCGCAAGTTTTAAAGGTTTGTTGACTTTTTGTTAGTGCCTACAGCAGTCCTGTAGCCAGAATTTTTCTATTCGGGGGGGGGGGGGGGGAGAGGGATGTTGATGGCCGTGACTTTTCTAAAGAAAAACACCTGTTTCCACTGTTTATTTTCGGTAAAACAACCCCTAGTCAAAATTTCCCAAGGGGGTGCTAGACCCCCCCCCCCCCCCTTTCTGGCTGCGGGACTCTTTTCAAAGTCACGTGAAACAAATGACTACGAATATGCAAGAGGAGCAACGCAAAGAGTGCGCACCTCGTGTGAAATGCACGCGCCAACTGATACCGTCGCTCTTTAACATCTCTTCTTACATACGCATACAAACACAAGCGTATCGAAGCTACGCTTGCATTCTCCAACAGCCGGGTTAGTGTCCACGGCGGGTGTTAGTTGGTCTGCCTGGCCGACAGAGCGTGAGTACGTGCACGGTTTTGACATTTCAGATGCGTTCATAGCAGTTACAGTTTCAGGATCAACACAGAAGCCCTATCGATACCGGCTACTACCGCCGTTCCGTTCGAGTTTGTTAAGAACGCTTTAACGCTATCTTAACACATGTACACACCAGCTCTATACAGCCTTTCTGTGTGAATCGCATCCACCTCAAACTTAATCGTAGTTATTTAGCTAATCAGGTATGTAACTGCAAACTAGCAAACATTCATTCTGGTTCACGTTATCAGGATCACTTCACCTATTTGAACGCCCGGGACATCGCAAACAAGCACGCACACATTGCTCACAATTCGAAGAATAGTTTTAAAACTGCCACAACACTTGAAGACCGGCAGCAGAAAACAATGTGCATTTTATACAGCGACAAACCACATTATCTATCTCATCGAGGTTATTCAGTCACATGTCACGCGGTTACTTTGCTCCGTTTTGAAAACCTAGCGTAGTTCTGACAATAGAGGAATTGGTAAAAAGAGTCAACGCAAAATACACAGCTTACCGTGGTCTTTCGTGCGGTACGGTGATCCAATAGAACTCATCAATCTCGCAGTCGAGGTTCTAACTAAATAAACAGAAAGAATGTCGACGTTTCCCGCGCGACGATGCGCATGCGACCACGGCGATAACCAACACAGAACACCTACCATAAACTCGGCACTCGGTGCAGAGGGACGAGCCAGCCTTGAAGTGAGAGCCGAAGGTTTCGCGTTTAGGTGGCCGCGACAACAGATTGGAATGTGTCTGGGCCCATGGAGATGTGAAAAGTGAGGGCCGCGTCTGCTGCCACCGGGTGGCACGAACCAAAACGCTCGGTTCACCCAATAGCCGCTTAAAATCGGCTTGACTTGGCTTAACAAGTATGAATAGACGGTGACAAAATCGCTGTGTTGGACATTTTTTGGAGACGTTTTGGTGGTGAAAACGAAAGGTCTACCGTAAGGTTCCTCACTAACTTGTGAGGATCTTCACCGTGCGGTGATTATTTGTCCGTGGTCTTGGCTTGGTCGGGAGCAAGAAGGATTAAAGAAAAATTGCTGGAGTGGAAGCTCCCGCAATGCCTTGCCAGCAGAAGTGAAGCCACCTTTTGCCACTGCCAAGATGGCGGAAACATGCTCTTTTCTGGTAGCGGCCACTTGAAGATCAAGTGGCTTTGATATGTTAAGTAAATGCTACGTTAGTTCTATATTAAAAGATAGTTGTTCCCGACGAAATAACACACAGAAAGGAGTATGGATGACTGAATATTCAAATAACTCTGCCTCCAACTAGAGGCTCACTAAAGAAAACTAGTGACTGTAAGACGCACTTGGAGCACTATGTGACCCAAAAAAGTTCCCACATTAAACTCGTTGAGCGTGCGAGGGAAACGCTTCGTTTTTAATCGCTGAACGGTGATAATTTATCACGCCCCTAGTAAGATGGCCGTCACAGCCGCCATCTTGCCAGGGGAATGGCTTCACTTTTGCTCAATCATTTCCACTCCAGCAATTTTTTAATCCTCCTTGGTCGGGAGCTGTATGCATTCGCGAGACCCGCCTCTGCGCATGGATACGTGGCTTCGTTCTGTAATACTTTCTATAAGCAATGTGGTAACGACTTGCCCGAGCATGAACACCGTGTGTTATGTTAATTGTGGATGTATGCCGTACGTGTATTTCGGTAAGTGAGTCGTGTTTCCCTTACCCGGAGCTTGGCCTTCGAGATGGCGGGCGCACGGCGGGTTTCTCTCTGGCCGTCCCAATTCGCACGCAGAACGTTATTCGAGAGGGGGCCATGGTCCGCTCTTTTCTCCGCACCGCGGCGCTCTTTCTTTCGCTCGAAAAGGCTGCCACGCCGGTGAAGCTTCGAAAAGGTCGAAAAGGCTCTTTCGGTCGAAAAGGCTGCCGCGTTGGTGAAGCTTCTATGTGGCGAGAAAAAAAAGAATTTTGCGCTTTTATATAGCATTGTGTTCGTTTGGGAATGTCGGGTGAAGGAGTACGAGAAGCAAAGTCAATGCTGATGCGTTTTATTTTCAAATGGGGTTTTTATTTTGCTTTAAATTGGCGGCGCCCATATTAGAGCAGTTAAAATTGCGATGCCTCAGCAAGACATCCGCAGGTGCTCGAAACTATACTTCGAAGTTCGCGGGCTGTATAGTAAGAGGGGGGCACCGGCGAATAAGAAAGAAAAATGGCAGCCCGATCTGCAAGCGAGGTCAGAAGAGTGCCACGTTCTACGTCCGTGGATTACTTTTTATATGCGAAGCATTTCTTAGCGAACTTCGGCGACTTTGAGCGTATCTATCTATCTATCTATCTATCTATCTATCTATCTATCTATCTATCTATCTATCTATCTATCTATCTATCTATCTATCTATCTATCTATCTATCTATCTATCTATCTATCTATCTATCTATCTATCTATCTATCTATCTATCTATCTATCTATCTATCTATCTATCTATCTATCTATCTATCTATCTATCTATCTATCTATCTATCTATCTATCTATCTATCTATCTATCTATCTATCTATCCGCCTACGACTTACAGCTCTCCTGGCCATTTCATTATTGGTATTGTGGGCATTTAGTATAACAATCTTCTTCAGCCCCGCCGTGGTGGTCTAGTGGCTAAGGTACTCGGCTGCTGACCCGCAGGGCGCAGGTTCGAATCCCGGCTGCGGCGGCTGCATTTCCGATGGAGGCGGAAATGTTGTAGCCCCTTGTGCTCAGATTTTGGTGCACGTTAAAGAACCCCAGGTGGTCTAAATTTCCGGAGCCCTCCACTACGGCGTCTCTCATAATCATATAGTGGTTTTGGGACGTTAAACCCAACATATCAATCAACAATCTTCTTCATCTGTACATTATCATCATTAAAATGTGTTGCTCATGCATCTTCATCGTTGTCACGTAGCATCATCATCTTGGTTCGTTCATCTCAGCTGTCGGCTGCCGGTTCCTCGGGCCTAATAAAGGTGTTCCAAACCAAGACTTCATACGTGGTGGAGCGTGCTGTTAGATCCCCCGTCATCCTATCGACCACTCTACCCCCTGGAGCTACGTTCAGGTCGCCGCTTGGGCCAGGTGTCCGGAAATATGTCGCACCAAGAGGAGGTCGGTGCTGCAGCTGTTCCCACTCCGCCACCGCGTGCCGCGCCTTTTCACGTCATTAACAGCCTCCAGCGTGAGCCCCATCCCTTCGCTGGTATGCGCGGGGAAGATGTGGAGGAATGGCTGGACGATTTCGAACGTGTCGGCGCTGCTAACCAGTGGGATAACACCTACAAACTCGATCACGAGTCACTATACCTCACGGGTGTCGCGAAGACGTGGTTCCTCAACCACTTCATCGACATCCCCGACTGGTCAGCCTTCAAAGATCAGCTTCGCCATGTCTTTGGCACACCGCTGTTCGTTCAGCTCTCGCAAAGAAAGCTGTCGCGACTCGGAAACAGCACATCGGGGAGTCGTACACATCCTACATCGAGGATGTCCTTTTACTTTGCCGCCGGGTTGACACCCCAATGACAGAGTCAGACAAGGTACGCCAGCTTCTTAAAAGGGATTGCACCCGTCGCATTCAATGCCCTTGCAATCCAGAATCTGGCTACCGTTGCTGACGTTGCGACAACCTGTCAGCGCCTCGAAGAACTTGAGCCTATGTGCCTACAACCAGACAGTCACGCGGCCCGTATTACGGCGGATCCAAACCTACGAGACACAATAAGGGTGATTATACCCGAAGAGTTAGAATCAATGGGATTCACACTACCTTCAGTGTGTCCCATTCAGTCTTCTTCAACGTCATTGCGGGATGTCATCAGGGAGGAGCTCACGTCCATGACCCACATGGCCCACTACCAGCGGCTCCCCTCAGCGTTTACGCAATCACTTTGCACAGTACACCCTCGGAGTCCACGTCTACGGCGGTTTCCTCTCTCGCCACTATGGGCCAGCTGCCTTCGGGCGACCCGCACGATTTTTCTTCTCGATAGCTGGCTGACCCATACTGTCGACGTATTATACGCTACCTCACTGGCAGTTCCCGTCCACCTAATGCGAGGCTCCGTTGCCAACTCTCGCAGTTTAAGCTGGAAAACTCGATGCTGTACCGCAAAATTTACCATCCTAACGGTCAGCGCTGGGTTTCCGTTCTACCCCGATCGCTTCGGTCCGAAGTCCTCAGAGCACTTCATGACCATTCGATGGCTGGTCACCTTGGTTACCACAAAACTTACGATCGCCTTCGAAGTCGGTTTTATTGGCCAGGTATTACCACTAGTGTAGCTCGGTGCGTTGGGTCCTCCACTACCTGCCAATGTAGAAAATTACCCACGTCTGCTCCAGCCGGTACACTACAGCCTCTTCCGTGCCCAGCCACACCATTCGAAGTTGTAGGTATCGATCTTTATGGCCCCCTTCCAGTCAGTGCTGCTGGAAACCGATGGATAGTAACAGCTGTTGACCATCTGACGCGCTACGCCGAGACGGCATCCGTCACTACCGGTTCAGCTTCTGAAATTGCTGATTTCATCCTCCGAGCCATTATACTGCGTCATGGTGCTCCACGTGTATTGCTCAGTGACCGTGGAAGGGCCTTCCTTTCACAACTAGTGAACGAACTTCTTCACGCCTCTGGCACAACTCACAAGACTGCCTCTAGTTATCATCCCCAAACTAACGGCCTCACTGAGCGGTTCTACCGCACTCTTGCTGACATGATCGCCCCCTACATTCAACCAGACCACAAGAACTGGGATGTAGTTCTACCATTTGTCACTTTCGCCTACAATACGGCTATTCAGCGGACAACCGGCTATTCACCATTTTACCTAGTTTATGGACGCTCCCCTACTTCTTTCCTGGACGTCTCTTTCTTTACCTGCCACGCGGATTCATCTCCATCCTCTTCAGAGGAATACGTTTACGGCTCGCAGAGAGCCGCCAACGTGCTCGTATTAACACCGAAGCCC
Source organism: Rhipicephalus microplus (assembly GCF_043290135.1). Taxonomy (NCBI): domain Eukaryota; kingdom Metazoa; phylum Arthropoda; class Arachnida; order Ixodida; family Ixodidae; genus Rhipicephalus; species Rhipicephalus microplus. Next base: position 124,264,572 of record NC_134701.1, read on the forward strand.
GACAGCAAGACAGAAAGCTGGTTTATGATAAATCGCATCGTGCTGTATCCTTTCAACCTGGAGACGAAGTGCTCCTTTTGACGCCTATTCGCACACCTGGTTTGTGCGACAAATTCCAGCCACAGTTTATCGGGCCGTACACAGTTCTTGAAGAAACTTTACAAGTGAATTATCGCGTGACGCCACTTGTAGCCCCAGCAGATCGCCGTTATCGAACTACTGAGGTCGTCCATGTCTCCCGTATGAAGCCCTTCATGCGACGTTTTTTGTCCCCTTGACTTGCCGCGGCCAGGCTGGCCGCTTTCACGTGGGGAGAATTAGTGTGGGCATTTAGTATACCAATCCTCTTCATCTGTACATTATCATCATTATAATGTGTTGCTCCATGCATCCTCATCGTTGTCACGTAGCATCATCATCTTGGTTCGTTCATCTCAGCTGTCGGCTGCCGGTTCCTCGGGCCTAATAAAGGTGTTCCAAACTAAGACTTTCTAGTATCAATACCGAATGTGGTATGGCATAACGTGACTGTATGACGAGCATAACTCACTAGTCATAACATGACTATCATGGCAATTGTCATGAATGTCATGATTTACATTTTATGGTCTTGCTGCTCTTGCAGTGGTTACGTTCACATGACGTGCTGCAAAATTGGCATAGTATGGCATGACTGCATGGCGAACACAAGTGACAGACGCTAACGTGGAAATCATGATATACATGTCATGTAAGTCATGAGTCAGGAATACGTGCCACACTGATGATGCTCTCACGGACATTTCGCTAGCTTCACATACACCAAATTTGGTATTACGGGACGTGAATGGATGACGAAGGTACGTGACTGGTGCAAACATGATAATAATGAAATGCCTGCCATGTAACAACATGACTACATGCTACGCTCATGATGCGCTCGCGGCCGTTTCGCAAGCTTAACATGTACCAAATTCGGTATTACGTCACGCGAACGGATGACAGATGTAAATGACACGTGCAAACGTTTTAATCATGACATGCGTCTCATGTAACAACATCACTACATGCCACACTCAAGGCGCCAATACACTTCAACCTGACCCGGCCTGCGTTTGCGCCGTCGTTCGTTTCGTCGAGTCACGCAGGCAATGCCACGCCAGGCGCCGATTTGCCTGGCACATGCTCGCAGGCGCGTGCCGCGCTGCGTTGCTTTGACGCATGCGCGTTTGAGCGCGCCCGGCGTTTCTCCGTCATGAAGAGAGGCAGACGCGTTGCTGCCTGGGTAACGTCGTCGGCACGAAATTCAGCATGTCTCGTTTTGCGCCGGTTGCCACCGGGCCTCGCCGACATACGCTGATAGCACCTAGCGTCAGACTATAGAGTGCTTGAGTTTTGCTTTATAGCGTAGTGTCGCTGCGCCTAGCGTGTGTGCGCATCAACGCTACGTGCGCTTGCCACCGTTTCGCTAGCTTCACATATACTAAGTTTGGTATTACGGGACCTAAATGTACAACGAAGGTATGTGACTGGTGCAAAGATGATAATCATAAGGTGCGTGTCATGTAACAACATGACCACATGCCACGCTTATGATGCGCTCGTGCCGTTTCGCTAGCTTCACCTATACCAAGTTTGGTTTTACGGGCGTGAATGTACGACGAAGGTATGTGACTGGTGCAAAAATGGTAATTATGACAAGCGTGTCATGTAACAACGTCACCTCATACCACGCTCATGATGCGCTCGTGGCCGTTTCGCTAGCTCGACATATACGAAATTTGGTATTGCATGACATGAATAGACCACTAAGGTAAATGACACGTCCGAACATGATAATCATGATATGCGTGCCATGTAAAACATGATGACATGCTACGCTTATAGCGCGCTGGCGGCCGTTTCCATAGTCACCCATATACCAAATTTGGTATCACGTGACGTGAGTAAATCACAAAGGTAAATGATACGTTCAAACGAGGTAATCATCACATGGAAGTCATATAAGGCATAATTTACTTCCGCCTCGTAACGTCATGCTGATATTAAAGTGACATATCAGCCTTCTTCATTCCTGCTTCGCATATCATTGATTCTCTTTGTGCGGGGAATCTGCCATTCTTTTTTTACACTCGCGAGGCCAGTATTCCCAACGTTCATAGATACTTTTTCAGTTTCGGAAATCTCCGCTTCAACTTGCCCTGCCGCGGTGGTCTAGTGGCTAAAGTACACGGCTGCTGACCCACAGGTCGCGCTATCGAATCCCGGCCGCGGCGGCTGCATTTCCGATGGAGGCGGAAATGTGGGAGCAGGCGGCCGGCTGCAGTTCCCGCCACCGCGGCGCTGCAGATCAACTTTGCGCCAAGCAAACGAGGGTCGTCTGCTACATCTAGGCGCGGTGCAGCCGGTAAGCAGCGCTTACAAAAAAAAAAAAAAAAAAAACCGCAACTTCTTGGTTTAGGTACGAAGAGTATAACGTAGAGCCTAGATGCGTGTACGGCGTCTTTTCAGGTCCTTGGTGAAAACAATAGCTCGCGTAGCATGATGCTAGACGAGCGTTGGTGGAATAAAAAGCCGTTTTGCCGCCCTGAAACTTCTTGTTCTTCCGGGTAGTAGAAGCAAAATTTAGAGCACAGGTGTATCAGAAACGTTTTACCGAAGCCGCGGTAAAAGCTCTGACTCATCTGGTTCCAGCTTAGCTGTTTAGAAGCTATTTTTGCGAGTCTCAACATAGGAATCTTCGACGCTTTTCACATTAACTTTCGCAGCAAAGAGCACCTCGGCAGGCCGTACTCTAAAGAAAGTTGAAAACGAGCCATTGCTATAAAGTATCAGCCACATTTAAAATCCCACTGAAACGACGCTATGTTTCTGTTCAGCTTGTATATAAATTAGTGCACTTCCTTCTTCGGAAATATTCAGATTTATGGGTATCTGAGTGGATAGTACTTAGGATCATTAAAAAAAGGTAAAATGTAAAGTGCATAGCTAAATTAGTGTAAAGTGTAAAGTGTAAAAAATGTAAAAATGTAAAGTGCATAGCTAAATTCCTGTAACAATTCAGGCTTGTGAGAGGCAAATAAAGCATAATACAATCTGTTGTGTACCTATACTCATTCGGTCATTTTGCTCGTTGCATGATGGATGTACTATGAAGTAACACTCTCTGCACTGCAGGTAAATCTTCAACTGATGATGACGATGATGATGATCCTTGAATCATTGGCACCTACCCACTCTAGGGGATCGGCCATGAGTCGGGCGCATCATACATACTGGATTTATGAATAATATTTAGTAAGAGCTACAATATTTTCAGATAATGTTTTATTGTAACGCTAATTTTAAGTAATTGTAATTTTAGGTTGAACTATTTTGTGTAATCTCCCAAAGACTGAAGATATTTTGACTAGGAAGGCTGAATAAAGAATTGTTAGTAGTTGATAAACCTGATTGATGATTGATATGTGGTGTTTAACGTCCCAAAACCACCATATGATTATGAGGGACGCCGTAGTGGAGGGCTCCGGAAATTTCGACAACCTGGGGTTCTTTAACGTGCACCCAAATATGAACCCACGGGTGGGTGAATTGTGTTCGTCATACACTCATACCCTCTGATGCGTATTCCGGTACCCACCAACCTAATTAAGGAGGCGACCTCCAGATTGCTAAGACGTAGATGGTTAGAAACGGTTTTGGTTCTCGAAGTAATGCTTCTCATTCAAAATTCAAAGTGGTGAACTGCGTGCATGATGACAAGGCTCTAAATACTAAACGCATAGGAAAGAGCCTCATTATAGCGTAATTTAAAACACTGGATCTGCCAAAGATATTCGCATTTTTGTGTTAATGCTTATGCTCTGTATAAATCAATCTCTATATCAAGGCCGTGCTGTTAAAGGTTAGAGTTCACTTTGTGGGGATCTGAGGCGCGCTCGCTACCATTTCGCGGGCATTCCCGCCGTTGGCCACTCCCTTCCCTTCTCTCGTTGCTCTGGGAACGGCGATCGGCGATAGATGGCGCCAGGCGCGGGCACAGCACGTGTTTTTAGGGGTTGCGAGAATGAGCGAGACCGAGTCACGTGCGTGCCGGAAAAAAACCTCTCAATGCTGACATCTCTAGGGAAGTTTCCCTAGATCTAGAGGAACTAGTATTTAGGGGAAAAGGAAAATTTCTCAACACGTAGGGAAATTTTTTGCTTCCACGTGAAGCAAGCGCATTGATGGAGGGACGTCCCGCGCACAACCTCTTTTTTGTTCCTTATTCCACTTTCTTTTTTACACCCCTCTACACTCACCCAAAAGCGCAGTGCCTTTCCCAGGAGTGGTATTGAGGGGTGCAAGGGGGGATGGGGCTGGTCACCATCCCCAACGCTGTGTCAGCGCTCTCCCCCCCCCCCCCCCCCACTTCATTGCGATTCATTCTGTGAAGTCCCTGTTCAACATCGATTGCTAGAATCCCGGTTTGAATCAAGAAAAAGGTGCTCTCACTCGAGCCCGCCAAGTATATGTATGTTTTCCTTTACACCAACTTCCCATTTTTTCGCCTTTCAGCCATGGCGTTATTTCTTTGGTTTGTTTTTTTATTGGTTTCCCTTCTTTGTGAGCGCTGTCACGTTGCTAGTGAGCTGGCCCGTGGAGCCATGTGATTCCGCCTAGGTCATCAAAATTTCTCTGAATAGAGCAGCCAGAACAATAGGCTGCATGTATGTGGTTACTTGCACAGCTAAAGAAAAGGTCCTGGTGGAAGAATGCAAGGATATAATTGGAACGAATATGTGGTAGTCAACATTTCTAATAAACATATATTTTCGTTACCAATTCAGCAGGTTGCGAGGGATGAACTGCCACACGGAATAATATGCTGCCATGGTTAAAACTAGTTTTCGTCACAATATTCTGCATGAGATATTATGACAAAGATTGAGAGTGACGTTTTTCAAGACATTGTTTATATATTAAGTAAGTGTGCATCACTTCATGTCTTATATGAACACCACCAAGCATTTTCTGTGGGCGAGTTGCAAAATAACAGAATTGACTAATTTTTCAAAGCAAGCTCACCGGAATATTTCACGTACTGGGCTTTATATGCTCGTTCTAGATGTATTATTATTATTATTAATATTATTATTATTATTATTATTATTATTATTATTATTATTATTATTATTATTATTATTATTATTATTATTATTATTATTATTATTATTATTATTATTATTATTATTATTATTATTATTATTATTATGTAACTTGCACGCTATTACAGGTGCACTGTAGTGTAGTGTAAGATTTCCGTGTTTTGCATTGAGCAGCTAGCGGTGTGCTTAAGTATTATTTTGATAATTTATTCCATCTTCAACATTAGTGCAATGCCTTTTTCTTGGTGACTTCTATAAAATACTCCTATGCTACATGTCTTCCCCCCACCCACCGCTAAATGTGATTACCGCTTACCTTTGTGATCTCATGCTATAAAATGTTTAAAGCTTTTGAATTTGTGCTGCGACAGTGTATATTTTCAAACGAATGCACTAATATATTATAAAAGTGAACTTGGAAGTCGTTTTCCACAGCTCAAACACGTATTAGTCTTCAAACAACTGCGTTCCGTGAAAATCTACGGAAATCAAGAGAATTGTTTCACTCCAGAGAGAGAAAAAGTGGCTCCGCAGGTTGGCAGCACTGGAGCCTCTTCTCCGTTGGCCAGCGCTCGGTAAGCACGTGGTTTTCCTTCATCCGTGTCCCCTTTGAGAATAGCCGGACTATAGTGCCTAGAATTCTAGGTGCTATAGCCGGACTGTACCTTGCCTGGGTGCCTAGGCATCCCCGGTGGGCGTGTTTACTCGAGTATTAGCTTCGGTACCCTACGTTAAGCCAACAGCGGTGCCCAGTGCTTGAAGTGGTCGCACCACGCCAAGCCGCACTTGCCGTAGGCCTACGCGTAAGAGGTTTGCCCTAACTCTCGCGACCAGGCCCAGTGGCCGGTCGCGAGTGTTTCAGATTGGGTTTCGGAAACACAGGAGGTTGGAAGACAATCTGTTCTCACTGACGCAGTGCATCGAAATATCGGAAAAGGAACACAGGCCCCTGTGGCTAGCATTTTGGGATATCAAGGGAGCGTACGATAGCGTGATTCAAGAGGAATTGTGGGGAATACTGGACAGACTAGGCGTGGAACATGTAGTCACTAATCTTTTAAAGGACATCTATTAAGGTAACAAGGTAGTTATAAAGTGGGAAAAACAGGCATCCAAGCCTGCAGAGGTAAAACGGGGGTTTAGGCAGGGGTGTTCCCTGTCACCCTTATTATTCATGAAGTACCTACAAGGATTAGAGGCCAAATTAGAGGGAACTGGACTGGGCTTCAACCTTTCTTTCGTCAAACAAGGAAAACTCATTGAACAGGCACTACCAGCATCGATTTACGCAGATGATATAGTGCTAATGGCCGACATCAAGGAAGATTTGCAGAGATTGGTGGACATCTGCGGTAATGTGGTAGATAGGTCAGATTTCAGATTCAGTAAGGAAAAATCAGCAGTCATGATATTTAATGACAATGAAGGTAGTGAGCTTAGAATACAGAAGGTCACGCTAGAGATAACAGATAAATACAAATATCTGGGCGTATGGATAAGCAATGGGGCCGAGTACCTAAAAGAACACGAAATATACGTGACGACTAAAGGTAACAGGAATGCAGCGGTAATGAAAAACAGGGCACTGTGGAATCACAACAGGTATGATGTTGTCAGAGGAATATGGACAGGGGTCATGGTTCCTGGTCTGACGTTCGGCAATGCGGTCTTGTGCATGAGATCAGAAGTTCAAGCAAGATTAGAAGTTAAGCAACGTGGAATAGGTAGGCTTGCCTTAGGAGCTCACAGGAATACATCAAATCAGGGAAGGTGATATGGCATGGACATCATTTGAGGGCAGGGAAGCTAGCAGCAAGATAAAATTTGAGAAGCGATTGAGAGGCATGGGGGAGGAGCGTTGGGCTAGGAAGGTATTCAGCTACTTGTACATGAAGAAAGTCGATACAAAATGGTAGAAGCGAACCACAAAATTGACTGGTAAATACTTAGAAAACAGCAGGGGGCCAAACCAAAAAAAAATTATTGGTTAAGAAGAAGGTGAAGGAAGCTGAGACCGATATGTGGAGAATTGTCATGATGAAGAAGTTCGCACTAGAGGTCTATCGAAATTTGAAGCAGGAAATTGCCAAGGAAAGGATCTATGATAATACTCGGGGTAGTTCTCTACTGTTTGAGGCGACGACGGGAGTATTGAGAACCAAGACATATCGTGCCAAATACGAAGGGGTAGACATGGTATGCAGTGCGTGTGGAGAGGAAGAGGAAACTTCCGAACACTTGATAATGTTCTGTAAAGGGCTTCACCCTATAGTTCAGGATGATGGCACAGAGTTTTTCAAAGCACCGGCGCTTAGGGACCGGGAGGGCAAAATAGACTTTAAGCGTGTAGAATTAGCTAGGAGGAGGTTATATGATTGGTGGCTAAAGTCAAGGCACGAGTGAAAATTAAACGCTTCATTGCAAAGTGCGAATCCTCAACCTCACTTTTTAAAAGGAAAAAAAATAAATCTAGTTTTTGGTTCATTAAGTATTACGGCTTGGTGGCGCTAGCCACCGCCCGATCAAAAGCTAGGGTACAGCCATATCCATCGATTCATCGACCTTTTCCCGACCGGCGTCTCAAAGCTCGCCATTGCCAGCTGCGACGTGTTCGCGGTCTCCCGTTTATCGTGAACGTACGCTTGCGGGAGCCTTTGCTCTCCGAGTCCCGGGACCGGACCTTGTACTGTTGTTGGGGGCGTCGCCAAAGGTCATAAAGTGTTTGTGTGTTGCTGTTAATCAAACACTGTCTGTTCTTCCGCGCCGCGCTAAGCGCTTTGTTAGTTGAGCGTGCGCGGAGTGATGCGCTACACGTGAATAGGTGACGGAGACGCAGTGCTGTGGCTCGCTGAGCCTACATAAACCCGCGGTGATCTTCCGCTACGGTGAGTAGCGAGGTCACTACAACTCATAACGTCGCGTCATTAAGGAGGCCTCATGACACACAGAGTCATTCAGGATTGAAGGGCACGTTTACAGAAGAAAGCTGTTCCGAAAAATTAATTTGAGCGCAAACACACGACACATTCACGCACGCGCACACCCAGGCATCAAACACGCCCAGCGTTCACTTCCATAGCATAAGGCTTGAATATATACATGAAGCACATGCGTGTATTAACGTCGGCAGCATACACTCTGAAGACGTACAGTTTATCACCTCACAGCCTAGAAAAAAGAAAGCCGTAATACGCTCTATTAAAACTCAGATTGCTTGCGTTTCTCTGCGCTAGAAATCGGGTCATCGCTCCGACAGGCGCGATGAGCATGAATATACATCGGAAGCCGCCATTGGTGGCCCTTCACGGAGGGGAGTGACTTTTGGGGTACAGCAAGTAACTGTGGCCCCCGAGGTGAGATTCATCTGCGTTTCGGGGGTATTCCGCTCTGGAACAATTTGGTCATTCAACGTGTTCGGTCCGGCGTTTAGAAGCAAGTGTACGCTTATAGGCTTCGCCACCCCAGAAGATGTGGAAAACTTCGACCGGTCGCCCTGCACTCTAGAAGAGAAGCCACTAGTTGAAAAGAGCGCCAGGACAGCTGCGTCGCTTTCCCCTTGGCCACAGGTACGACTGACGTCGTCGTCAATGGCCTCAGTGCCAGGCTGCTGGGATGCAGGGAGTATTCCCACCCTGGCCATAACGTTCGAAAGGTGCCGGTCGCTAAAGATCGTCGCACTCGTCTGGTAGGGTAAGGTAGACGAATCAATGCCGTCGGTGTCACGACATGCTAGGAATAGTAATGGAATATCGGGACTTCTCGTTTTACCTGCGCTCACGCTCCTATCAGTTCTGAATACGTCGTTGGTCGAAGCCACGGGTGACGCAGTCCGCTCGGCTTGCATGCCTACTTCTTCAGTGGCTTGGCTCAAATTTCCCAATGAAAACGATGGAGGAGCGTTTTGAGTGGACGCCGTTGCTGTCGTGAACATGGCAGAAGACGCGCTTGGAAACATTTATGGTGCTATATGCGCCATTTGTGCTTGGGATGCCTTGGTTTCGCTACTTCATGCAACGTTCAACCAGTCCTTCGACGAGGCTGACAACATAAGTGTAGTGCGCTTGATTTCAATATTCGCGGAGTCTTGTTCAGAAACAACGCATTCTGCAGCGTCATTAATTTCGGAGATTCGTTCCTGTGAGGCACAGAGATCGTGTTTTAGTTCAGTGACAGGTAGTGCCATAGTCGGGGCAGATGACACGTCTGTGATTTCGATGCCATTATTGTGTTGATTTTCTTTGGTCTTTCGAGGCAGCACCGCTGGTGGCCCGATGATAGCCTCCCGCTTTTCTGAGCCGACGCTTTTATGCGATTCCTGCGGCGAACGCCTTCGCATTTCTTCGGAGGTCCCTCGGCAATCAGACACCTTCTGCTGCTCGTCATCTGAGAGTGCCGCCTTCAACATGGCTGCACCTGAGACTTCGCGACTGTCGGCAACTGTAGGAGTATCTGCAGCTGTCTTCGATATGGCGTGTCTCTCAGATTGGTCTGCGATGGCGTTGCAATATCCGCTTGCCGACGGCGCAGGCGTCCGTGTAGCGACGCCCGACCAGAAGCGAGACCAGCAGCATGAAGGAGATGCTGCTGGAATGTGTGACATCAAGTCACCTCGCCATTTTTTGTTATAGGTGGTCGCTGATACTGTAGGCAAAGAGCTGCATGTGCAAGCCATGACATCGTTTGATCCATCATTGATCCCACCTGTACGACTGCCATCGACGTCTGATGGAATGGTAGCGTGAAACTCAGACCGTGACTTCGACGTGTGCTTCATGATAGCAAACGGGCTTCGAGGCAGCGGATGCTCGAAGTGGACGTGACTCGGTGCACCGCGTTCCACCGGCACAGGGCAGCCTTCGGAGAGGTGAAGACGGGAGCAGAACTGCGATGTAACAGTTAAAATGGGTTCTCTTTTAGGTGACTTGTAAAAATAGAAAAAAAGGGCAGTGTCTATGAGGTATAGGTGCGAAAATATCCACGCTATACAAACTTTCGTTCTTTCGCGTGGTTTTGATTCAAACTTTTCAAGCCTTCTAGGATATCTATATATTTAGTGTAACCTCCCTGCTTTTCCTTGCGTCTTTCTCTCTCTCTCTCTCTCTATTGGGAATCTGAATATAAGTGAATGTGGCGTACTCGCAGAATGAATTGCAGCAGCCTCTGCTGTAGTGAAGACTAATCTGTATATCAGCATACTGAGACACACTCAAGGAAAGCACCAAGCTCGAAATTGGCAGGTGGCAACTGCTTCAAATTGTGAAAGCAAGACAGAGGCCACTCACGTTTCAGTCGCTGGGACCCTACGATTACGTCAAGTACAGTACAAAATACACAATGCACACTGTGCCCAGGCTGCATTATTGCGCGTGCATAACGAGAGTGGCCGAAGTGTTCATCTGCACATATGTTTTGAGCAACTGGAACTTGAGCAGAAACTGTGCTTACTCGCTCCATTGAACCGGATCGGCGAATTATCCCCGTTGTTGGCTCCGTAGGCTGGGTCTCACCATCCAGCATTCCATTTGTGTCATTGCGCTTCGCCGAAGCAGAGTGGAGTGTCTCTCCTTCGCCAGAGAAGGGTACCTTGGTGCGCAGAGGCACTAGTGGGGCCTGAATCTCCACACGGTGCAGCACTTCTGTGATTACCTGGGAAGAAGCAAATCACTTGACAGTAAAAATTTATGATTCAGGCTGTTAACCTGCAAACCATTCCTCTAGCACAGACATCGAAAAATACTGCCGAAGTTTGTTTATACTGTTGTGGGATTGCGGCTATCTTTATGTGGGGTGGTACGAAGAAGAGGACGACGACGTGTTCGGTGTCGAAAATACACAACGGCTGCCATCTTGACTGCTGGACTATTTTTCTACTATCAAGTAGTAAATACGTTCGCAACATTTTGGTGGAGGTGCTGGGTACGACGCAAGACGGAACTTCGCAGCGGACGTGTTCTCGACAGCCCAACCATGTCAACGGAAACCAATTCTGCCACTCTTGTTTCAGCCGCGACTCCGGCACAGTCTGTACAGCTGGTCGTACTGACGCAACTGTGCGACCCTGTCAACTTCTGCGGCACCGACGACGTTGACGACTGAATCGCGAAGTTTCATTGGTTTGCAGCGGGATACTGGTGGGACCCTACAATAATGCTCGCCAACGTTGGCTTCTATTTCCACGAAACAGAAGGCGCGTGGTTCGAGGCTCATTAAGCTTACATAGGCAGCTGAGATGCTTGCAAACAGAAGCTTCGTGATCTATATCGTAAAGCCATCGCATGCCAGCGGGCCGCTTGTAAAGAAGTCTTGTTGAACACAAACTACGATCGAATCCTATGTTAAGTATACATCCTTGACGTTCTCGCCCTTTGCCGTAGTGTGGATTCCAACATGATTGAGGAAGAAATTTGCTCAAAGGGATCGCGGATGTTTTCAACTTACTCGTGTTTAAGGATTGTTCAACCATTGACGATATTATCAAAGAGAGCCACCGATTCGAAGAGCTGAAGAGTCGTGGAGTCACCAAGAATATTTTGCGACTTCCGAACACAGCCGCTACTTCATCGTGTGAGGACCTTCAGTCGCACGGGTACAACGGAAAAAACATCGCTAAGATTTCAACCAAGACCGAAAACATGATCAGGTTGATTAATAGGATTTCGAACAGAAGGGTGGAGGGACTCAGAGAGGGCAATCCACTGAGGCTCTTTCATGCATTCCTCATGAGTCACATAACGTACGTTGTTGCCATGCGCTCTTGGTATCCATTCGAAAAGAAGAAGCTGGAAACTCTGATAAAAAAAAAAACGTAACGAGGGTGTTGGGCAACCCCGTGCGAACAAGCACTGAACGGCTTATGCAGCTAGGAGTTCATAACACCCTAGATGAGATCATTGAAGCCCAAGAGACTGCACAGCTGATGCGCCTGTCGTCTACGCTGGCTAGTAGGAAGATTCTGTCCGTCCTAGGCCTCAGTCCGGCGCTCGTAGAGGATAACCATCTTCAACTACCGGATGAACAGCGTACTGCCATCCAGGTCTCTCCGTTTCCGCGGAACGTCCATCCTCAGCCCAACGTAGGAAGACGCCGGGCTATGACCATCACACTTCTGAAGAACATCAGGAACGATCCTCATTCAGTGTGTTTTGTCGATGCCGCTCAGTATGGTCGCTCAGCTAGTTTCTCTGTTATTTCCGTCAATCATATGGGTTCTATTATCAATGCTGCGTCAGTTAGGGACTCAACTCCCTCAAGAGCCGAACAGTTGGCTGTAGCCCTTGCCCTTTTGGTCACCGACTTAAGGTCAGTTGTCAAGGCTGTCGCCTCTGGTTCCGTCTGTACTGAAGTATTTATTCTACTTGAAAATAGTACTTTCTCCACATACCATTACCTGGTTTCCTGCACATCTCGAACCCCTACTGGACTCTCAAGTAAACCTGAACGACACGCTCACTCTCGGGCGCGCGCATTAACCGTCCGCGCTGGGGAGGACGTAGGTCCGCAGGTTCGCAGTGAGATGTTCAGGGACGCTTTATGCTTACATTCAGCGAAGTGGCTAAACACTACCAGTTGAGTAGGCGGTCATTCGCTCCTCCGCACAAAAAGTTGTCTAGAGCTCATGCCAATACGTTTAGAATGCTCCAGACCAGGTCCTATCCAAGCATATTTTCTTCAGAATAGTCTCCTCAGAGGCTTTTGACTCTACTTGTCCTGATTGTGTGGAGGTTAGTGACTTACAGGGGCGCTACAGCTGCGCCAATTGCGCCATTTTGATACAATTTCATTTCTTTGAGCCACGCTGCGCCAAAACCCTAAAATTTGTTGAAATTGCGCCACGCTGCGCCTAAATGGTCGACTAGCCACAAAATTTCTCAGCTGCGCTAATTTTAATGGGAAATAAATGCTCTGTTGGCAACCTTTACAAGACATTATTCAATTCAATCCAGTTGCCCGGACGCTGTGCGGGCGAACATTGTATCACAGCCTCCTAGATTTCTCTTGCCTGTGCTAAGTGACTAAGCACATATGCTCTGGCAGTGCCCCTCACTACGGGGCTCAAGTTGGCTCACAGGAGAAGATTGGGACTCTGCCTTACGAAGCTCAGAGTTGCTGCCATAACTACGGACTGTCCAGAGAGCCCACGATGCGGCGGTGAGGCTAGGCCTCCCCGTTCCTACGTGGGAGCGGCCCGCGACATTGCTCTAAGTAAGCCGCGTTTCTCAGGACCCAATAAAGTTCTTTGTCTGTCTGTCAGTCGACGTAACAACAACCACCGGCCTCTGCAGTATGTCACTCGTGACGATGGACCATACAATCGCGCTCCTGGGACATCAGTCCGCCGTTCCAGCCATTCGCCATCCCCGCATGACCGTCACTGTAAGCCACCTCAGCACCGTCACTATTCGTCGCCCCGCCCTACTGGACACCCTACTTTAGGAAATTCAGCAATGCAGCTCCCGGAGGTGACGCTGCATTGAACTGCTGACCTGAAAACCCTCTGCTGACCCTGACTACAGACCAGAACCTGCTTGATGTTGAAGTGGATGGCCTTCCTGTTATTGCTATCATTGACACCGACGCACATATTTCAATTCTTAACTCTGACCTCTGTGCAAGGTTAAGCAAGGTCCTTACACCGCCCGAGTTTCTATTCGTACGTGTCGCTATTGGAGCGACTCCGTCTGTGCTCGGAATGTGCACCCCACGTGTGCGGTTCGCCGACCGCCAGACATCCATTCTGTTTTATGTTCTCGCTCATTGTCCTCATGATGTCATCCTCGGACTACATTTTGTTGCCTCACCACTCCGCTGTAATTGACTACTCAGCCGGCGTCGTGCAACTTGACTTGCCTGCGGCCCCCAACGCGTCAAAGATCGTCCAGAACAAGCTTTCGTGGGCTGCGTTTGCTCGTCTCCCACCACAAGCCTTAACTTGTATCATTGTTGAACCATATCCCAGTGTGCCGGATGGGGATTACGTGGTCTCTCCCATTCCCGGTGTTTTACTGGCCCGCAACGTTTCCTCTCCGTACACTGTTTTAACTGTTACAGTGATCAATGCGTGCCTTCCTTTTCTGAACTTCGGACTCGGCCCTCAAGTCATACCATAAGGCATCGTTCTCGCCACTCTCTCACCGTCGAACGAGTGCCAGATCTTACCAGTGTCACGTGAACTGGCCGTAGTCATCCCACCGAACTCGCATAGCACTGGCGCAGCCACATCTACACCATACAACAACGTAAGCAAAATGATTGCCTCAGACCTGTTGCCGTCTTAAGCCAAAGACTTCAGTGATTTCCTCACGACCTATTCGAACATATTTGAATTTGAAGGTAGGCCCTTAAGTTAAATCTTGGAAGTTAAACACCGCATAGATACAAGTGATGCAGCTCCAATTCACAGGCGTCCCTATCGAGTGTCACCATCGGAGCACCAAGTTATTCCACAGGAGGTTAATAAGATGCTCACAAAAGGCATCTTAGAGCGCTCTTCGAGTCCGGGGGTGTCCCCTGTAGTATTAGTTAAAAAGAAAGAAAATACCTTGCGTTTTGGGTTGACTATTGGCATTTAAATAAAGTCATCAAAAAGGATGTCTACCCACTTCCTCGTGTTGATGATGCCCTAGATTGCCTTCATGGTGCAAGCTATTTTTCTTCGATAGACTTACGCTCAGGTTACTGGCAAGTCGCCGTGAACGACCTCGACCGTGAGAAGATCGCCTTTGTAACGCCTGATGGTCTCTACCAATTCAAGGTAATGCCGTAGGGCTTGTGCAATGCGCCGGCCACGTTTGAGCGGATGATGGACACGCTTTTGCGCAGCTTTAAGTGGTCTATCTGCCTGTTATATCTGGACGACGTGATAGTGTTTGCCCCAACTTTTGAGTCTCACCTCGAGCGACTTTCCTCCATTATTTCAGTACTTTTTGAGGCTGGGCTCCAACCTAATTCTTTCAAATGCCATTTTGGGCATTGCTAAGTTACTCTTCTAGGACATCTCGTTGACTCATCCAGCATCAGCCCCGATCCCGGGAAAGTTCGCGCTGTTCTCGATTTTATCATACCGACTTGTGGTAAGACGTTCGAAGTTTTGTGGGCCTATGCTCATATTTCCGACAATTCCTCAAAAAATTTGCAGAGGTCACACGCCCACTCACTGATCTTCTGAAGGAAGACGTGCAATTGGAGTGGGGTTTCGATCAAGCAACGACTTTTTCCCGGCTCATTACACTTCTGACCACGCCATCAATTCTTGCCCACCTCGACCCGTCCGCTCCAACCGAGGTCTGCACTGATGCTAGTGGCTACAGTATTGGCGAGGTGTTAGCCCAGCGTTCATCCGGTCATGATCAAGTTCTTGCGTATGCCAGCCGGCTCTTTTTTCCTGTCGAACGCAATTACCCTATTACTGAGCGCGAGTGCCTGGTGCTTGTATGGGCAATTAGTAAATTCCGCCCCTATTTATATTGCCTGCCTTGCACCGTTACCACTGACCATCATGCTCTATGCTGGCTTTCAGCCCTCAAAGATCCAACAGGGCGCCTTGCTCGTTGGGCTCTGCACCTTCAGAAATTCACATACACAGTGGTTCGCTAGTCCGGCCGTTTATACCAAGACGCCGACTGCCTCTCTCGGTACACCGGTGACGCTCCAGATATCGTAACGGACGACGCGCCCATCTGTATTTCCTCACTCTCCACTTTCGGGAACATAGGATGTGAGCAATGGCGTGACGCGTCCCTACGAGATCGAATCGACCACCTGAATATTGGGTCTACAGACAGTTCGCTTCAAATGTTCATCATCATGGACGGCATCTTATACCACCGCAATATGCACCCCGTGGGATATGAACCACTACTTGTAGTACCCACTCATCTGCACTTGACCGTACAATATGTTCGAAACAATGTGTTTTTGAAGATATGCCCCTTCGTCCAGAAAGTACTTCTCCACGATTACCTAGACAGGTAAACTTGAAAACTAGCAAGCTATGCACGTACTGCATTTTATCCTCACCCGTGCAACAGGCCACTATTACAAGCTGTCAAACTAGAAATTACCAATTACGTAAAAAAACTAAGAATGTAATAATGATTACAACTACTAACCGCTGTCATGCTCTATAGGCGTAGAAGTTGTAAGACCTGTCGCCCGACCGAACTAAAAGGCCTCCGTGTTTGCAGCAAAATTGTAACTTTCTTTACTGACTGATGCTCATTACTCCCGGTGTTTCTTTCGTAATTGCACAGTGGCTGTGGGAAAACTGCATGTGACAACAGCCTTGCGGGGCTTATGCAGCCATATCTAAAAGTTAACAACGTTCGCTTTTAGAATTATTCTACAGGTTTAAATAAGTAGTGCACGCCAGGCCGCATAAATCCAGCTGGTAGCTTGTGTGACAGTAGGGCTAACATAGTTTAAAGTACAGTTAACAAGATTGCATCGGCAAATACCAACCCTTGGACATGAATTGTGTTCGCTCATGCATGTAAAGATGATATATAATCAGGTATGGCCTGTAAGCATTCGAAAGGAGAAACTCCCTGGATATGATGGTTGTTTTCTGTGACATGTCAAGACACGGGTAATTTATATTTCGCCCGAGAGTGAAAGCGTGTTTTGCTTTTGCATGTCGATAGAAACCTTCTTCCTTGTAAACATGTCGATGCATTACTGTGTGTCATGTTAGTTGGTTAATTGCAGTTTTATCAATAGCTGACAGTTTCTAGTGTGTTAAAGATAACCTTTGTGAGCAGTTTTATTCTGTACTTTTGTATTAGCCGCTGAATTTATTGCATGAGTAGTGACACTAATATATCAGCTGCTCGAAAGAGGTGGAGGTCTTGGTAAGAGGGATTACGCGCCACTTTCACCTTGTCATTTGAGCAAACCGCCATTTGCTTTGCTAAACATGAATTGCCATAAAACATTTTACAAACCGGTTATCGCGTTTTTCGCGGGACGTGCGAGTGCGGGTCCTGTGAAATGGCGTAGTCGACCGCGCACAGTACCGTCTTTAAATTCTTAAACGCTTGTGGGATGCCATGAATCAATCCCTTATGCTTTTTGTAACGCTGGTGGGAAGCCATTAATTTAATGCTTTTGGCTTCTCTGCGAACGCATTTAGAACACTGTTTAATGCATTTGGCGTCAATAACGCGCTTCAAACTCTCTTTATACAGTGCCTTTGGCTTCTAGAACTCCTGTGGTACACCGGGGGGGGGGGGGGGGGAGACTGACAATTTAAAATGTTTTGCCAGGCTTCCACGCGTGTTGCTGTTGCCCGATTTTCGTGCCGACACAGGGTGAATCAAGCCTTTACTTTGTCTTTACTTAAATAGAAACTTAGACCTATAGAACCGAACCCTGAGGTACTTCGCAGTTAATGTTTCTGTTGGATGAATCAAATGTGACCAATTATTTATGTTGCGGGAAGTGTTCTACCGCAGGTCGCGCTTGTACAAATTCAGTGTGCCTGCAGCATGAAGTGGTTGATTGAAGATGAAAATACGCAATTTTCTGCGACCCTTGCGGGAACAGGGCTCAGCGCGTTCGGCGTACCTGCAGTTGGCTCGAGGTGGTCCTGCGGAAGCGTATAGACCTCCTCTGAGGCGCCGGGCGGAAGGTGTTGGCAGCGGGTGGCACCAGTCGGCTGTTGGCGGTGCGAGCGCGGTGCAGCTTCGCCAAGAAGGACAAGCGGCGGGGCTCCGAATCGGCCCGGGACGACTGTCCCGAGCCAGCAGTCTTGTCCTTGTAGAACGAAGGCGTGGCTACAGGTGGCCCGCGTTCAGACGACCCGCACTCCTCGCTGGCTCGCTGACGGTCAGATGAACAAGGAAATCACTCATTTCACAACGAGCAGCTCACACATACATTGAATACGTTCGTAATTGGTGGAAAAGCAAGCGTCCAGTTATGAAGGAACCGGCAATCGCTTTTTACTATTGGTTTAATATGCGGAAAAGCGGGAGACCAGTTCATTTTACCGTTAACTGCAAGAATTGCGTCCGAGTCTCGAAGGTGAGAGCCGCATGTGCATGCGAGCTCGATCCGCCTCAGCTAAACATAGTGCACGCATGCTCATGAGCACTCTCAATGCACACCATTCGCAAAACGAGCGCATTTAATCTAATGTCCTGCGATGAATAGAAGAGCTGGCAAAGACGGCTGAGTTGAAGCTTTTAACGCTGTATTTACCAGTTCTGTTGAATACAGCGTTAATACTGTATTGAACAGAATCAAACGACAGGTATCCCTCTCAGCCACTTCCGCTATTTTTGTGACCACCTGCGAGAATACATTTTTGCGTTGATAGCACGTGACTCCATCATGAGTCACGGAGCTCCGGAGCCCTGATCACAAATCTTTGAGCAACCACAAAGGCATTCCGAAGTTATCGGCAAGGGCCGGCGTAAAGAGAGCGCTGTGTGAACCAACCGCCTAAACAACTACCCAGTTTCACTCCGGCGATCACTGTTTGCGGTTGGAGCATATTTCACAGACAGCTAGGGGAGGCATTACGCGAGCATTTGTCGTGTTTCACGAGAAACGTTGATCCACACGCTACAACAAGCGCCGCGTATACGGCAAACCTTGCAAAGCTGCGCCATAAAGGACAAAATCAATAATCAGTATGCCACGTTGGTCGCCTTAGGACGGTAGAGTTTAACACATTAGGAATGATGTATAGACGGACCGAATAAGAGCGAAACGCTGCATACACAGCTAGTAATATTTCTAGAACGCGTTTGTGCCTAACGTGTCACGTTCACGGAAAGGGGAAATTGTGGTTCACCCACCAGGTCACGGCAAGCTATGGTGGCCGATATATGGCTGTTTGAGCTGTGCCTCCAGCTGTTTGTTGCCTTGTGAGTAAGATCACAGCATATCCACAGAATGAATGATGATGAGTGGGGCGAAGCGGCCTTCAGCCTGTCTGTCCGTTCGTTCTTGCTTCCGTCTGTCCGCGCGACCATCTGTGCCTCCGTCCATCCGTGCGTCCGTCCATGCGTCTGTCCGTCCGTTCGCGCGTCCACCCGTTTGTTCGTCCGTGCGTCCGTCTCTGCATCCATTTCGTGAATACTCCAAGTACCGCCATCTCGCATCCCCTGTGACACATACCCACTCTAGAGCACGTTGGTGCTGCCCATCGTGTCACGTCCACGGAAAGGAGAAACTATTCGACCCTAAAGAGCTTCCCACCTAAAAAAATTATACCATCTCCTGCTAAAGAGAACCACGTGTAGATGCGAAGCAGTGGGTCCTTACGCTTACACTGGCGGCGGCGTTGACGCTGGCGCTCATCGCGGGTTGCGCAAGAGAAAAACCTGGAGAGGCAGAAAGCATGCACTGAAGACCAGTATTTTCTACTGGAACATGCCGATTGCTGCTAATGAGGAACGAGAGACAAAATTAACGCGCTAGTTGCGACTTTTTGTTCAACCGCGCAAAAGAGAAATCACCTGCCAGCACTTCTTCGGAAATAAATATTCAATGCCTATATATAAACGGGGTGGCCAGTGACCTGTTGTGCAGCACGAGGTTTTTGAAATCAAGTAACTCGCTAGCAGATGCTGCCTGTGTCGGCGTCGCAAGGGGAGAGAGGGGAGGAGAGGAGGGGCCGCGCATGGGTGATGGGGTTGTAAACGCCGCTGGGAGGGATGTCCAGAGGAGAGAGAGGGGGAGCGAGCGTTGGCTGCCGGATGCTGCCTGCGTGGGCGTTGCGAGGCGAGAGAGGGGAGGGGACGCACATGCGCACTAAAGGTGGTCACTCCGCACACCGGATTTAGCTCGCTCCTGAGAAGCTTCGCATCAAATGAGCGGGCTAAAGTGGACCAGAAAGCGCGCAATGGTGGGCTAGCTCATTCGATGAAATATGACAGCACCGATCAGTGTGATGCTTGGTATACATGGGGCTATAATTCAATGCATGCTTTAACAGTGAAGCTGTTTAAGCTATCCGTCATTTGCGTGCTATATCAAAAACTACCATAATCATAAACGGATATGGGCTACAGATATTGGCTAAATGGCACTACTCCCCACAGGTTCACTAACAACAAAGCTCAACTAATCGCTGCGAAGCGACGGTGGCGAGCCGAAGAGCTCGAGTACGTACAACGAGAGAACACGAGAGAAAGGAAAAAGCTGTGATGACTGCGGGAAAACCTCGTAGCGATGAAAGCCTTACGCCAATAACGACATGCCCTGTGGATCTATGACAGGCGCGAACGCTTCATATCAGCAAGAGTTTCTGTCTCCGGAGTTCTATACGTCTGCGTCGTGACTTTGGTTGTCTGTGGTTTAACTCTAATCTCTCTGCGTTAAGACTCGACGTGTAGATGCAAACTAGCAACATCTAGCTAAAGCCTTACAACCATATGCGTGGGCACCCGGGGGTGAGAGGGGACGCCCCCCCCCCCCCTCCTGGTCACTGAAAAGGGGACGTGCAAAGCCAGCCCTTGACATTGACTAATAGGATGGGATCAATGCAACTGGGATGCAACAATGGATGGGAGGGGGGTGCAGAAATTCAGCCCCATACACTGACTTCGTCCCGCCCCCGGCCTGAAAAAAACCCTGCTCACGCCTGTGCTTACAACGACCTATGAGCAACTGATAAACAACCTGAATCACCTATAGCTAATACCTAGTAACAATCTAGAATCAACCACATAATATTCATAATCACCCATTTTCGCTGTTTTATGCCTTGCGCAGCTTTATGCAAGCTTCACCAATTCTTTACTTTCGTAGTACGTCGATGAGCTACAGGCATGTTTTTGCAGGCATCAGGCACCATTTGCAGGCTCCAGGCATCACTTAATGGGTTGGACTTGTTCATCCAGAGATCACATGCGGCGTGATCACGCTCAAAATCAAGTACATCATGGGGTCGAACCAAATGGAGGCCAGCAATGTTCAAAATTAGGTGAAAGGGAACAAACGAGGTCTAAAATACGGTGAACAAGTGAAGTAATCAAGAAGTAACAGCAATATTTTACCCTTAAAAGAGCTAAAAACGCTTTGGAAACACGAGGCTGACACCCACGCGGCGAAGGAAAGGGTGCCACCACCTCACCAAGCGCACCATTGCTCCTCCCACTGGCGCTTTTTCGGGTGCCGTCGCCGCTACACCTGAAGAGCGAAACAAGGATGGCACTCACAGCAGACAACGCGTACCTCAACTGCCGTAACAAGCAGGAAGCCGACAAAGCCTAGCAAAAGGAAGCGCACTTGTAACATACCCAGTTTTCGCATATCTCTAATTATCAAGATTTTACTCGAGACGAGAAAACCCTGCATTTTTACCTGAAAAACAAACGTCATATATTGGTTTGCAAAAGAACCGGTTATAATTCTGCAAACTGGAATCGATGGGTGTCTGCGCTGAGCACTTCCTCAGGTTTCACAGCAGTGAAGCTGCATTCATCGCAGGATTTAGAAGTACACAAGTCGCTACATGTTTTTTTTTTTTTTTTGTACAGAACCCCACGCTGTTTCCAGGCCATGAAGCATAACTGCGGAAAAAGAAAATTAAGGCAGCTTCGCACTGTTCGGGTGAAGCCTGAAAAAAGTGCGAAGCTTACCGGCCCTATTTTTTTGTGCTTGTCGCGCCATACACCTCAGCGAAAATAGTATTTCACTCATCTGAGCCAAGATGTGTTCATGAGGCGTGCCGGGAGCCTATGTACCAATAAGGACCAACTGTGGTTCTTGCAACGTGCATATAAATCCGAGTGCCTGTGTCCTTGCTTTTCGTTTTGATCATGACGTGCTTGGTTGTCGCTTTTTTTTAGTTGTTATGGTTCCACTCATCAATTTCAGTCATAAACCAAGCAAATTTAAACAATAAAAGGCTTTGGTAGATATTACGGCCAAATGCCGCTTTCAAGAACGGGGTTCGGGCATGGTAATTACGAGGGCTTCTTTAGCGGGAAGGGCCGTTCGCCTCCCTTCGCGCACCATGGCCCTGAAACCTTACTTTCGCGTCTACGTCGGCTGCTAGTAAACCTCCTTTAGAATTTCTTGCACAGTGCTGCTACCCATCTGTCGCCATTGCTCATCACAACTTCTGTTTATAGCATATGCATATTTCCTGCTGCCTTTAAATACATAAGAACTACCCGTCAGCTAATGCTCATTCTCATTGCCGCACTGATGTCCGCGTCCCCTCACTCCTCTACCGCAGCCGTATACCCGCTAAACATTGTCTCACCTTTCCAGCGGAGTCATCAAGCACTGGCAACTCCAGCATTTCAGCTGCCACGTTCGCGGGTTCGGCCGCAGAAAACCGTGCAGACACGACGTGCATCGGTGCCGTTTCGGCGGTACGTTCCACATTCTCGGCAGAATAGGCGTCTTTCAGATACCCTGGAACATCCTTCGCTGCCGCCGCGCGCAAAGCCGGTCGCATGGGGAGCAGTTTGCCTGTGGAGTGTGCTCCCGCTAGAAGCGAAGCCGGCGTGGCCTGAGCGCTCCTCCTCATAATGACGGAATACTCGCGTTTCAGCGTGCGCTTGTCGCGGTGGTGGATCCTGTCCAGCTGGGGGACCTGCGTGACGTACGCAGCTAAGGACCACCATGGTTTCTCAGACGGTCGAAAGAGCAAGTAAATACTGCCACTTTTTTATCTCTTCGTTTACCCATTTGAGATAACGCCTTTTTTTATTGACACTGCCTATAGTCTCACCCTAGATCTTTGTCTGCTATCGTGCAAGCAAGCTCGAACTACTAAAGAAGAAATTGAGGCGTAGGTAGAGTAGCAATGCTGGTTATGCATTGCTGATTCGCAACATCGTTTTAAATGCGAAGCATTTCTTCGCGAACTTCGGCTACTTTGAGTCTATCTATCTATCTATCTATCTATCTATCTATCTATCTATCTATCTATCTATCTATCTATCTATCTATCTATCTATCTATCTATCTATCTATCTATCTATCTATCTATCTATCTATCTATCTATCTATCTATCTATCTATCTATCTATCTATCTATCTATCTATCTATCTATCTATCTATCTATCTATCTATCTATCTATCTATCTATCTATCTATCTAGCCACCTAAAACTTTTGGCTCTCCTGGCCGTTTCTATAAAGGTATCTATACCACACTTGGTACGGCGTAACATGATTGCATGAACAACATATTTCTCTTGTCATAACATGAAAATCATGACATGTATGTCATGAATGTCATGATTTATAATTCATGACCCTGCAGCTCTTGCAACGGTTTAGTTCGCATGGCATGTTGCAAAATTGGTAAGGTATGACATGATTGCATGGCGAACACAAGCGACAGACCCTAACGTGAAAATCAAGACATGCCTGTTATGTAACAACATGACTACATGCCACGCTAATGATGCGCTCGCGGCCGTTTTACTAACGCCCAATATACCAAATTTGTTATTACACTACGTGAATGGATGACGAAGGTATGTGACTGGTGCAAACATGATAATCATGAGATGCATGTCATGTAACGTGACTACATGTCACGCTGATGACGCGCTGGTGGCCGTTTCACTAGCTTCACTTATACCAAATTTGGTATTACGGGACGTGAATGGATGACGAAGGTACGATACTAGTGCAAACATGATAAACATGAGGTGCGTGTCATGTAACAGCATGACTACATGCCACACTGATGATGCACTCGTGTCCGTTTCATTAGCTTCATATATGCCCCATTCGGTATTACGTGATGACAATGGATGACGAAGGTATGTGACTGGAGCAAAGATGATAATCACGAGATGCGTGTCATGTGAGAACACGACTACAATCCACAGTCAAGGCGCAAATACATTTCGACGTGACACGGTGTGCGTGCTCACCGGCGTTCATTTCATCGCGTCAGGCCGGCGTTACCACACACGTCCCGCCCATCTTGCGTTGCTTTGACGCATGCACGTTTCAGCGCCTCCAGCGTCCCTCTGTCACGAAAAGAGGGAGACGCAGTGTTGTGTGGGTGACGCATCAGCGCAAAATGCAGCATGTCCCATTTCGCACTGGTTGCCATCGGGCCGCGCCGACGGACGCTAGTCACGCCTGGCGTCTCACGCTTTGCTAACGTAGCGTCGCTGTGCCTAGCGTGCGTGCGCGTCAGTGCTACAGTGAAGTACTTTGCGCCCTTCATGATGCGCTTGCGGCCATTTTGCTAGCTCCACTGATACTAAATTTGGTGTTACGTGACGTCAATGGATGGAGAAATATATGACTGGCGCAAACATGATAAACCTGACACGCGTGTCATGTAATAACATGACAACATACCACGCTCATAGCGTGCCCACGGCCGTTTCGCTAGCTCCACATGTACTGAATTTGGTATCAAGTGACGTGAATAGATGACGAAGGTAAACGACGCATCCAGACATGATAATTATAACGCGGAAGTCATTCGCGGTATAATTTACCTCTACCTCGTAACGTCGTGCTGATTTTAAAGTGACATATCAACATTCCTCATTCGCACTTCGCACTTTATCGATTTCCACTGTACGTGAGATCTGGCAATTTTTTTGTAGTTGAAGGCACCATTTAAGGCCCACTTAACCCTGCTACTAGTTTTCATCGTGGGCTTCTCTATAATAGTTTCCACTATGAGGAATTTAACATATCTATGGGAAATTCTTCAAGTGCATCTTTATGAACATCTATATGTGTCCTGTCACGTAACGTCAACGTCCTTCGAGATGTAAAAAACCGTGGCAGGGCAGTAATAACACAATGCCATTTATGCACTATGCTCGTGAGCATAGTGGAAATATGATTCCACGTTCGTCAATCGAGGTCCAGCAGTCTATAGGCCAATTGCAATACGAGCCCCGTGATGCTGCATCACGTGTCACAACTTCTGCGCCAGTAGGTACTACAATACTAGCCTTAGCGAAAAATTGCTTCTTTCCTAATGCGCAAACAGTAAGTAGGAAACAATACTGCTGATAATGGTAGCTATAATTAAACAATATGAAGAATACTGAATGCATCTGGAGCTTAACGGAACCACCTTGCTTCGTGATTACTGCTTATAACCGTCACTTCTCACGGTCTGATCGACCCCTCTTCTCTTGTGATGCTGACTTACCTTGAGGCTTGTGAGCATCTCGGCCAGGTTTTCAATGTCTGTGGAGGATGACGTGCTCTCTTCGTCTCGCACATCTCCGGCACGGTCTTCTGGTGGCACGATTACAGCACCTGTGCAAGTAAGAGAACGCCGTTAGAATGCATTTTCCAACTTTTAAAGAGCGGCACACCACATTGCTATCTCCACTGTGCTGTGTCAAAAAGAGAAAATGTGCATCATTGCGGGCTTGTTGGTATATTCTTAAATAAGAAAACTGCGCAAGGACAGGGCACACAAGAGCTCACAATACAATTCACTGTCTTTTGTGAATAAGTGAAACGTCCCTCGGTATCTTGCGTAAAAAAAAATCTACGCATATCCACAAAGTGAATGCTGATGATGGGGGGAAGCACTGATCATCATATCGTGAATAATTTGTCAAATTACAATGTTTGATAACTGCCCCCGCGCTCTCAGCTCGGGGCCAGAGTGATGGTGTTGCCGCTGCGCCGCTGCATGGAGCGCGTTACATTCGCTTTCTTCCATGGCTATCCATGGAGGCTGCATCTCTGCGAGGAGCAGGTGCATATATCAGTGACCCCTGGCGGCATGTGCTGTAACGGAGTTGACTGATACGGTCGGCTTTTGCACGGCGCTGAAGAGATAGATCACCTGTGCTTCGACTGTACGCTATGGCGTGGACTGATTGCAAACAGACGTGCATTGTGAGGTCCTGAGGTGCTGCGCACCCTAAAAAAAGACTAGAAAGAATGAACAGAAACAAGCTGGGTATATCCGCGAATTAAGCACACGAAAAAAAAACACAAAAGAACACAGGGAAGCGTTTGTCCCGCGTGGTTTTGTGTTTTTCTTCGTGTGCTTAAACCATAGTTATACCATGTATCTCAACCAACTAGCCCAATTAAGTGTCGATTCTCTTGCAAAAATATGCCGCTCTTGAGGCTCGCTCGGAAAACTAAATTTATGTACCTACACGAAGATCGGGATGCTTGCACCTTTAGCTTTTGTTAATATCTCGTGCAGGCAGACTGATATAACGGCGTGGTAATGTTTTAGCGCTAGCCGAGGGACAAAATACATAGTTTAGGTTTGCAGGTTGCACTCCCACAACTGGCTCATAAAACTCATCATTACCCGCCCACCTCCAGTGGCACAAACGGGGAGACGCCAGCTGCTTGTTTCCGCCATTTCATGCGTGGCTGTTTTTCGGGTGCATGGCCGGAGCCAGAGTGTTTTCAAACTCGTGCCAATGACTCCAGAATAAAAAAAAATGTAACTGTCCCACGATTGTGAGTTCGACATGTTTTCCTTAATAAACACGCCACATAGAAATAGTGTGAACAAGCACAGGCACCTTTGACCTTTGTCGTCTATGGTTTACTGAGTTATATCTTGTATACGAAAAAATGCTTGTAGTTAAGCGTCTTTTAATTGCGATGGTTTGGACTCGGACTGTTTCCAGTGTTTCAGCATGTAGGTGCATGAAGAGAGAAAAGAGAATATTGAAATGAAAAAAATGCCGCCATATCCACGAAGTGAATGATGATGAGTGGGCGAAGCTCCGGAGGTAAACCTGGTAAACCATGAATCCTCCGTACATTTTGCCCACTCGATTTTATTGCAACGCTCCCCCTAGCGTACGTCGCCGCACTATATCGAACGATGACACGCGCCATATGTGGCATCATTCCTATTTTATAACACCTCGCATCTTTCATAATCAACTACACGTACCGCCGTCTAGTTTATAACATCTTGCATCTTTTGGACGGACGGACGGACGGATGGACGGACGGACGGATGGACGGACGGATGGACGGATGGATGGATGGACGGATGGATGGATGGACGGACGGACGGACGGACGGACGGACGGGCGGACGGACGGGCGGACGGACGGGCGGACGGACGGACGGACGGGCGGACGGACGGACGGACGGACGGATGGATGGATGGATGGATGGATGGATGGATGGATGGATGGATGGATGGATGGATGGATGGATGGATGGATGGACGGACGGATGGACGGATGGACGGATGGATATGGCTGTACCCTTTAGATCGGGCGGTGGCTAGCGTAATACTTAGAACTGAACGAGAGGTGGCTACATACAGGGGACACAGCCCACGACTTAAGGAGCTTCGCTCCTAAAAACGCTGCACGGTTTCCGCACAAGGAGCTTCTCTTTCAAGAGCCCACTGAATGTTGTAGCTGGACGGACCTTATCGACGGTCAACAATTGGCCTCACGGCGAAGTCCAATTTGGAGAGTCGCCTCTCCCATGAAAAATATTCGAGTGTGTCAATTCCGCACAGCAGCTAATGCTTATGTAGAGCCAGTCTTATTACTACATAGATTATTTAGGAGTAGAATAGCAGTGGTTGTAGTGCAACTCGTCTGTATAAACAATTGTCACGAATTGTTGTACAAACAAACGCATTGTCACTTCTAGTTCTTCGCGATCGAACGCCTACACAATACTAGGCTCTCACAGTATCTTGCCAGTAAATCTTTTCTTCCGCTTGAATCTTGTGACCTTATTCCACAAATTGCTGTATAATCAACTGGCATTCTCATTTATTGCATCTGATCTTTTGCAGAATAATAATGTGACCAGGTTTGCGGCTAATGAAAATTTTCTTTTACCCACCACTCATACTAGTTATGGGCAAAAACTTCCGCTTTCAGTGCGATATTCTTCTGGAATTCTAGCATTAGGCATTGTACTTCATTTCATTTTGTTCAAAAAGTCCGTCAAAATCATTTTTTCGAATAACCATACTTGTGATCGTTTACCTGTTTGACTAGTTTGTTCTTCAGCTCTTTTTATACCATGTTGCGTGTTTTAGCTTGATTTATGACATAAAAGTGTATTTTGATGTCCGTATATTGTAAGAATTTTCTGTTGTGCTGTATAAGTTTTGCCGTCTTTTTGTATCGAGAACTCGAGGGTCCCACTAAAGTCTGGCTCTGGGACCCTCGTCTGTATATCCTAGATTTTGTAACTTGTTTTTTGGAAATTAATAAAACTTGAAACTTGAAAATTGTCCCATTCAAACAAGAGCAATGACTTTTTCAAGCAACGTGTGTTTGTTCAGTTCACGTAGGAGCAGTACTGGTCCCGCCGAAACGCCAGTTGCCCCCAAACAAGGTCGCGCGTGGGAAATATGCCGTAAATAGAGCTCTTAGCCGGAGATACATTTCTACCTTTGAGTAAGGACAACCTTGACATCGCTCCGGCTCGTTTGGTGACTCATGCCAGATGCGGATGGAAAATGAAGAAAAATGTGCTTCGCACACGCTCGGCCCGGCTTCTCAAGCCGCAGACCAATCTACCATGTTGGGATGGTACTTCCGTGCACCATGGTTTCTGGCGAGGAGCAAGTGCCGTTTAGGCAATGGTAGCACAGACTCGACTAGTAAAGAAGACGTCGTCGACGTTCAGACTCTCTTGTGAGGGCTGCTCAAGCTGAGGCCATACGTCAATGAAAAACGGTGGCTAGAGACTTGAGGGAGCACGATGTTTTCCCGGTTATATGCCTTCGTCTTTAATATATTTTCTACGCATAGAAGTTGAAGGAACAGTGCGAAGTCATGTGTACTCACGAAAAGCTGCGCTTACCATTATTGTCGCGATAGGAGCAAGGCTTAAATTTTTAGAGGAAATCTCTTAAAGCTCAACGTAAGACGTCGGATGTAGGCATAAAATCATTTGTGTCGTTGCTTGCCAATAACCAAGCCACAGTTGCGCACCTCTTGGGTCTAACCATGTCTGGACGCGCAAGCACCGACGAGCAGCAACCACCATGCCAAGCCCACACACGGAGATAGTCCGCGCAACAGCCGCGCTGGGTGTGCCTAGTGAGGCGCAAGCAGAGTACGAGAGACGAAAGGTCCATGCTTCTATCGCGGCGCCACAGTCGGGTTTGCACGTTAGTTTCTAGCACTGGAGTTCGAACATACTTGCATGGTCTGTGACAGGCTGTGTTTCGACACTACTTTGTCTATACCTAGGCTAGCATCAGCCCAGAAGGCCTAGTTAAGCCTCCGAAAATCGACCAGCTTCGCTGTTTCTTACGCTTTAGACGACAAGCGCTAACTTCCGTTTTTTAGATGCGAAGCAGCTTTTTTGACGAGCCTGTGTAACGTTGTCCCTCCGTGCGTCCGTGCGAACGCACCTCATTGTGCTCCCTTTGCCGCAGGTGTTGGAGCGGTGTGAAGTAGGTCACGTCGCAGCTGCGCGTTGACTTGACACTCACCTCGCAGTGCGCGCTGACGTCAATCTCTCCTTCGCCTACCGGGTGATAGCTGCAGCGCCCGCAGCTGCCCCCTCGTCCGTTCTTCCGCCACACCTGCCGCTACCCCCGCTTGCTACAACGTGGACTCGTAGGTTCACGCACAATATACCTGACGCGCCAGCCATCGGAAGACCTACGCTAGCCATCGCTTCAAACGAGTCCTCCAGCGCTCACCGCAGCACCCACGTTAGTGCCGTTCAACCTGTGACGCCACCCTTGCGTGACGCTATTGCTTCGGATCCTATCAGGGTTTCTTTTGGCAAGATGGTGTACATTTGTTTAGTTTTTATGTGCAGCGCGTACAACATTAGCATTAGCACGCGTCTAACGCGTGCTAATGCTAATGTTCCTGCCAAAGACGAGAGCCATTTACATTGAACGGCAAGCCGGGCTGCCAACCACGAAAACAATAGCGAAAAAAGGTATTGGCTTGAAACCCATGTATATGGCAAACTAATGCATAAACCTCATTATGCTCGAACAAGAAAATCAGCGCGGTATACAAACCATGTCTTTGAGAAGCAGTCGGGGACAGGCGTTTCAGTGAAGTCTGTGAGGAGGGCTGGACTTTCCACCGGGGCGAAGAGGACCGGAGTCTCGACAGGGTGGTGTGCACGTGCCGTTGCTCGACCATTCTGGTCACACGCTCTTCCTCGTGCACCACACGTTCCGCTTCGTTCAAAGGCAGCGGCGGCGGCACCCCGTCGCTCAGGGACGCGTCTTCCAGGGCAGCCGCCATGAACAACTCCAAAAGCAGGGCGTCTTCAACCTCCTACGTGCATGAATGATAGATGTGATGGGGTTGTTCTGAATATTTGAATTAATCGGACTTCGTTGCGGCATAGACCACAACGTTCTTTAGAAAGACGGTTAGGTTGCTTTGTTTTTTCTCACTTTACGAAAACAACACATGAACATGAAACACGCAGCATTCACTGATGATAACAAAACATCTTACAACCTATCTACAGGGCTCTAAGTAGACACACAAACAAGTCTAGTCCTACTATGACCAAAAGTCTCACCGGTGTGTGCGAGTATACTGAGGTGTCGAAGACGTCAAAAGCGAGCAGATACATGCACGGGGACGACGCGTCGTCAGAGGAATCCGGCGAAAAGCATGGCAACGCTCAGATGAAGATACTACGGGCCTGGTAGTGTCGAAGACAGGGCCGAGGAAGTCATGCAGTCTTCTGATCAGACGCGCGAACCAGGGACCACAGCCAAGCGCTCGGTCTAACGAGCGACAGTGGACCTGGTGGCTGCGGTAGCTTCCCGCTGGCTCCGTGACCATCGAATCTTGAGGTCAAGCGAAGCAAGCCGCTACACCTCTTCATCTCTGCCAGGCACTCGGGGCAAACCACGGCCTTGACGCTGGTGAACTACCTTTACCCTGATTCTCCACGAATGAACCGCCTTGTTCACTGCGTCACATTCCTCGAGTCGATTCCTCGGCTTCCCATTGGGCCTTTTTCGGGTGCCGTGTTTACAAGCCATTTGCCCCTGAAATTTTCGTGGGAACTCCTGTTTGGGCCACTTTCCTATTAAGTTGTGACGTAGCCCCCTTGTGCCGATATTCTTCATCATCGTCGTCACCTAGTGTGTTTGCGCGGGCACTGCTTGTCTTCTCACTTTTATTGTCGCGCACCCCTCCAAGACACTCGCCTTACGCGCGCACTGCACTCATCATAATGAAACCCTGGAGTCAGTGGCACGTGCCCCTCCCAAAGAAATTAACCGAAAAAGGGTTGTTCGAAATATATAAAAAAGTAAGCCGAATACAAAAGTTAGTTCGTAATCTGAAAAATAAAAGGAACAGCTTGGACACAGTATTTCGTAGTAGTTTCATAGTCAATGAAACATTTCTCTTACGATTACGATAGTGCTTATTGCCAATTCTGAGCGCGGATCTTGTTGGAACAAGGCCAAAGGTTCTTGAATTGTTGGTTTTGCGCAAGATATACTGACTACGCCGTGAATCACATTTGGTGAAGCAGTATCAAACTCCCTTGAGTAGGACAGCAGTCAATAGGCCATTAGTTTGTTCTGTTTTGAAAGTCTGCCCTTAGGTACATTTTTTTATTCAAAAATACTTATGTGGCTTTACTTCCTTTATAAAGTCAAGTAATGAATAATGTAAGGTCTATGAATCCAGTTGTCAAAGTCGGGTGGTCGGCCAGGCTTGATGCCTGTTTTACGGATGTGACGACGATGGCTTAATTGTGGACCCATACAAGTCCACAATAGATATGAGACAGTTACGTCATGCCAAATATGTGATGCCAGATGGCGCGGCGAGTGGCGATGCCAGCTGCAACGGTCACTAGACAACGTCTCAGCTCACGTTGTGGCCACCGGCCACAGCGAAACGGCCAGAACGTGGCGAATAAAGCTCTAGACGCAAAAAGAAAAAATAAGGGAGGGTGCCCTACCAATTCCTTGAAAGTGATGTCTTCTTCCGCTGCATCCGCTGCCCTCAGCATGGCACTGTGAATATCCGTCCTGGGCTGCGTCGCCTCCCTGCTGGATGAAGACTCCGGTGAGAGGAAAGAGAGCGCAATGGACGCCGTGTCCGAGAGAAGGTCCTCGTCAGCGTCCATGAAGGGAGAGCTCAGTCCGAGCACGTTGTTGACACCGATTGTCGGGCGGGACTGTCCCTGCGTCTCCCTGCAAAGGTTTAAGTGAAAATGCTGTTTAAAAAGGTTGCTGACGCCATAGGATGCATTGAATACACTTTAAATCTCGTTTATTCAGGTACGCTGGCGCTTGTAACGATGATCGTCACCAAGACTAGCACACAAGATCCGCTCGCAGGTTAAAAGGCCGTTTGAGGAATCAGGTCTTTAAGTTACTGCACGATGACAATTCAGTCTGGAACATACAAACCTTGATAGATAGATAGATAGATAGATAGATAGATAGATAGATAGATAGATAGATAGATAGATAGATAGATAGATAGATAGATAAATAGATAGATAGATAGATAGATAGATAGATAGATAGATAGATAGATAGATAGATAGATAGATAGATAGATAGATAGATAGATAGATAGATAGATAGATAGATAGATAGATAGATAGATAGATAGATAGATAGATAGTACAGAATGTGCAGAAGTGTGGGTGTGGCAATTATCTTGCTATGACCATTATTGCCACGGCATTGATTGATTTGTGGGGTTTAACGTCCCAAGACCACCATATAAATATGAGAGACACCGTAGTAATGGGCTCCGAAAATTTTGACCACTGCGAGTTTATTAACGTGCAGCCAAATATGAGTACACGGGCCAAGAGCATTTTCGCCTCCATCAAAAATGCAGCCGCCACCGCCACCGGGATTCGATCCCTCAACCAGCGGGTTAGCAGCCGAGTACCTTAGTCACTAGACCACCATGGCGCGGCTTTCTGTGGGATTGAACGTACATGCCATGGTCCTTGAAGTCCTGATATACCTATCTGAAAGAGGCTTGTGGTGAATGAACACCTCCTTAATTTCTTGTAAAAGCTCTTTGTGGTGCAATGTACTTTTTTGAACCTGGTTAACCATTACAATGAAATTGAAAATGGAATTTTAATGAGCAACTAGCATTGTCAATTTTCACAAAACTTTTGTTAGTTTATTGAATCGTTGGGCGGTGGGAATTCAGAAAAGCTTCATGTTTCCTTTCATCTTTTCGAATACGGCCGTTAATGCTTCTTAACGGAAATAAAAATATTACTTATATGTACATGAAGGAGCACTTACGCCGTATTTGAAAACAACAAACAGAATATGACACTTTTCAATATTCTCACCGCTTAACGACGCAATGAACTAAGTTTTGTGAAAATTTACAATGCCAACTGACTTCCCGGGTTTGCACATGAAAATAACATTTTCAGTCTCACTGTCAAGTGTCTAAGTGATATACAGAAACGCGTGACAGGTACTCCAGCAATCTGTATTAGTTTGATCTTGATAATTTCTTTTAGTACCACAGTATTGATCAGCACAGCTCCAGTACACTGTATGTACATGCACTAAAATTTCTAGGTGACAAAGCGCGTGCAGGTGTGGTAAGCTTTCTTTCCATTGTATGCACACTTTAGCTATTCAACAAGATCTTAAGACACTCTATTGCTTTGGGAGTAGAAGTATGCACACAGGTCTAAGATAAGTTTTTGTTTCAGTAATCACAGATTGGACCACTGTCTATTTATGTATACACGTTTGTGTGTCTATATTGTTACAGGGAGATGATAGAAAAATGGTGTATTTACAATATTTATGCTGTAACAGTAATCGGGTACAAACAACCAGGACGGCGAGAGCAGGAACCACCTATAGTCCCTTACTTCTTCCTCCGTGTAAGCACAACATAACATGCGCGCATGCACACACAGACTGACAAAAAGTCTGGGTGAGGATGATTAAAGTCCTTCCATCGCTGGATACGCCTATGCTCGGCAACTAACAACATCGACCAGTTTCTCTTGTGGAGAAACACACGAAGAAACGCTGTCACATTACGGATTTCGTTTTCTTAACGCTGCCGGACAACGGATGAGGACATTTTATAACCAATCCTGATAATTTCACAGTTAGTAGGAGGGCGAAATTGCTAGCAGTATGCAGTCATGAAAGTATCCATCACATGACGGCGTTGTTTGGTGGTTTTCTGCATCACCGCATCGGGTGCACTCTTTACCAGTAGTGATCCCTGTATATGCTTTCGTTATGCAACACTGAAATGAAAGAACCTTTGAGCGCGAACCTACTTATCTAGCATACGTGGTGCAGAGCGTAAACAAGAGAAATTTCGCACCTTTCGCTTTTGGCTGAACTACACCCCAAAGCCTGAGCTCACGAAAACGTTCCGCCTAAAGTTTCCGCGTGTATGTTCCTGGAAAGCATGCAGGCTAACTCTGTGAGTGAAAACGGCTGAACAAGCTCCACGCCTGCTCACGTCGTATACACATGACTACCTAGAATGCACAAAGAAGCCAGTAGAACTCACAAGCGCTGACTCAAGTCAATGAAAAAAAGAAATGTGTAGAGACCACTACTCGCTTGCATCTTCGCATGACATCGACTAAACGAACGAGTAGGATCTGCGGAATTTTTCATATTCCAAGCGTCTCAGCACCCTAGATTTCAACAAAGAACCGTTTAGTCGTAACATGCACGTCTTACCAATTCTTCTGTACGACATCTGCCGACAGATATGAGAACGTAGTGTGCTCATAAGTGACGCGTACCTCCTTTGCCCGGTGCTGTTGTGGATACCCGATGCCACAGGGTATGAGCTCGACGACGATATCGGCAGGGCCAACTTCTCCCGCTGATCTAGCTGCGTCAATCCCAAGCACGCTAGAGACAATGTCGGCGCTACGCTCTGCGAAAGCCATCGTGTCTCTGTCCTGAGCGAGCCTAATCTTATGCAGTTCCTCTGGGTGAGGTAACTGGCGGCGTCGGTGTCCTGTGAGGCCACCGGAGACAAAGGCGGTGGCAAGGTGTCAAGTACTTCACCCGATAGTAGCCCTAGCGATGAGGCTTTCTTCACATCGCCGGGTGAGTAAACGGGCAGTGACGGTGGAATAATACTTGAGGTGACCTCATTTCCGGGTTCATCGTGGTCTCCTGTCCTTTGGTCAGAGGCTAATGCCAGTGAAACATTGCCTTCATGAAGACTCCCACAACGGCTGTCCGATTGTGTATCCCATTCTATTGGCGATGAGAAAGTTCTACCACCGTCATTGCTATTTTCACTACCCTCGTTTTCTCGACGTGTCTCGCGCGTCTTGGAACTGCTGCTCGAGGCTAGGAGGAGTGGGCGGTCGTGGCGTCTCTGTGGGGGCTTGGATTGTAATGCAGCCGTCGGTGACACATTCTTATATTCACGTTGTACGCGTATAATGATGCCGTCATCGTCGTCGTCGTCGTCAGGCATGTTCTCAAGGTTTAAAGTCAGCAGTCTCTGCGCGAGCCATGCCGCAGAAAGCGAAGGCGGCTCATGCAGTGGGGAGCGTTTCAAGGGGAACGACTTCTGCAAAGCTGTCACTGGTGGTGGCTTGCAAATTCCAAACTCCCGCGTTACCTCGCTGACGTTTGTGCTCGAGGACGGTCTGCGAGGATCAGCTTTATGAGGGACGGCAGAGGTCTCTTGCCAGCGGTTCGGCGGCATGCGGATGATGCGGGGTAGGGGGGGAGTCACCCTACGGTTCCTCTCGCCGCTACGCGACACGGGCTGCTGCCCTTCCTTTGCGGGTGACACTGGTCGTACCGGAGACCTAGCTGTGGTCTTCGGCCGATTCTGGTGCCATGGTCTTTCAGAATCACGTTCGTCTTCATCCTGTTTACTACCACGGAACAGCCTGCGTAGGAACGTCGTACGCGCACATCGGTGTGATACGATGATTTTATTAATGCGCAAAGACGAAACATCGAGTGTATCAATCAAAGCGCCATTAGGGCATTTATTTGGACGTATGGGAGAGGCCTGGGTTCAACAGCGTATTTATTTATTGCATATGAAACCTTTCGTTATAGAACCTTTGTATACAAGCATTGAACGCGAGTGCGAGTTTGCCATCCGATTCTCTAATCAAGCTTATCCAATTAATATGTTTTGGCATCCAAACAAAAAGCGTGTTGCTTCCTTCATTCCTTTTAATTACAATAGTGACGTCAGTATACCGAGTGTCAAGTCAGCCCTCGGTTTCGGTACTATACCTTGGAGCAGTAAAATCAGCCAGCGGTGTCTTTTACAAAAGCTCTATTAAAGTTTCCTCGTGTACAAACAAAAACATTATCATCTTAGTCGTGGTTTTCTCGCACTCATTTTAACCATCTCCAAATACGATGATTGCATGAATCATTCAAGTGAGTGCTATGGTGTACGACTGAATTGCGGGATTGTTTGCCCGATTGAATTTTCATTTATCAATATTCATTTTGGCTATAGTTGGTAGTGCAAGCTTGCACAACACTGTATACTCAAAAAACGAGATCTAAATATATTTCAACCGATTTATCATGTTTAGCACCCACTTAGCGTATGTGTTAGCATTTACAATTCTACTCTTCCTATCATTTATTATTGCAGTTTTTTCTGCATTACCTCCCAGAAGTTCTACTTGAGGTGCCATTGCTATATTGATTCACTCTTGTTACCATACCGCGGCTTGCGTTGAATGATGTCTTTTTCTTACATTTTCTTTTGCACTCACGTTTGTCTTTAGATGTTCGCATGAAAATATTCAGGCGCAAGACCCCGTCAGTGTGTTAGCATCGCTAGCTCAAGCGTAAGGAAGAGAGTCGGGGAATGAGGTTCAGTGTTATGACCATGGATACGACTACGAGTGCTCCCGTTCGCGTGGAGTCGGCCGCCCAAGTATACTGGACTTCGGTCCGGCTTGCAAATGTTCTAGAAAATATTTCAGAGTTCTTTTGGGGGGGGGGGGGGCGGGGAAGGGGTAGTTATTAGACTTTCCATTATGTTTGTTTAACTTCATGTGCCAAATATTTCCGCCCAACCAAGGTGT
The DNA here is from genome assembly GCF_043290135.1 of Rhipicephalus microplus. Lineage (NCBI taxonomy): Eukaryota > Metazoa > Arthropoda > Arachnida > Ixodida > Ixodidae > Rhipicephalus > Rhipicephalus microplus. The sequence goes on from NC_134701.1 coordinate 124,301,636, forward strand.
TACTGTCGTGAAGATACACTACTTCGAGTATTCCATGTTCTACTTTTTTTTAAATATACATGCGAAAATGAGGACCTTTGATTCATCTGCAGATCACGCACTGAAGCTCACAAAATTTAATAGCTGAAGTATAAAATCTGAAATTATTGATTTTTAGTTGATTATTTTGCACTTGTTAAGGCACATTTACAAAGTTATATTGATTGCCTTTGTTTCCAAGCACGCTTGCGATCCGTAAATTATGAAATCATAGTGACCTATATTTTCTTTTTTTTGTGTCCACTTGTCCAACAAAAGTGTAATGTCGTTTCTTTAGTATGTTGCTTCCATAATAAAATGACATATTTATGGTTATATTGTAGTGCCACCATCACCATCATCATTTCTCAATCACCACGCCGCGCCTCTCGCGCAGCTGATGCTAGCTCGAGCTGCGCGAGGATCAGAACAAGCTAGCGCACCTGGCGGTTCGGACGTGGACAGCGACCGCGGCTCCGCTTCAGGCGTGGAATAAAGTGGCGAGAGAACGACACGACTACGTTGGCCGCCGTCCCGTCTTCCTCTCGCCGCTACATTGGTGACCCGGAGAACACGCCCTTCGCCGAGCGGCCCGCTGCCATGTTCCCACAACTCTGCCCGCCAGTGCCGCCGTTCCAATCGACCTACCTCAAGGTATGGTTCATGCAGCTCAATGCCGTTCTTGCGCTGAATGGCGTCACGGACCAGCCGCTGATGCACGCCATTCTTCAAGACGCCCTTCCGGTAGAGTTTCGTCATCTCTCTGGCACTTCAACCTCCAGCCAGCAGCCTTACGATGACCTCTGCTCTGCGGTGCTTGCCAGCTGTGGCCTCACCTACCACCCGCTGCCGTTTACCCGCGACTTTCAGGTTTTCCCTGCGTCGCAGCGTGCTGGACCCTCCGGCCCGAAGCTCTCATCTGGCCGCAACCTAACTTCCCCGACAACGTCTCACTCCACCTTGGGTCCGGCCACTAGCGCAGTGAGTCTCCCACCCGGTCACAGATCCGACGAGGTTCTTGAAGTCGTTCCTGCTGCCGACAACCTGTCCACCACGCAGTGCGTTTTTTCAAAGTCTTCGGCCGATGGACCACGGACACACAAACAAGCGACCAGCGCTGCACTACTACCACCGAGCTACGCGGCCATGCTCTAGTCAGCACAAGCCTGGCAGCCTCAATTCGACCCGCCACTGCCCCCGTTCCAGACCTCTCACCTAGAGTCGTGGTTCGAGGAGTTTGCGGCAGCCTTGTATCACAACGGCATCTGGATCCAAGAGCTCATGTACGAGGTATTGGAATACCATCTTCCACATGACCTCAAACACCACCTCACATACTTCTCCTGGAGCCCTCGCCCGTACGATCACTTGCGAGATGCCGTGCTCAAGTTTACGGCCTTAAACAAGCTCCTCCTCCCAAAAATGACACAACTGCACCTGGCTCATCACCTTCCAGGACGCCTCTCGCCCCTCAGCCAGTCCAGACCATTCCCCTGCCGGCAACTGGCCACATAGATTCGACACCGGCCGCTGCCCCGTGCACCGTCGCATTCGCTGCAGAGACTTGGTCGGCTGAACTGTCTGTCCCGGACAATTCGACGACCTCAGCTGGGCCAGCTGACCTTCCTGCAGACTCCCCGCATGTCCCGGCACCTGTGGAGGCCCACGACACCACTCACACTATGGACCCAGAGCCCGCTGTGACACTGCACGCCATCAGTTTCCCCTGCACACCGGTGCCTGCTGCTCAAAACCTCGTGGACTGCCAGCACCTACTAACATCATCCTCGATGTGTCCTACAGAAGTTCAAGCCCCTGAGCATGCACGGCTGAACGTGTATGATGCTGTGACCATGTCAGGAAATCCCGAGGGCCGCACGCCTGGCTCACCACAGGTGGAGCACACCGTGCATGCCCCAACAGATGCGCAGTTAAACCATCCACCTACCACTACGTACGCGTGCTTGAGCATTTCAACGCCGTCGACGGCCCATGACAACTGTGACACCACATACCCGCCGCTCGATCTCGCATCACCAAACGTCGGTTCTAGCTCGAACAACGCGACGACTCATCGGCGTACGCCTGCGCGTTACACATCGTCAAAGGTCGGAAAAAGCAATCTATCAGTGCCCTCTGAGCCGGCTCGTTATCACTGTAAACCATGTCGCACTTCATCGGTCCAAAGCGCACCGTTTCCAACTTATCTGCATCCTACTCGGCCGACCAGGCGGCCGCCGCAGCCGGTAATGTGCCACCGGAAGCGACGGTACCAGCACGGTAAACACCCTACCAGGGTTGACCGCACTCCCCGTCGACGTTCCCACCAGCTCCCACAAGGAAGTAACACTAGACCCTCTGGACTGGCCGTACTACGCTCACGCTACAGTCCATCTTTTAAGCATCAGTGTCCGAGTGCGCGCGACAATCGACTGCACCGAAACGGCCCGTGTGTGTTCTCGGCCCTTGACCATTTTTCGCCTTGTCGTTGGTACTCGCTATCGACAAAAGTGTCTCTTCATTACGACCCTCGCCCGCTCCTTCCAACAGCGTGCCTGCGTAGCCACCCTCGTCCGCTGCGCCATTCCCAGTGTCGCCCGCCAGAAACCCGCTGCTTACCGATGGCCCATCAACGTTGACAACCTGGACTTTCCAAATGAACACTTCATGGATTGTCGTTCATGTATATAGCATTTGTCGCTCTCTTTCTTTTTTTCATATGCCTTCAAATCGCACAAAGCACTAGGGGGGGGGGAGCCCTGTAGTGCCACCATCACCATCATCATTTCTCAATCACCGCGCCGCGCCTCTCGCGCAGCTGATGCTAGCTCGAGCTGCGCGAGGATCAGAACAAGCTAGCGCACCTGGCGGTTCGGACGTGGACAGCGACCGCGGCTCCGCTTCAGGCGTGGAATAAAGTGGCGAGAGAACGACACGACTACGTTGGCCGCCGTCCCGTCTTCCTCTCTCGCTACAATATTATAAATATATCGCCAGCCTACAATTTTCATCCCACAAAGATTCCAGGTGCTCGCAAGCACGTCTTTCTCACAAGCTGAATCTTAGGCGGAGAAAAGCTTCGACTTTTATGCAAAAAACTGCTACTTCAAATTATAGCGCTGTGAGTTTTCAATAACTATCTCGACAATTGTACTGTATTAAGCCAATACGCTGTTTGAATGATGAATGCCTGGTAAATTTACACGTATACATACAAGTAAATATTTCCAGTTCTTCTAAAGCTTCGTAATGAGAGTCTATGCATACGTGAGCGCCAAAGTTTCTTATAGAGCTTTTCGTGGGCAATCTATTGCCAAAGTGTAAGTGTAAGCACACTGTATCACGTTTAAATGTTGCGAAACTTCGACGGGCAGGTAACATATATTGCGAGAGATTGACGACAGAAAAATACCTCCGGGAGATGAAGATGAGCGCAATTCCCAAAGTGATAACGAGTAATACTGCAGCTACGTTGACCGCCGTCCCGTCTTCCTCTCTCGCTACAATATTATAAATATATCGCCAGCCTACAATTTTCATCCCACAAAGATTCCAGGTGCTCGCAAGCACGTCTTCCTCACAAGCTGAATCTTAGGCGGAGAAAAGTTTCGACTTTTATGCAAAAAACTGCTACTTCAAATTATAGCGCTGTGAGTTTTCAATAACTATCTCGACAATTGTACTGTATTAAGCCAATACGCTGTTTGAATGATGAATGCCTGGTAAATTTACACGTATACATACAAGTAAATATTTCCAGTTCTTCTAAAGCTTCGTAATGAGAGTCTATGCATACGTGAGCGCCAAAGTTTCTTATAGAGCTTTTCGTGGGCAATCTATTGCCAAAGTGTAAGTGTAAGCACACTGTATCACGTTTAAATGTTGCGAAACTTCGACGGGCAGGTAACATATATTGCGAGAGATTGACGGCAGAAAAATACCTCCGGGAGATGAAGATGAGCGCAATTCCCAAAGTGATAACGAGTAATACTGCAGCCGGTGCAGCCGAAGCAATCATTTTGCTTACTGATGGACTGGCTGCGAACGAAAACAAAAAAAGAATAGCAGTCTTAGTTTCATACGTTAAAGAACATTAACACTGGAAGCGGTACCTGTGCGTTTGGAATCATCAAACAACCCCAGAAGTCACAATTGCACAGCCAAAATCCACTGCTAGAATCCCCCCCCCCCCCCAATAACAAAAATTCAACAGATTCCACTTACCTTGGGAATCGATGGTATATGGTATGCGCATGCGCACGGAATGGGACTCTGTTGTAATTTTCTTATTGGGCAAAACGTCATAAAGCGGCGCTATAGCCTTTCCACAATGGCACCGTTGTAAGGGAGAAATAACACGCAATGCCAGTATCGTAGGCTGGCTGTTATTATTCTGACCTCGTTCTCCTCGTCTTCGTAGTCACCAAACGAGCCCCCTGGCGCGAACGTTGCTGCTTTCTTTTATACTATGTAGTACAAGTGCACGAACAGACGTACGTCAAACAGTCGCACGTATTTTTTTATAACAACTTGTTTACAGTAGCGTAACGCCCCACCACGCTGGTCCAGTGGCTAAGCTACTTGGCTGCGGACCCGCAGGTCGCGCGCGGGATCAAATCCCGGCTGCGGTGGCTGTGTTTTCGATGGAGGCGAAAGTGCTGTAGGCCCGTGTGCTCAGATTTGGGTGCACGCTAAAGGATCCCAGGTGGTCGAAATTTCCGGAGCCCTCCACTACGGCGTCTCTCATAATCATGGTGGTTTTGGGACGTTACACCCCACAAATCAATCAATGTTCAACAGTAGCGTAACGATGCCAACAGCAAGTTGGATATTCGCAACACCAGAAGCGGTAAGCTCATATGAAGCGCCGTTGCTCATAAGAATGGCAGCATCGGACATTGCTACATAAATGAACTTCAGCAGATGGTGCCTAAATACAATTGACGTTAGCCCGACGACGTGACGGCTGTGTCATAGGACTACATATGTAATGTTTATAAAATTGGATAGCCCGCACTCCAACCAGAATTGGCGTTTCACGAGCATTAGGGCCTATTTGAAAAGTAATTCCGAGACCAAGCGGGGCTTTGTTGTAGAATACTTCATTGTCACGCAAAATGCTGAGGTTCGATTCCTGCTGGGACACTGAAATTTATCATTTGCATTCATCGGGTCAACTCTGCCGGTGTCAGATTTCTCTTAATACTCAGGCGTTAAAATTACCCACGTGTGTTCTCGCCGTTCCTGGGTAACTATATAGTGTGAATCATGTGTGGCATATACTCGCATACCAGTGGCACATACCCACCCGTGGGGATGTACGTGCGCCGCTGTCCAGCGGAAAGGGTTTGACGATGTACGTGATGGAATTATGACATTGTTCATATCATGAACATATCATGTATTCTTCACATTATGTTACCCTCCCATACTTATTTTGGTTCACGCCGAAGGGGTGATCATGAGAGCACCGAGACTTAAGCGGCTAGATAGAGATAGATCGACGCTGTTTGGTAGAATATATACATTTATGTAATTTTTGCCCTCGTCGATTGCACAGCTACTGAGCGCGAGCAAGAAATAGAGTAATCGGGATATTGTCCCCATTAAAAACTTTGCCCACGAAAAAGGGTTGCACATATCATGCAGACGAAAGTAACATGCAGCGCACTGGGCCAGTGTTTGGACATGATAACTATACGTCATAAAAATACTGCAGGGCTAATATGAGCATCACACGCATTCTTTATACAACTACCGATTTCAATGCAACAGACGATGATTGCCTTCTCCCGACAACAACAAAAAAATGGCCCCGTATCTGCATGCTACACTGCCAATGTCGTCGAAAAATGATAGTCTTGCGTCTGGAAAGAGTGAACAAAACGTTTATTTCATTTTCTGCGCAAGAAAATCAGTGAATACTATTCTGGGGGCGCTGCGTTAAGAGTTTCTCGAGCGTGCAGCGTAGGCGAACGAGCGCTACAAGTCACGTCACACGTGAGACATGAGCGCCATCTGGCAGTTATCTTGGAAAACAAAGCGCGCACGCGGTGTGCGCGCTCGTCTCGGAGGTGTTAAAGTGTAGAACGCAAGGCGATAAGTAGGTGCCACCACCGTGTCGTCTTAGCAAAGCGTTGAACACACTTGTCTTTCGTGCAAGCGTTGCATGCTCAGCGCACCATGATAAACGCTACGGTCCTTAGAATTGCTTGTGTATGTCTTGTCTAGCAAAATATGTACATACATAATACGGACGTGTTGCTATGGCGCCTCAAATATGCGCAATAATTGTTTTTTAATTGACAATCGCGCAAGTATGAACGCTGAACCTTGAGCATTATTGGTGGGCGCTGTGGATGGGGTCGGCCGTTCAGGGTATCAGCTGGTCACTCTGATGTCTGTTAGGGTGCCGTTAACGGTGGACAGAGTCTGAATGTTTTGCTTCGAAGGTCCTCAAGAAAGACTATGGCCTTTGAAAATGTCATGCTCCTTCACTTTTTCACAATAACAACATGGACATCTAAGGTGGAGAACATAATAATAATAATAATAATAATAATAATAATAATAATAATAATAATAATAATAATAATAATAATAATAATAATAATAATAATAATAATAATAATATCACGAATAATAATACTTGTGGCTCTCCACCCCAAAACCATTGTATGATTATGCGATACGCAGTAGTGGAGGGCTCCAGAAAATTTTGGCCATCTGGTGTTTATTAACGGGCGCTGACATCGCCGCACAGTACACTGGCCACTTCGCCTCCATCTAAATGCCACCGCCGTGGCCGCGATCGAGCCCGCAACCTCCGGGAAAGTGAACAAGTTAGAAAGGTAAACAGTGGTCCATCTAAGTATAACTTCTGGAGTAGTCACATTGCGCATACTCAGACAACCCACATAAAAACACCGAACAAGTGTGACCGTGTTCTGTGCATTGTCTTCTATATAGTCTTTTGCAGTGGCGCCTTTCTTTTGTTAACAACATATAATGGTACTGATTATTCATGAACACATAAATAAGAGATATACACGAACCTCTCTCGAGAGGTATTCATGAAAGGAATACAAAATGAGTAGAAGCGAAACAAGGGAGAGGTGAGGTAAAAAAGAAAAGTCTGACATATTGCATTAGGTATGCATAAGGTCAAGGACATCAGCGGTACAGCTTTTGTTCATGACATAAGTACTGTTGCACGATTTCTAGCGGCGTATACGTTCGCGTAATCACTGACACCTGGCACAATGCCCGTACACTCACGCCTCCTTGCACACTTACGCTCGAGGCACTGTCCGTTCCTTCGCAGCACGAACGGCGCAGGGCAGTAGCAGAGAGAGTCGACGCAGCGCATGTTGGCGTTCAGGTGGCTGCACTCTTGGTGGAAGCGGCACGACTCGTACAGAGCCTTCACTGCATATACGTAGAGACACGGTTGAGTTCAAACACCTCTTTGTTAGTGGTGTCCACCATTTCAACTCCCGGCTAGTAATCTCTGACTCTCTGACAATTTACGAGAGAAACGGGTGCCGAGTAACACTAGCTTTCGCGATTATGTTTCTATGGACTTAGGGTCTCACTATAGTGGTGACTTTTCGCCGTAGTGGCAAACTTGAGAGGATAGTGTGGTGACCTAAAACCATGAATAGTGATTCCACAATACGAACTTTTGAATATTTTCAACTTAGGTTTAGACTTAGTTGTGCATTCTATGAGCAGTCCCTTTTCAACAAATGAGCGACCAACACTTTTTCTATTTTTATTGGTTTTAGAACCGCAAATAGAACGCACACTTTATAATTCATATCAATAGCTTCTCATGGTGTTGAGAGTGATGTCACTAGCATTGATAAAAACCTCAATATAGTTTAGGCTTTCAGGATGCTACTGTATTCTACGGAGGCTATGCGAAAAGGGCAATTTATATTACTTGGCACACCACGCATATCTAGAGCAGCGACATTCCTGGCGAAATTTGAAGAAAAAGGGGCGACTTTAAGCGACTTTTTGCTCTTCCTTTGGCGACATTGACTCGAAAGTCTCGGTCTCACTCGACCCGCTTCTCTTTCCCAAGTGAATGTGACGCTATCAGCCGACATGAGCTCTCTTGAGACGGTCGACATACCTGACAGGCAGGTGCCCACTCCTTGAACCTCGACCCTGACGGGAGTTACGGGGGCGCATGCGCACAGCCACTCCTGGCAGGTCAGGCCCCGCGTCGCTATGCAGTCGCTATCGTGGGCGCACGGAAGGCCCACTCCTCGAGGCGCAATGTCTGGGGGGGATTATGTCCCAATGAATTGACTGAATCGCTTAACGGGTCTATTTATTGAATTGCTTATTATAAACTGAGTTATTTGTTTTTATAGGATCCTCTAACGCTTCACCTATAATTTTTTATGTTCAGTTAACAATGCAAAGTGATGCTATTCGTCTTGAGAAAGTCGCATAGGTTTTTTCTGTACATATATTCATGGAAGAATGAGCCAGGTGGCGCTAAGTTCTCACCTTGTCCGTCGGTGGTCACCTTTGCCGTCGTATTCTCCCGTGTCATGGGTGAAACGGGAATATCGACTGTTGCAGCATCGTACGCATACGGTGACCTGTGCCAAAATACAGGTGGGAGGACGTTAAATACATAGTAATCAATGCGTCGTAACTCGAAACTATAAGGCATTTCATTACACTCCCCGTGTATTGGCACGCGCGCTTGCTTCTTGTTATGTGATCATATTTCATCCACATAAAAATGTTACCATCATTACGCACAAGCTGCGCCGCTATGTTTGGGAAAATTAGAAAACATTTTAGATGTTGCTGATAAGATTGCACACATATCGTGAGCTGCTGAGTTTTTTCTAGAGTTAACTTGAACCCCCGTGATAACTTTTTTGATTGGTAATGCACAAAAAACGAGTTCCGCCAGCAATTAGATTAGTCGATGCCACACATGCTTGCTCCCCGTTATCACTGTACAGTGGTTGTTCCTTGCATCTGCATTGGGTTTATGCATTGCTAGACAAAATTTCGCCTATAAAACGTTTTATCTCTGTCTGATTGTACTTTTTTTTGCCGTCGAGATCGCGTGACAAGTGGAGGTGACGCTTTGCTCATGTTCCCGACGCCACTACGAAGCAGTGATCCCAGCCCAAGCCACCATGAATACGCTGTCACCTCGGATCGTCGAACTAGCCACAGAAAGCACTGACTTACACCACAATAAAGGCCCCTTTCCGACCACACCCGGCATCCCACCATTAATATAGGCGATTTTACATTCCAACACCAAGATACGAGTATGAGAGACGCAGTGGTGGAGAGCTGCGGAAATTTCAACCATGTGGTGCTAATAACGTGCAGAGTACGCGTGCTTCTGCCATTTCGCCTCCATCGAAATGTGACCACCACCGCCGGGATCGAGCACATGCCATTCGGATCAGTAGCCGAGCACTGTGACCATTGCACCCCAAGGCCACGATTCGACAGCTGTGACGATGACCCTACGTCCGTACTGCTGCAGTGACCGAGTCACAGTTTTCAATAATTGGACCAACGGAGATAGGTTATGCCATATTTGTTACTGCTGAGAGCAACGCTAACACACGGTTCAGAAACTTAGAGGCCATGCTGACAACCTGGGACCTTTTTTGAGCCGCATTCCTCGACTCCTTCACGGACGTCGTCTACAAAAAAGACCTAAAACCTTGTTGGAAATGCAATACAACTACAGCTTCCGAACGAAAACATCGGCATGCGAAAGGATGACTCGACTTTTCCGGCATGCTGACGCCGCCATGTCTGAGGGAATAAACGTGACAGCTTCAGCACGAGGCTGAAGGATTAAATGCGATATCAGCACATCGAGCTGTTCTACGAAGTAAGCCCAAAATATTTAGGAACCATACGAAATGAATTGAACAAGGCTGATTCTGTTTGAATTGACAGTAGTGCATTATCCACAGAATCTAAACAGATGCTGTGAATGTTTAGCAGCATGACATCCAACAGGAGTCAAAGTCGAAGTTCGGTATCGAGAAACGTGACAAGCCGCTGGCTTTCAAGTCGCATTGTACATTAACGTTGAAGTCTCCAGTGACTATCGTCAGCATATTCTGTAGAAACATTGCACGGAAGTTGTGCAGCAACAAGTTCATGACGTAAGTCCGCAAGGTTCATGTTGACTTGTACACTGTTGGGATGACGAAGCCGTGCGATGTTTTTAATAGCGCAAGCGTCATCAGAACTCATCTGGGCCAGCGAGTTTAGTTTGTGTATCTAGAGTGATAGTGGCTGTGTCATTTCAACGGGAAGCGAATTCACAGGCACTGTACTTCATGCGAGTGATTTTCGCTGCTGCTTCAGAGTGAAAGTGGAGCCAGAGACATTTTGGAATGCCCCTTTCATCCAACTGTATGTGCTCCAGCGAGCTCACCTCTCCGTTGATCCGAGAGTGTTGAAGAGTGAGGGGTTACTGGTTCGAATCTGTGATGGCTGCATTGAATTTTTTTCTTCTGATTCATTTTTGTCGAGCCTTTTATAGATATATATACAAGCTTATACATATCTGGGGCATGACGGCGATTGCAAAAATCAGCTTAAAGTGTCCGTATAATCACTATCGCAATAAAAAGGTTCACTCCCTCATGTTCACTCCATCAAAAAGGTTCACTCCCTCAAAAGTGAAGAATGAACTCTTCTTTAACCTTGCACACAAAATATCCAAGATGCTAACAAAAAAAATGGACCATCTTTCGAGCGGAACCCTAATAGGATTCGAAGCTGCAGCGGTGCGCATGGCATTGACACACTTGAAATGGGCGTCGATGTGGGTGCTGGAATAACGGTTTGGAGCGAAACTCGGTGTAGCGTTTACTCGAGTAAACGTTTGTTTGAATCGCATGACATGGAAGATGGGTTGGGTTTCATGTAAGATACATCACAGATAAACGAGCTGAAAAAGTAGACAGATTTAGTTGCGTGTCCGCAGCAGCGTATAGACGCAGCCTCCCTATTCGAATGGCTGGCAGGCTGCATCCGCACGGCTGCTGCGGATGCACAATCTGTCTATAAGGGAGTTTTAAAATAGCGCACCGCGAGCCCTTGTGGGGCGATCGCTGCCACTGCGCATGCGTCGTAACGCGAGTCGGCGTTCGCGGCCCGCGCACAGAAAATCTGAAATAGCATGCGGCGATCGCGTCCCGCATGTGGCCCGAAAGCGCTGGTTTCGAGGTTACGGTGTCGCTGCGATCGTGCGTTGTGGTTTGCAGCAGGGCAAACGCTATTGTAAATTTCATATGGCGCCTGCTAAGCCCGCAGCGCTTGCAAACGGTATTCTAAAGCTCCCTAGTATTGCCACTCGACGTGCGGTCGAGCGTCGCGGGTAGTGGAGAGGCCGAAGGAAGAGAGACGTGTGTTGCGGGTGGGTGGAGGGGCCGGAAGCTGCTGCGGATGAGGAAGAGAGCGATGTCAATGCGCAGCAGCGACAAGACCTACTTGGCACTGCTCCAACACCTGCGGCGAGGGGTTTGGTGCGGACGTACGGGACAGCGTTACACTGGCTAGTCATTGAGCTGCTTCGTATCTAAAACATTACACCATCTCCAAATAAAGGATACCAGGAGTAGCATGCAAAGCAGCGGATGGATCAACTTACAGTTCCACTCCTCATGGGCACCTCACCCGATGTTAACGCGTTCTTGCGGTGGAGCCCACTATGGCATTGGGGAACGAGATTATGCAGGCGTGCGATGAACGCATGTGCTCCTGCATGGCGTGGCGATGAAACCATGTGGTGAACTCCAAGAAGAGTTAGGGACGAGTAACGACAACAGTAACTGCAGTGAACTACAGCCCGACGCCACCACATGATTGCTGCAAGAGTGTAAGGGGTCGCGCACCATCGGATTGAACTCCGCCACAAGCTGCTTTGCATCTAACAATGGTAGGAAGGGGCAGGTGGAAGCTGTGCTGGCAGGGGCTGTGCGCTTGCGCCGCTGTTTCGAGAAGCGGACTTGTCTTATCTAATGCCTTACAAAGATGCTAACGGAGTGTATTTTGGGTACAGAAAAGGCGCTATAAATGTATGCACACGAGACAAAACAACCACCACATGCTCACAAGAAGCGCTGTAAAGCGACGAGCTGTGCGAGGCATCACATCGGCCGTGTTAGAGTAGCAGCGAGAAGTGTCGCCTTCAGCGCAGCATCCTGTCGATTCGATTGCTGACGTCGCACGCCGTGAAATTCAGTACATCACTGGGTGTAGCTGAAGCAGTGCCACCCGAGCCTTAAGTGATGAGTTGCGCTGCTGCAGTTTACTGCAACGATCCTTCACGCCTGCGTCAAGACGCCGCTTTCTACTCTCACCGACGCCTGTAAGCCAGTGCTACCCTCCTAATAGCGCCGACTCCTGGCTTGCCCCTGAACACCACCCTTTCTGTTACCACTGTGAGGAAGCCGGCCACATCCACCGGCACTGCCAGTGCCATGAGACGGGCCTAACTTCTGCTCACGGCCGGGCTAGAGGAGCGGCCCGCAAAATGCGCGCGTGCCGCTCCTCCAGCCTGGCCGTGTTCCACTATCAATGACCCAAGGCAGTGCAACAGTTTATCCGTTTGTGCGCTTTTTACAGATGGTTTAATTGTCAAGGAATTTTCCCTCATCATGAAGCTATTGCTTCTTTTAAAGTGGACGTAGAGTTCGAATGGGGAACGCCGCAAGTGGAAGTATCCCAAGAACTGAAGCAACGCTTGTAACGACTTGGCTATTGAGGACGTAAACGATCACCAAGTTTTGTGGTCGTTAATTCTTCTTTTCATCCTTGTCTCAGTAGTTGCGTTGCGGTTTATCGTGTGGCGCAGAATCCTCTTGTCGTAATGCAATACAGAAGCCGAAAATAGTGATAACTTAACAAGATACGCGTTTTCATTAATCGTGAATAAACATTCTTGCGATTGTGACGCTCATAAATAGTCCACAAAAATACCCGATTGTGACCAGATTGAGCTTGCATTGCCCGTGGACGGATACGTCCGCTTTGTAATTGTTTCTGTTTCTTCGGAAGCAGCAGAAATACGCGAAGTAAGGATTGTGTATCGAGGGGGATATAGATAAGGGAACACTGAAGTGGTTATCCCGCTCTAGCTCTTGCCCCAATGACGAATCTGGCGATGCTTTTGTCGTGGTACAAAAAAAACAGCTGCCTGCGCTTGCGTATGTACTTGGCATTTGGGAACAACTTACACGACATCTCCAAATGCTCCATTCGTCTGTTCAGGCCGCAGAAGATATGCCGCCGTGGTGAGCAGCTCGCTTATGAGAAACTGCATCGAAGGATACAGCGTGGAGTCAAGGAAGAGGCAGCATTCACAAAGGAAACCATTCCATAGGTAATTCGCGTGTCGCTTCGCAGTTTACTTACGAAGAGGCGAGAGCAGCACAGCATGTCCGTCGTTTCGTCCTTGTTGCTGTTGTTGTTCACCTATGTTAGTGGCGCATACCCACTATGGGGGATTGGCCAAGAATCGAGTGGTTTTAAAAATTACTGTTCAGATTTGGAATAATTGAGGTATAACAGAAAGATTACCCATAGCCTAGGAAAGTGTGGTGCTTAATGTAATGCATACAAATATTTATATAAACGAATTTATTAATAGAATAGAGCAATTATATGATTTTATACGTACATAACTATGTGGACATGTTAGGATAATGAAAATGGTTAATTAGTCAACCTATTAGTTTCATCAATATAGTCCCGGACGGCCGCGCATACTGTCGCATTAGAGGAACCAGAAATGAAAGCTCCAAAAGACAAAATGACAGGCACAGATAAGTCCATAGCAATACCACGTAAAATTATTTCTAAAAGGGTTTTTCGTAATGTGTTAAACCGCCTGCAGGTCAAAAAGAAGTGATCTATTGTTTCCACGTCATCACAGAATGTGCACAGTGGCGAAGGTGCCTCAGCAGACCTGTGTTTATAGAAATTTAGATTTGGTACCCGGCAACGCAGCCTTGTGATAGCTACTTCTTATTTTCGAGTGCGGCAAAAGTCTCTTCACCAGGGATATAATAAATGGCGATATTCTGTATAGTTTGTTAGTGCTGAACCTTTAAAGACTTCCTTAAGCGCACGTCTGCGGAATCGAGCAGCAGTCACATAAGCGGATGACGGACAGAGCGGTAGAATTGATTCGCTGATTGACGACTTAGATAAGGAGTCGGCTATTTCATTTATAAACAAACCTTTATGTCCAGGCGCCCAAACTAATCGTACTTTTCTCAAATGCGCAGGTACAAGTGCACGGAACGCCTTTGTTACGTGATTATCAGCACCAACAGAAAGTGCCGCACAGAGAGATAGGGAATGTGTAATTATGTTTCGTCCTTCTTCACAGGCGAGCAGCACAATGAGAATGGTGATCATCACTAAGTAGTGCACGCACCCACAACGAAGAAGTTGCGGTGCCAAAACATGGCGCACATCTACGCGCGGTACTGATCAAACTGAAGCCTGATAAAACGTGCGCAGAAGATTAATACATCAGCCTGGAATACGATTTCAATAGCAAATTACTGGTATAGTTGTAATTTATTGTATTAACGCGATAGCGTTAGAGAGCTCGTGTCGCAGAAATCCCGCCGTCGGCGTCGGCACCTTTGGGTGTGAGCAAAAAAGCAAGTTACAGATATCCGCAGCAGGCCGCCACTTGTCCACGCGTGCGCGCGCGATCACACTGAAAAATCCGCGCACTCGAAGAAAAAGAGTGCTCAAGGTCACGAGGCGTAGGTGACGTAGTTCCTTTGTCATGCCTCCCTTCCTGTTTAGCTTCCAGCGCTTTCGTCGGGACGAGAGAATAAATAATGCAATTGCAGCATGCGACGAACCTTTGTAATTCCACTCGCACTGGACGGATTCTTAAAATTTTTGTAGCGTTGAATTTGTGAGGCAATAAGCTTTCCTAGTGAATTCATTCCATGGTTACTTAAAAAAGTGTATCAGGGCCCCTTTTACGCATTCTGTTCGACAGGTGTCACGACAAAAACGAGCCCATTCGGCGATTTGTAGGCGCATCTGGGAGGCCTCAAATACGTCGAAAAAGTCGGAGATAGCGCAGCCATCACCGCTAAAAATACACAGCAACTTTCAAACAGCTCTAAAAATGGACAACTATGTGCATCTAGCGGAAAACATATCATGCCTTTCCTGAGGCGTTGATCAAGCAAACAGCTAACGCTAGATAATGCGCTGCTATCTAAGAGGCATTGTGGGACTCTTTATGGCTTCCGAGATTAGAGGTCATGCAAATCTTGTTTTAGATCAAAAACCTATATTTACCATTCGCGCACGCACTGGTACGATCTACTGTCTGCGCGCGCGTGTGTGTATGTAACAAAACATAGTAACTGGTTGATGGGCTCACTAGCGGCCGGATTTCACTATTCAGTTCAACTTTTAAAGGCGAAGCTTAAGGGTCCCCCAATTTTTGTGTATATTTGCCATTCCATTTTTTTATTTTTTAAAGTCACCTAATATTTTTCGAATAACCTTTTAAATTTTCGACTACGCATTCTTGGCCAACCCTGATATGTGGGTACGTGTCATAGGTAGAAAGAAACATAAAACAAAACAAAACGGGCATCTTAGATTAAATAAAGTGTCAAAAGGCGTTCTAGGTGTGACAGTCGTCAGATGGTAGAGCACGGCAGTGAGAAGTAACACACAGTCAGTCAGTCAGTCAGTCAGTCAGTCAGTCAGTCAGTCAGTCAGTCAGTCAGTCAGTCAACAAACTTTATTTGAGTCCCAAGGAACTTCAGAGTCGTAGTTGCGGGTCGCGCCCACGTTGGGGCCGGAAGACCATGGCCCTCCGCCCGTTCGCGGGCCTTTTGGACAGTCCTTAGTTGTTTATGGAGACCACGGAGGAAGGAAAGGTAAGGAAAGACCCTGACGTCACTCGTTGTGAAGCCGCGATGAAGCCGGAAGTCGGCCATATTGACTAGGCAAATTCTCCTCTCTTGTTTACATATGAATGCGAAGCAGAAGGCGCGACTCCATCTCCGGCTCGGAAAACACGTGGGCTGCGCAGCGCGTGTGTCGTGACGATCCGAAACTAATGGAACTGGGCTCATCACTCTGAGCCAGCAGGACACCTTCAGCAAAATCGCTTCATCCGAGTAATAACAGGGAGTAACAGCTCGCCGACAACGAAGCAACTACGAGAGAACGCGCGCTAGATGCACTGACAACGGCGAGTGCTTTCACGTCATTAATTCAGCAACTGTACAGACAACACGATCGGTCGTGCGCCTTCTACGGTTGCATTCCGCCACGCGGCCGACGCAGCGTCCTGCCACTGTGTCCGTGTTCCGCCTGAAAATCACCGGCGTCAGCATTCTGCGACCGTGGTGACTGAGCCCGGTGCTAGTGACAGTTGAACGTGGTTGCTGTTACGTTGAGATTACATGCAATGCTGGTGGAGAGTGTACCAAGCGGAACAGAAATAGGTGTTTTAATACGCACATGCAAGTTGTTACTGTACACATACAACACGAAACTACGTATGTGCACATGGTCCTCACGGCGTCTTGCTGAGCTCAACAGCGCCATCTGTCGTCACAAGCAGGAGCACTGCTCAACCGTCACTGACCTGCAAGGCGTTCGTCGTCATTGAGCTTCGTCATGGTGCCCAACGCAATTTCGCTGAACACTAACTGCTTCATCCGCGCAATCCGCCGCACGACACGTGGATATGCACTTGTTCTACGCACTGTTGAAACCCCGTGATGAACAAAGGGATTTGTAAACGTTGCTAAGAGTAATGTAACAGCCAGGAGAACACTGCGTAACCAATAACGCGGCGCAGAGCACAGATATTGTCCGCCATGGCTCAGCACGAGACCTAGGGAGGCACACATTCCGCCGCCAGCCACGGCCGCTCACTGCTAGACCAGCTCCACTGCGCAACACGTAACCATAGCAACGCCGCCATTGTGTCTAGTGAATATGGCCGCCATGATGTCATTTCCGCCACACTTTTTACGCCCTGCGCCGGCTGGGCATGCCCTCTTCTTACCTTTTTCCTTCCTCCGTGATGGAGACCATCACTTCGGAGGGCTTACTTCTGGTCCTCTTATTTATTATTGCGATAGCAAATATATGGACACTCTCAGCTGAATTTTGCTGCCGGCGTCGGCGTGGGCATCGCCGTCACTCACAATGTATGTATACGTATCTATATATATTAAAATGCAAGAAAGAAAAAATCAAGAAAAAACTCCGGCACGCAGAATCGAACTCGGAACTTCGGAAACATGAGTGCGAGGCCTTAACCACAGAGATACGGAGGAGCACGTCTGTCAATGTTCCAACATCAACCCATTTATATCTACAACTTGCCACTGGTGACAGGCATGTCAGGAGGGGGAGGGGGCTATGTGTTTTCAGCATTACCAAGATGGCGCAATGAGGGCGCGTCGTCACATCGTCACGACGCCGCAATGCGCGCTTTCGTGTGCCACGCGTACTTTGCCCCACCGAGAGGAGAGGTGGACGCTCAATCGCGCACCTTTATCTCATGGTGGGGAGGATCGTACGTTTTGACTGGCCTTCGGCTTTCACCGGAACGATTCTGCCGTGGTTATCGGGCGCACAAAGGTCACAGCAATCATTGCACAGTCTCCATTTGCGAAAAGAGCGCGCTTTTCAGACACAGCAAAGTAACAACTAAGATGCTTATTTGCGTTCATGTGTACCTGTGAGTACGATTCGTGCGTTATTTGCGCGTGAGAAGCACGGGGCACGTTTCGATCTGCTTGCCACTTTGCGCTTCATCTTCCAATTTGTTGCCATCGCGTTCATTGCTTCGCCTTTGCGGCAAAGCTGAGACTTTTTTAAAAGAGGCATTCAGTAACACTGTTGTGATCAGCATCCCTGACATTGCGCTGCTTGGACGTGAGACGGTTGTGGGACAGCGCTCCTAGAGGTGAACCACAAGTGACAGCGACAAGCAAGCCATACTTGAAATTTCGCCGTGCAGCCACCTCCCCTCGTAGAAACCTGTGAACTTACCCGACCGACTGATGACCTATGAAGGGCTCTTTCCAGTCCAAACGGCTTAAAAAAGAGTAGTTATCTCTGTACGTTTTTCATCGTCGGAGTGCCTAGATAATAAAGCAAGCGACTGAGATCCGTATTCGAGTGCGTGCTCACGTTTTCCGCCATGTCACCGATTCCGCAAACCATGGTCTGCTTGCGCCGCATACCCATCACCGCAACTGACTGCCGAGTTCACTTCCACGTAGGACTCAACGTCTTCGTGCTTTGCCGTGTCATGCGTCGTGTGCAGTGTTTTCTCCCTTGCCATAGAACGAACTGGGCGTCCCTGTTCACTCTTTCCTGAGTCGGAAAGGATGCGGCGTTTCACCTTCCCCTTTCGGGGGCGGAGGTGAATATGAAAATTTTCATTGGACTTTCCTGGCCTCCATTGTTTGTTTTTTTTGGCAGGGAATCCTGGGAAGGCCAGGACACAAAATGCGAGCGCTGAGATGCTTCCGACAAGCTCTCACAAGCTCCGAGAAGCTCACAGAAGCTTGAGGGCTTCCAGGATGCTAACCGCATCTTGTAGCAACACGCTTTCTGTAAATAATGTAAATAAAAGTTACTGATAGCAGCTCCCGGCTCCTCTCCTCGACATCTCTCCGATACTCTGACTGGCTCTGGTCCTCGGGGCAGACCCCCGTACACATCAACACACGGAACTGCACCGGAACAAAGGCTTTATCACCAACTTGTTGGCCACTTCTTTTCAAGTCACATATACTGCCCATTGCTGTCCAGTACAACAATTTCTCCCGGGGTAAAAGGAGCCGTCCCGGTGACTTATGGGTATCAAAGCACAAACGGCTCGCAGCAACGCTTTAAACGTTTGACGTGCACGATTTCGCACTGCCGGCGGCGCTTGTACGAAGGTGGTTCTAAGAGTTCAACGATATAATTCATGGGAGACGTTTGCTTTACCGTGCACACGGTAGGAACCTTGATACTTCCAAACGAATTTCGGTGTCAATGCATGGCTTGTGGCCGACGCCCAGAGCCGCACTAGTTAGCCAGGATCATAATATGCAGGCGCGACGGCATAATCTTGGCAGGGCTTCTGACGTTGCTGGTCCTCAGATGCCATCGTGCGTGAGAGCTTTCGGCATGCTTCTGCGTGGGCAGCAGTTTCAGACAGGAGTGTAGGTTTCGTGGCATTAGCGGTATACGGAAAAATAGTATGCATTGTTAAGGACGGCTCACGCCCATAAAACAGAAAGAGGGGGGAAGGATTCCGTGGTGTCTTGCGTTTCATTATTATAGGCATATGTTAGAAATGGGAGAGCATGGTCCCAACTGCTGTGGTCAGACGTGACAATCATGGACAACACGTCGCCATGAATTCTCTAGAAACGTTCACTTACCCCATTTGTATGCGTGTGATATGCTGTTGTGCGGCTAATGATACGGCATTTGATACGGTGAATGATACGGAACCTAAAGATAAATTTTTACACGTTTAAGTAGCATGCGTTAGGCAAGCAAAGGTGGCATTGGGGCCGCTAAACGGCGAGGAAGGTCCTTGCGACGTTGGTACATCAGGCAATAGCGTACATAGTGACGGACGAAGTGGTACATGTCGCGCCTCTAATGGGAAGGCATAGGCCTTCGAAAGTCTGAAGTACACTTGCATGCGTGCACCGTGGTTCATCGTGAAACACCGCACAGATTTCCGAGCGGAGATGCCGAGGAACGTCGAGCAACCATTTTAGGCCGTCCGTAAAGAGTTACGGAGGTGTAAAAGTACATCGCGAACGGAGAAGTGGTGTGCTTGACGACGCAATACCCGGCTGGCAGGAGGTATATATGGCTTTTGCAGAACGGTGAACATAGAAACAATCCATCATGAGTCCTTCTTCTGCTCTAAAACCATGCTCGAGCAGACATGGAGAGGACTGGGCTAGCAAAGTATTAGAGGAATTGGTCTAACCACGTAATGGGAAGTGAGACAAGGCGTCTGCGTCGAAGTGTTTTCTGCCGCGATGGTAGAGCATGCGAATGTTGTATTCCAGTAGCCGTAGCGCCCGTCCAGAGAGACGGCCCGAATGCTATTTCAAGGAAGAAAGCCAGCACAGAAAACGGTGGTCCGTTATTACGTCAAACAGGCGGCCATACGAAGGTTGTATAACGCCACGTTTGAGCATGTCTTCTACGTGCTCGTCGATGACTCAGCGCTCCGTTGCGGACACGCGATATGGCCGTTGACGCAATGGTGCATGATCTATGGTTTCGATGTGGTGGACAACAGTGGAAGTGCGGCCTAAGCGAGCCTGTAGGAGGTCGAATGACGTACGAAAGTGGTCGAGGAGCATGGCCAGCTGGGTGTGCTGGTAGGATGTGAGGTTTGGGTCAATGCACCGAGAAAATGGTATAGGTCAAGTGATGGTGGCGCAGGAAGAACGTTAACGTTCACGACGTCAACCTGCAGAGGAGCGGAGTCACAAGGCACATGATAGACAAAGCTTGAGTAAAGGTCGTCAGCATGACCAAAGCACTCAGCGTGGCGCAGGTTGAGTGGGCACGGAGACATGTTAGAAACATTAAGTGCGCTGACACCCTGTTGAACTGGTGAGGAGGGCAAAATGAAATAGCAAATGGTGACGGTGGCGTAGCTCGCTTAGACGGCGTGAAAAGAACGGTAGTGTCGTAAAAGGCAGCACAGGAGATCGGAACAGAAGCGGACGAAAAAGAAAGAAAGAAAGTGTCTGTGGCCTCTAACACTTGACTAGAAATGGCTGAGGAATCTTCTGCAATGTTGCCACCGAATGGAGACTGTGAAAGTTCTTCGTGGGCGTAATCCATCACGGCATAATGAGATGACAGGAAGTCCCATCGGATGCCGGCTGCGGTGGCTGCATTTTAGATGGAGGCGAAAATGATGTAGGAACGTGTATGTGCTCAGATTTGGGCACACGTTAAAGAACCCTAGGTGGTCGAAATTTACGAGCCTTCCACTACGGCGTTTCGCATAATCATATGGTGGTTTGAAGAAGTTAAACCCCACATAGCTACCTACGCGGAAGTCCCATCCTAAGATCATGGCATGAGAGCATCAAGGCAGAATGATGAACTCAATAAGTCAGTGAGTTAAAGAATGCCGTCTATAAAAAATACGAACAGTGCATTTTACCAAGTGATCGTTTGGCTCGGCGCTAGCGGTACAAGACGAAAGTGCTGAAAATGGCGTGGGGACTTCGCGGGGCTTAAAATGAAGCTGGTCGGAAATCACTGATACCGCTGCTTGATAGCACAGTTGTTGCCTCTGGGACTGCGTTCATCCCTTTTACTCTTAGGGAGCTTCACGTCGGTGAATGAGCGGCGACGGGGAACGCCGACGAGGAGACGAAGACAGTCGTGTTCCGAAAGCTTAGGAAGCAACCGGCGCGGCGTCGAAGTGCCGAGCGTCAGTATCAGAGTGGAAGGCGTTGTCGGGACAACAGATTTCTGGCCGCACAGAGTCGAGAGAATACGATGCACACCGGCGGCAAAACCGTGCTATGTGACCAGCGCAGCCACATGAGAAACAGATGGGCCATTTGTCAGGTGTGCGCCATGGGTTGAAAACAGGGGCCACAGATTAAGCGAAATATTGCCGAGCAAGACGATGAGGCTGCAATGGTGGACAGTAGGCTCTTTGGGTGTAGTTTGCAGCCGAAGGTAAAGAAGGAAAAGAGGTCGTAGGCACGTATGGCACTGTCGGAGAGGGTGGTCTTGACGAAGCAATGGCGGCAGCTTAAGTTAGGGGAGCTGTCACGGAAAATAGTTGATGAGCAACAGGTACGACGTCTGCCACTTGCTCATATATGACCTGCCGGATGTCAGGAGTCAAGAATGACTCGGACGCTTGGGTCACTGGCTGAAGAGACAGTTGACATGTGACATCTCGAACAAATTGGTTGACTTGGTTGAGAAATGAGTCAGAGGGAGCAGCTCAGGAACTGTTAGTCAGCGCCACAAGCGTGCTATTTGATACGAGATCTCGGCGCGTAGAAAGTTGTTGCATACGTATTTCCTCATAGCTCTGACAAAGAGTTGTTACTTTGTTCATCGTCTGACGATTCTTCGCTAGGAGCGTTTGGAAGGCGTCGTCCTCTATGCCCTTCATAATGTTCTTTATCTGCTCCTATTCGGTCATATTGGTGTTAATGCGACGGCAAAGGTCAACTGCATCTTCAGTGTAGCTTGTGAAGCGTTCACCCCTTTGTTGGGCATGGTGCGAAGCTGCTGCTCGAACCGAAGCTTGCGGACGGCAGAGCACGAGAATACATCTTAAAGCTTAGTCTTGAGTGCCGCCCAGACAGGAAACTACAATTCATGATTGTGGAACCAAGCATTGGCTACTCCAGAAAGGTAGAAGCTGACGTATCTGAACTTATCTGCGTCATTTGACCTATTGGTCACACTAACTATGTCGTACAATGCCAACGATTGTCGACGTCCTGATCTTCAGTTCCATTGAAAATCGGAGGATCTCGCTGGCGTGGCGTACCTGAACAGAAGACGGCAGGGGATGCCTGGGGATACCTTCTCGGCCCAGCGTTTTCAGGCATGATGGGCATGGAGGGAAGTTTCCGCTATCAGAATTCCAGCTCTGCAAATACCCCGCACCTCCACCAAATGTTAAGAGGTGCTCTAGCTGACGAAGTCGCCAGATGGTAGAGCAGGGCAGCGAGAAGTAACACACAGGACTGCCCCGGGACAAAGGCTTTATTTGATGATGATGATAACGATGATGATCACCTAAATGCATGGCTCACTCTCACTCTGGTCGATTGGTCAGGAAACGAGTAATTAAATAGAGGATCACATAATAATTGTAAATCTAATCAATTAAGAAACGGTTAGAAGAAATTAAAGTTCATTAATTATAAGATTTGCTATCAAAACCACCTTGATTCGGTCAAGAATCTCTTTACAGCAAGACAGATATCCTGTTGACCATGACCTGATGAGGAGGCTCCCAAGGAGAGAATATTAGAAACAAAGAAATCCAATCTAATTCGAATAAAAGACGCTTTAAGAATGTTTTTCTCAGTAACTTGAAGCGACTATGGGATAAAGAATAATGCTTGATTGTTTCATCCTTGTTACGCAATGAGTAAAGAGGGGAAGGATCCAGACCAGCTCTGTGCATAGAATAATTTAGCTTTGGAACTATACAGCGTAATTTTGTTAAAATGACTCCTCTTTGCGTGTTCAACAGAACTTTCTACACCAAAAGAACAAGAGGTATCGATATTCGCTGAGGTGAGTGATTAATGTTTTACGATAGTCTTGAATTATGGCACGCCTTCGAAGTCTGTTACGTATTATGAGTGCTGTTGTGAGAAAAGCTTAATGTACTGCACCATTGAGAGCGGCTTTCGCCTTTGTCCGCCCATTCAGTCATTTTATCCTTTTCTTTACCGGATCCCAGATCAATCTGTTAAAAGTTATATGTGTATAGGGATGAGTAAATGAAACATGCGTGATCACTATTGGAAGCAAGAGCCGAACACAAAGATGACGAGTCTGTAACTATGGCCACACTTGAGGCAGGCGGGCTGAGCTTTGTCAATGCCATTATCACCGCCATATATTCTGCCGAAAATACTTAAAAGAAATCGGGAATTATTAATGAGAAGGACCAGTTGAAGGTCTCAGAAAAAATGTCAATACCAGGTTTCTCTTCGAATTATGAGGCATGTGTAGCTGTGATATTTACTTTATTCATCTCCCCTGAATGTTGTTGCAAAAGGCGATTGAAGAACTGTGAAAACAAATCTTTTCCATGATTTGGATATATATCGTCAGAAATGATTTCGAGATTCTGCCTTGCATTGGTAATGGGAGGTATTTTGCAAAGATTAACATCTAATTGACCATTGTACGTATTCCACTTGTGGGGTCTCAAACCGAGGCCAATAGGATAAAAAAAGTAAATCTGGCTGGTGCATAAAAGCAATATTTAGCTTTATAGGACACTAACAAAACTTCAGAAATGTTAGTACCGTTACTATTCTAAATCTTCACAAAAGAGAGGGCAAACTTGCCTCTAAGTCGACGAATCCAAGACATAACCATAGGGCCTTTCTTTTGAGGACCACCAGAGGACGCAATTTATAGGCTGGTGCACCCGAGTAGAAAACACACCCAATGTCTAAAACGGGACGCACGTACATTTTGTATATCATAATTAATGAATCTCTCTGCATCCCCGATCTACTGTTGCAAAGCCTTCATGGTTCTCCTAGAGCCCGTACTCCTTTCTTGGCTATGTATTCGAAGTGTGTATGCCACAGGAATTTGTTAGCATAAACTACTCCCAGATATTTTACCGAGACCACTTGAAGTATATTCTGCAGGTTGCAAGTTAGCCTGATAGTAACTGGGGTATCCAAAGGGAAAGCTTTAATTGCGCTTCTTTTAACATGAATACATAAATGAATAGCCTTTAATCAATGTTCTATTGCGCACATACATATATGTCTGTAAGCAAGTATATAACAAATGTATATTAGTGCCTGAAGCGAAAAAGGCTCTGTCGTCTGCATGTACATATATGTGTACTTCATCATGGCGGGGAATTGTGCTTAGTAATATATTAAAAATAACATGCGCTGTACTTGCTTCCTGAGGAACTCCTCGTGACTGTAAATAGGTATTGGAGGACTGACCATTTAGTGACCCATAAAACACCCTTCTATTTACGAACTCACTAAACCATCTCATCATATAATAAGGGAAGTCACGATATTTTAATTGATCCAATAATATTTCATGTTTTACGCTATAGTAGACTTTTGAAATATGCAATGTTACCAGGGCTGCTAATTGTCTGCGACAGCGCGCTCGTTTGATTCGGCTCTCCAAGTCCAGATGGGCATGCCAAATAGAGGATCCAGGTCTAAAACCAATTTAGAAGGGGCTCAGAATTTATTTGTCTTCTACTAATTCAATGAGACGAGCATAAAGATTTTTTTCTATTAATTTAATAATAAGAGAAGTTAGCGCAATGGGTCTAATATTGTCCAGGGTGTATCTTGCGCAGCTGTTTTTAAGAACTAGAAATATTTTAGCAGTTTTACAAGTAAAAGAAATCCATGAGCACTTTGCAGAATGGTTAATAAAATATCATGAGCCTCATTGAGAAGAATTTTTAGCGTTTTTGTAGTTAATCTATAAACACTTGGTGAAGAATTTGAAAGTCCTTGCATAGCCGTGGTCATCTCAGTCATTGATATCTGACTGAAATCATGACTGTGTTTTACATTTAGTGTGAGGCGACAGGAGAGATTAGAATCTGTTTTCTAGATTATTGGCTATATTGTTTACCATTTGTTTGATTTCTTCGTCAGTTAAGACTGAGGAATCTGTTTGGACTATGAAAAATTTTTCTACTGCGGATAAATTTGAAATAAGTGCTTTTATGTTTGGCTTTCGCGTGTTTTCATATTCAAATATAGTTTAGTCTAAGATTTCGGTGTATCGAAAATATAAATAACAATGCATTAAAAGTGTCAAGATGGAAAATTCTTGAGGAGCGCTGAAAATTCTTGCGATTAAAGTATTTCCATTCGATATTTCGCGATGATGTTCGCATGAACAAAAGTGAAATGACCCCTACACCACCCAGCGGACGAAATTTAGTTGATGTGAGGAAGTTGTGCTCCAGTCTACAACGAACACGCAGCCGTGAGAATTTTTCGTAACGGTGCAGTAATAGCGACACACGTTTGATGATCGAAACGCCACGATCGCTTCTTTCCCCCTTTCCTACGCTAACCTCTTCCAAAACCACTTGGCCCCTCCTCGCTGAGTCAGCTGACTGCCCCTCCTCATCCAAAGCCACCTAGAACAAATTCTAGGAGGCGCTGCCTCATCTCGCGCGGTATACGTCACCGCTGACGTACTGTAAGAGACAGCGTCTACTTCCGGTTGCGTCGATCCGCCACTACGAGGCCCCTGCTTTACGTCAACTGTATTGTGTCTGTCATCTAGGTGCACTGATTGTTGACTAACCGCTGTAGCTGTCGTGCCGGCCCGTGCCCCTACGCTAGTGACTTGGCGGTTGCATTACGCGCCGCAGATGTCGATCGCAAGCGGCAACACGACCAAGAACAGCAAGGTGCGCGGGAGCAGCTGTTTGCAGAGTGACCGGATGTCGTCGGTTGTCGTTCGGCCAATCGCAAGCAACGAAATTGGTTACGTCATCGAGTTTCACTGGTGATGTCACACATATCAGTAGCGGGAATGGCAGGGACCGGAAAGGAGAAGCTATTGTTTTTGTTTTCGAAATTGTGGTGCGCTCGAAATTGTAGGGGCCCTTTAATACATGATTGAGCGCATAGTACGTGTCACATAGAAATAATCCCTCGAAAAAATTTACGAGGTCCGATGTCGTGCTGGTTTTATTGCTAATTATTTTTTACTTTCACTAATCGTGAATGGAATGAGTTGGATGCGTGTGTTGTCGATCTTACAGTCGATATGCCTTTATATCGTTACAGCAAGATGTGTGTTTTTAGTGATTGCGCAGGCACTGTGGTGCGAATGTCTGCCTCTTTCGAATTTACAGCTGGGTCTTTTTTTAACACCCTACAATAATGCCCACTTGGATGACGTAGGTTGTACTAGAGCACCGCCCGGCACGAGCCCGGCCCGCCCGAGCCCGGCCAGGTGCTCTTACATACGGCCCGTGCCCGGCCCGAGAGGCTTGAGCCCGGCCCGGCCCTGCCTATTTCAGCCAGTTATTCCTTGAACACAAACGAGGCACTGTCCACTCTGCGGTTATTGTGAAGATACTTTCCTTACAGAAGATATATTCTAGTGCATGCTTTGGAACTTCTTTGAGTGTCACGACTTTTCACTGGTATACCCTGTGTGCTTTTGGTTAATTACGCCTGCCATTAACACTCTTGAGAAATAATTGCCGGGTAATATAAAATAATTTTAGTCAAAGTTGGCTGTCTTATGTACGCAGGACTAACCATACAATCTTAATTTGGATTTTCAAAAAAAAAACGATTACAAAATATTTACTACCGCCGTGAAGTGGTGAAAGCGACAGACGTTGATAGTTTGAGTCTACATAAATTGCGTGCGAGTCAGGTCCGTTTAGTAAAAGTAACACGTCTCCCGCAAATGAAATTTATTCTGCCATGCAATTAAGAAAAGAAACACGCTGTGTAGGTATACTTCTTGGGGGAATACACCAGGCTGGGCAGCGTTGTTGTTGACTCCTCGTCCAGTCAACAACGTACACTATGTTTACGAGCTCAAAACAAGAAGGTTATTTTCCCAACCCTTCTTCCCCGAGCGGCCGCCACCGCAGTTCCATAATCTTCAAAGCGAGCCACACACGTTAGCAAGCAAGCCACCGTCCTCGTTGTTCCCTGAAGATGCCTTTAGTCGTGTTCTTGTGACAGCCTTCGATTTTTGAAAATGTTATGTTTTTGTGAGAAGATCTCTCTGGAGCCTTTACAGGCACTAAGCGCAGTGCCATCTACAACATGGCGTGCATTACTGTCTAGTGCTGTCGCCCAAAAGATCTTGGCTCCTACCCACAAAGGCGATTGGCCACACTGTACTTTAAGTTAAAAATGGGAATACAATGCTTGTTAGAAGAGAGAGAAATCAGATAAGAACGAAATATATAATAAAGTACATAAAAAGAAAAAAGTGAGAAAGGCAAAAGGATTAAAAAAGCCAGATTTTAAAGATAGCAAAAAAGAAGAAAGGAGACAAAGAATTCTATTTATCTGGCAGTACTACTAGCAACCTATCCTTCCGGTTGCCTGAATGAATTTATGTAGCTCGGACAGAATAGAACTGCGGCCCGCACCCAAGTGACTGGCTCCAAAAAATAAAAGGATGCCAGTCCCAGCATAAGAATCGGCCCCTCGAGAATCATTTGGCTGAGTGCTCAGCACTGCACCAATTTTTAGGAGGTGTTCACTTCACGAGGTTGGGTGTTCCTGATTTAGTATTTGCTCCTTTTTTCCTTCGCCGTGACATGGGGCTGTGCCACATCACATGTCGTTTTCTGGTGGATGAGTTGTGGCTGGTTGTGGCACAGACAAGGGTTTTGTCAGGCTAGTGTGTGTACTGGGTCGGGTCATGGCTGATACCGCAGAAACTACGTTATTTCCTGTGGGTGCGCGGTTCTCTGATTCGGAAAGCGCACTTAAGCATTTAGCGTCACCAAATGTTTGAGAGCACGTGATCTCACGACCATGCCACCACCAGAGCTTGCGACAGTCCACCGCGATAGGGCGCTAAATATCGATCACAATTCAGTTCAGTTCGGACTGGCACGGTGGATGGACGTGTTGTTTGAGCGCTCCCAATCGACTTCGCAGATAAGTGGTTTTGCATGTTTTGAGCTTCCCTTTATAGTTATAAGGCAGCAGTTAAAATTTTTGTAGCACTTATTACATCGTACGGCTTTTCCGGGGGTATTTACTTGTTTGTGCGTGTGTGCTTGTTTCTTTTTGTTTTTTTTCTCTTGCCACCCCGTGGGGGAGGTGCACGTACATTGAACACGCAAATTGTTGTAGTAGAGCTTAGACTCTTTTTTTCGTAGGGCAGAGATTGTGTTCTGTAATTATCGAGTGAGACAAGTCATAAGGACAATCGGTGCCATAAAGACATGGTTAAAAAGGCTGTAAAGTTTTCAGGATGCGGAGTGAGTTTGGAAATGTACACAAGTGCAGAAGCAAATAGAGAGGAGGCTGACGCGAAGTGTAGGCAATGTGAGGTCGAGGAAAATATGAAGAAAACGATGGTTGACCGTAGTGAACTGCTGTTAAGAATCACCGAGCTGGAGACTGCGTTGGCTACAGAGCAAGAAAAAAACGAGGGCAATGGGAGAAAGGCTAAAGTCCGCCGAGGAAGCACTAGTCAAGGTGAACAAAGGAGTGGCCGACAGAGAAAACAGTAGGGCACCGGCAACCAGAACGGCGGAGAAGAAAGAGCTAGCAAGTTTGAAAAAACAGGTTCAGCCGGTTCAGTTGTCCCAAGGCCCAGCTTCAGCGAAGTAGTGTGGGGCTGGGAGGGGACAAAGCAGCCGGTGTCACAGGTGCAAGTAACCCTCAGGTGCAGGACGCTCCAGCTGAAAAGTCACAGCATGTGATAATCGCTGGGGACTCGAATTTAAATCGATGCGCAGAAGCAATCAAAGAGAGGGTACGAGGTGACAAGAGGGTTGCAGTAGGGGCATTCCCAGGACGCAAGCTGGAAGCAGTCATGAGGCAAACGAGCGCAAAACTCAAAACTACAGCTGATAGACGAAACCTCGTGGTAATTTCAGGCGGTTTAAACGATATCTTAAATGAAGATATGGCAGGACTAGCGACCACACTGGCGAAAGGGGTCGCTGACATGCGCGCCACTTCTCCTCAGGTTCAGATAGTGATATGCACAATACCGGAGGTACCGGTGCGTGACGGCAACCTGCAAAGAGCGGTTGTCAGTGCAAACTAAGAGATATGGCGGATGAGTAGAGAGAAAGGCTTTGAGGTGGTGGAAATAAACAGAGAGGTGCATAGGTGGGGTGGTTTTCAACGAGACAGAATTCACTTCGATGAGCGGCTAGGTCATGAGGTGGGTTGGCGACTTGCAGAACGCGCAGTAGCTTTTTTGGGGTGCACGCGGGCCCTTCGGGGTGCAGGATAGCTAGTAACGAGGAAAACAACCAGGGAGACTCTTTGACAGGTGGTATAGACAGCTACGATTCCAAAGTGGCACCAGTATCTAAGATAGGTAGAGTCCGAGGCAGAAATCTACGTAGCCATGAGCGCCGAGCCAATTCGGACATAGGGTATATTAACATGCAGGGTGGCAGGAACAGGTTGAAGTGGGAAGAGATAGAAGAACAGCTAAGAGAGAAGAGGCCGGTGGTATACGGTTTTGTAGAAACACATGTTAGGGACATGAAACAACCACCTAACAATCCAGAGTACTCGTGGGAGTATTGTAATAGAACAGAAGGCAGCAAAAAAAGGGGAGGGGGTGTTGGGGCATTCATTCATAAAAGTACAGACTCGCAAAGGGTCAAGCAGGATTGCAAGAAACATTTATGGCTAAAAGGGAAAGTGGCAAGGCAAATGACTCTTTAGTTTGGTGTACTTGTGGACGGGAACAAAGGCCAGAGAAAAAAACCAGGCAATGGTAGAGTGTATATTGAAGGACATTGAGGAGTGAGGAGGAGAGTGTGAGATTATACTAGGAGATATGAATGCACACATAGAAGATATTGATAGGTATACCTACCAAACAGGCAAAATGATCATGAATATGTGTGAAAGACATGATTTGATCATATTGATACAACGTGACTTCAAATTACGCGTGCTAGCCGATACTTGTGCCCTCTAGATGGTTTGCGACGCATGAGCCTGCGGGACCCCGCTGCGCGCGAACTGTGTTGGAAAAAAAGAAGAACGTAGAAGAGGCAGAAGTGAATCCTCGAGACAGAAGAAGTAGAAGAAGTTGTACGCATGCAGCTTAGACCTGGAACGCTCGAACACGCAAGTAGCTGGTCGTGCTTGCTCTAGGGTTTTGGCCTAATTTTGTGTAGTGGCTGTGGTTTTCTTTGTCTTTATTAGGTGTTACTATAGTGCTTTCACAGCTAAGTAAGCGCTTTCAGCGCTAGAAAGAGCACTTAGATGCCGTTTTCTTCACCTGGACCAGGGGCTTGCCTCTGGTCTGCTTCACTTCCGCCACAGGAAATACCAGTGGATCAGTTTCTGCGCAACGGCATTCCCGCAGTTCCTGTGGCCCTCGTTCCTAGCAATGACGGCTTCATTCGGATGAAGAATCCGAAAGTGATCCAGGCGGAGCTTAGAGCTGCGACGTCCCACTTTCACAGCATCAGAGAGGTCCACCAGTTCGGCAGAGGTGGTATTCTATGTTTTTCATCTGATCAGCTCTGTGTCCAAGACCTATTGAAATGCTCGAGTTTCGCGACCAATCCGGTGAGCGCCTTTATTCCCCCGCATCTGGCATGTGTGAAAGGTATTGTTCGCGGTGTCGATGTTAACTTGACCCCGTCTGAGGTATTAGAGATGTTTGCCGTGACTGGTGCTATCTCTTTTTATAGGTGTGCACGACTGGTAGAGAAGCAGAAGACGCCGACTGAGTCGGTTATTGTAACCTTTGCTGGAGCGAATCTCCCAAGCGAAATCAAGGCATGGCCACTAATATACAGAGTGGAACCGCTATCACTGCGACCACTCCAGTGTACGAAGTGCTGGCGATACGGTCACACTATTAAAGGATGCAGGTCAGAACTCAGATGCCGAGTGTGTGGTGACAACCACGAAACAAATTACTGCAAATCTAAAGAAGAGAAATGTTGTCTCTGCAACGAACAACACTGTGCAGAAAGTCCTCATTGCTCAGCAAAGGCTCGAGAAATGCAAATTCTTGAAATTATAGGGCGTAGGCGCTGTTCTCGACAAGAAGCCCTAGCGGAAATACAGGCTAGAACTCAGGAGTATGCCAGTGTTGCAGCACGACATCTCTCGGAAATAAATGGGTCGATTTCCCTGAATATAGCGGAGGCCATAGAAAAGGCTCTAGAAAAAGCCATGAAACGACTGACTTCTAACCTTTGCGATTCTCTCTCTCAAATTTTGGTTAACCAGATAACTCGGATATTTGGTACAACGGGAGAGTCAGGCCTAGTATCCCAACATGTTGAGAGTTCATGACCAATAGCTGACGGTGAATCTGAAACTGCGCCATCGTATTATCCGCCCGCAGGAACCTCTGCAATAGGTGTTCACAGCCAAAATGAGGAATTTAAAACCGCACCATCGTATTCTCCGTCTGCAGCACCCTCAGCAGTAGATATACAGAGTCTAAGTGAGGACAAAGCTGCATATACAATACATTCCGATGACATGGATTTAGACCCTAGGTCCCTGAAGCGATCTAGATCCCCTGTGTCGAGGAAAACTAACTCACCGAAACAAACAAAGAACAAAAAGTATCTGAAAGAAAAGGAGAGCCTTTCAAAGAGAGATTTCTTGAAAGAAAGCATTCTAGAGAAAGTTATAGCGGAAGCAGCTGTTTCGAAACCATTGGGTCACTTAAGATTCTCCATTGGAATTGCCGATCAATTCATTCTGCATCTACGGATTTGGTATACTTGACTTCTAAATTCGCTCCTGATATTATAGCATTACAAGAGACATGGCTATCTGTACAAAATTTGTTCCATTTAAATAACTTCCAATCTTTTCGACTAGACCGTCCATCGAGAGGTAAGGATCTAGCTTTCTTTATTAATAATAGAATTAGTATGAAAGTCGAATGCTCATACAAACATATGTCGCCAGAATGCGAAATTTCAGCAGTAGACATTACACTGCCCAACTGCACTCCTTTCACTTTAGTTAATATGTATTTTCCGGATGGAGTTCAAGACACACGAAGTTTGGATCTAGCTACAAAGTCGTGGTGCCATGACAAAGTTTTATTTGTAGACTTTAATTCCCACCATACGAGCTGGGGTTTTAGAACTGATCTGAGTGGGAAACGCTTGTGGGAGTGGACAATGGCTAATGACCTGATGTGCCTCAACGTCAGAACCCCCCCTCCCCCCATTTATTCGTAATCACTCCAGGTCGGCCTTAGATTTAAGTTTTGTCAGTTCAGCCATTACTACTTCTTCTTGGAAAGCGCTGGACTGTGGCAACAACAGTGACCACTTACCGATGAGTTTTGGAATTTCTTGCCCGATAATTCCATCTTGTTCAAATGTAAGAGTATTTGTAAATTACACTAAATTTAAGAATGATCTGAAGTCAGCATTGGCTTTTCACTCGGAAGAGAGCGATGACACAAAAGCACTGAAGATAAACGCAGTCATTAAAAGATCCTACAAAAGAGCCGAATTTACTGTTGAATCCACAAAAGGGGTATATAGCCGTTGGTGGAATGATGAATGTATAAGAGAGCACCGACGACGTCAGGCAGCTTGGAAGCAGCTCTTACATAATCAATCCCCCCAAAACTGGGCTGATTATAAATTCATTGCTGTGGGCTTTAAGAGAACGGTAGCTCAAGCTAAACAAGATTATGACAGAAGACATTATGAATACCTGTCGAAGCCTAAACATATGAAAGCACTGTTCCGATATATGAGAGCTCGGAAAATCTTGCCATGACCAGTTAATGTAGCTTGTGATAATCTGTCGGCGCAAGAAACGACCACTACCTTAGAGACAATCGGTAAAGGTCTGGAAAGCAGATTCACTTCATTAGTGCCAAACAACTGGCACAAGTCTACAACAAATTCTGACTTTGACGAAGTGACACAGACTGAAGTATCCAACGTGATTAAACATTTACCCTGTGCGTCTCCTCGCCCAGATGGAATCACAGTACCCATGATTAAAATTCTGTTCAATTTATCGCCTCGAGACGTCGCCAATGTTATTATCTACTCCTTAAAAAACTCATGGGTGCCGCAGGATTGGAGGATAGCAAAGGTGATTCCTATACTAAAAATCCGGGTGTAGGATTGACAGTCGATAATATCAGACCAATCTCTCTAACATCTAACATGGTCAAACTAGTAGAGAGGGTCCTACATAGCCGAGTAAGTATCTGGATGGCAGACAATTTAGTAATAAAACCGAACCAAATTGGCTTTCGTAGTGGTTTCCCTATTTGGTGTGCCCATGCTGATTTAGAGAGCCGAATACAGCTCGCGCGTAAAAGAAGGCAATACGCTGCTTTAGTAACGCTTGACATAGCCAAGGCGTATGACAGTGTGGAGCACTTCATATTGTTAAATACGCTAGAGAAATTGAACTTCCCACAATATTTTATTGAGTGGGTGGCAGAATTCTTAAAATCAAGAGAATTCAAGAGAAACGGCGCTAAGCTTTGGTGCCTCAGTTTTGGGACATTGCCACAGGGATGCTTTCAATGCCGTTTGCGATTATATTCAGGCAACCAAGCGTATACCTTTGTGATCTTTAATAAAAAAAATTATTATTCATTACTCCCCAGGGCAGAGTGAAGTAAACGCAGCTGAGTGGTAATCATAACACCTCGAATCTCAAAACTGCTCAACTTGATTTTTTTTCGTTTGCTCTTTTTATGTAGTTTTTTTACATTTTTCTTATTATAAAACCAGTTCATTACACATAGTTAAAATTATCACAGAAAAACTGCACTACACTTTCTTGGCCAATCCCCCTGAGCGGGTATGAGCCATCACCCCAGGGAAACAAAACAAAACAAGACAATCTAGCTGTGTTATTATTCTCGGGCACAAGTTCGCCCTGCTTACGTTAGCCTATCAAAAGAGTTCATTGAAGAGTGCGTTACAAATCTGGTGGAAGTGCTGGGTGTGATGCCAAGCCCCTCTAGAGTGACGTAGCACAGTCCAGAACCACAGCGATTTCGACCCAACGAGCTGACGCCTGTTCATCAGCGCTGCAGTCGACGTCTACGTGGTGGGGGTCCTGAATTTTCACCTTTATCGACTTCCCTTGAAACATCAACGGCTGTGAACGGGTACGCAACCGACACAACAGCTCAGGTCACACCAGCCAACATTGTAGTAAACCAGCCAATGCTACCAAAGCCTTTCCATGGCAAAAGCTACGAGGACGCAGAGGACTGGCTTGAACACTTTGAACGCGTCGCAAAGGCTAATGGATATGGGGAAGAGCGCTAACTTTGAAGTGTTTACTTCGCACTGGAAGATAGCGCGCGAACGTGGTATGAAAACCATGAAGCTACCTTCCGGTCGTGGAATGATTTTCGACGGGAGCTGCTCGCTGCTTTCCCGAACACAGACCGCAAGGAGAGCTGAAGCTGCGCTCCAGACAAGAAATCAGCGAAATAACGAAACTGTCACCATGTATCTGGAAGACATGTCTCGCCTATTCCACCGAGCGGATTCAAATATGAGCGACGACAGGAAGCTGCGCCATCTGATGCGAGGCGTGAAGCAAGAACTCTTTGCTGGATTAATTCGAAACCCGCTGCGCACCATCGCCGAGTTTCATTCCGAGGCGACTACAATGGAAAGGACGCTACAACAGCGAGCAAGGTTATACAACCGGGATGCGATCGTCACTTCCTTGGATATGTTGCCACCAGTCTTCGGTAACGGCATGGAAGAACTACGCGAGCTGGTGCGGTCTGTTGTGCGAGAAGAGCTGCAGAAGCAGCGTCATGACCAGAACGCTCCAATACTTTCGTCTCTGGCCGATGTGATCCGTGAGGAGGTCAGGCAGGTGGTACGCGAACCTTCGAGCAACGCACAGCCAGGGCGGTGACTACAACAGAAGACGAGAATGACGTATGCTGATGTGCTACTACGAGGACCTCCAGGACGAGCGGACGTCGCGGTGGCTACACCTATGCAGTACCCGATGCCGCCGAGCACCCTGCAGCCAACGCCAGAGAGGAGACTAAGGAAGAGCTATGTCTGGCGCACTCCCGACAGGATACCGCTGTGTTACCACTGTGGGCAGCCTCGTCATCTCTACCGAACGTGCCACTACCGCCAGGCAGGACTACGTGGTTTTCCTGTTAATACACCTCGACCACGAAATGGTGAACGTCCCTTCGAAATCGAAGAATACCTGTCAGGTCGTCGAACCTCGAGTGGCTTCCAACGACACCAACCTCGTACAACGATAACGGGGAGGTATAGATCGCCTAGCCCCCGACCTTCAGCAAGCTCCCCAAGGTCTCGTTCCCCATGCCCCCGTCGGGAAAACTAGATTCAGTGACCTGTGGAGGCAAGGCCGCTGTCGATGCTAATGCAGAAAAACCTCCACTGCTGACTCTGAA
Organism: Rhipicephalus microplus; assembly: GCF_043290135.1. NCBI lineage: Eukaryota > Metazoa > Arthropoda > Arachnida > Ixodida > Ixodidae > Rhipicephalus > Rhipicephalus microplus. The sequence goes on from NC_134701.1 coordinate 124,337,567, forward strand.
CGACGACCGATTCAGAAACCGGTGCTTCGATAGTGACGTTGCTTCCTGTGGTGTCGTGGCGCCACCTGTGAGTGGCGCGCGCACTGAGTGAGCCCTAGTGTGTACTCTGTCAACAGATGTCGTCTGTAACGGCACACACGTGATTGCATGCAGCCAATCTGTGTCCGCGTGTCCGTTGTGTGTCGTTCAATAAACGGCCACTGGCCGGCTCAGTCTTTGTTGGGTTTCCGCGGGCTCCGGTCAACTCACTTCTACTGCGCGTGTTGGGGGCGCGTGCCGGCGCACGTTGCGTCTCGCGTTCAGTCGTCGGGCCTTCGCCATCGGACGCCGCTCGCCGACACAACAACATGGCGACGAGGATGTTCTTCGCCTCGGTTCCTACCACGGCAGAAAGAACCCGTGAGTTTCCTGTTACTCCCGACTGTTTCTGTCCTGTCTGGCGTCCGCGAGGCCTAGCGCTCTTTGTGTGTAGACTCTGGCAAGCTCTCGCCTAGGCCTTCACCCTTGCTCCGCTCCACACCGCTCTGTACTACCTCTCATGTCGGCATGGCTCTCTTCGAGCACCTTCCTGTCTTCCTCCAGCTGCCGGGGCCGCCCCCGGTTCCGTGGACTCATTGGAAAAAAATGTTTCAGGCCCACCTCGAGGCGGCCGGGGGCAGCGACTGGAACAACGCGCAATCGGCACTCGTCAGCCTGCTGGGACGTAAAGGACAGCGGAGGTATTTCGCGGCAGCCGAACAGGAAAAAGCCCGACACGAGACGAGCAATGCGGCGTCTACTCCGAGCAACGCGGCGCCAACTACGCCGGGGTCTGACCCAGATTCTTTGGCTCCGGCCGTTACAAAGTATGACAGTCTCGTCAAGCAGCTCGACCGGTTTTCCGCCACGTCCACTAATCCGCTAGTTGAACGTCACGAGTTCACTAGTAGTCGTCAACTCCCCGGTGAGAGTTTCCTCGACTACGTGACAGTCCTGAAGGAGAAAGCCGTACGATGCAAGTTTGGGCTCACGTACACGGAACGCGTCCGCAATCAGATTATTCACGGCTCGTCCAACTTGCTGGTGAGAGAGAAGCTGCTGGCATACGGCGAAGAGTTGTCCTTGGAGAAAGCAGAAGTCGGTCGGACGCTCGAAGCATTGTCCTTGGCGAACCAAGCATTTGCTCCCAGTCAACCTGAACATGTTGAAGCCATTGGGCAAGGCGCCCAACATGGCGGCGCGAAGAGAAAGAATGGCCGTGCCAGTCGGGGAGGCCGTGACGTCACGTCACCAGGTCCGGGAGGCCAAGATGGCGACTTTCAGCCGCAGTCGTCGTCGGGGTACCGTGCTCCAGTCCCAAATCAGAAGTCTCAAGGCGACTTCCAACCTCAATTGTGCGACCGCTGTGGAAGCAGACGGCACCACTCAAGTTTTCGAAATTGTCCAGCCCGAAGTCGACGTTGCAATACGTGCAACGCTTTGGGACATTTTGCGTCGATGTACCGCAAGACTGCCCCTGTACAGCGCGTCTCTTCGAGGGGAGCTGTCGACGTCGTACCGGAGCAGCAGGCCTCCCCTCAGTTGAACTCAACTTCATGCTCATCAGTGTTATCTTCTGATGGTCCTTTGTTGTCCGTGCTCACAGTTAGCACCTCATCCAGAAAAGACTTAGTCGTCCACGCTGTGGTCGATGGTGTTACCCTGCGACTACTGGTGGATACAGGAGCGTCTGAATCCTTGATGACTGCAGAAGACTTTCAGCGTCATTTCAGCAAACTGCACAGCCTTTCCAAAGCTGTAGTCGACTTGCGAAACTTCTCCAAGCAGCGCATCGGGATCCTTGGCTCCTTCCAAGCTCCAGTCAAAGTGTTGCAGCTGTCTTGCTCCGTGGTTTTTTATGTCACCGATAAGGGCACATCGCTTTTCGGCCTTGACGCCATTTAGCGACTGGGCATCCAGATTGACGGCGCGTTGTTGACTTGTCGACTCGCATCATGTGAAGTGCAGTGTCCCTCCAACGTGCCTTCGGCCTTCGAGCAGCTCTTCAGTGACGAGTTGGGTCTCGTCAAGGGTTTCATTCATCGCATTCAACGGCGGCCAGGTGTGACTCCGGTTGCATCAAAGCTGAGACGTCTCCCTCTGGCTCTTCGCGATCAGGTGGCGACCGAGTTGCGACGACTCGAGGACTCGGATGTCATCGAACGCGTCGATGCTTCCGAGTGGGTCTCGCCGCTCGTCGTGGTCCGCAAGAAAAATGGAAACATCCGGCTGTGTGTAGATCTCAGGGAACCGAATAAGGCAATTATCATCGATGGGTATCCTTTGCAGCACGTTGAAGAGTTGTTGCAGATGTTTCATGGAGCCACTTGTTTTGCTAAGCTAGACTTAGCGTCAGCTTATCACCAGCTGTTGTTAGAGGAGAGCAGTACACAGTAAAAATTTTTACACCCAGAAGGATGTAAATGGGCTCTTCCCGTGGACGACATCCTAAGGGTGTTAATTCAGCACCTTCCAAAAAGGGTGCTTTACCATGCACCCTTAGAATAGGGTGTACATGTAAAAAAACTGTAGGGTGTTACAAAAACACCCTTAAGGAAGGGTGCCTTCGATGTCTTTCACTTTTTAGCACCCTCTGTGGAGGGTGCGAGAAGGGTGCACAAGGGTGTTGAGTGCCCATGGCAGGGGTGCCAGTATTCTTTTAGACTGCACTAATAGATATCAGCATGCACTGATTACACACTACTTGAAGAAAGTGGTCCTGATTATCGATGGTGCGCGACCTGTCGAGCTCCATTCATTGCGTGTGGGCAAAAATATAAACGCGTACAATCGTGTATGAACTTGTGCTGGATCTATATATACTTCACAGTATATGCATAATGCGCGTTACAGAAAATGAAGCCTTGCTGCCCTTGCATATTGCGTTTATTTAATAGGCAAATAAAACAAAAACTTTTCTTCTGCCACACAACTTGTTCACCAGATATACGTTTACGTATACGTACACTACACATGCAACACCTCAAATGTTCATTATATTTTTTCAGTTTCACTTTATTGACAATTCTTTGCAACATACAATTACACTGGTTTCAATTTTGTATACTGCTTCAAGTACATAGAGGCTACAAATGAAATACACGCTAATATATCCCTATAATTCTTTCAAGTATCTACAATCCCAGTGGTTTCCAGTTTAATACTCCTTCATGTACACAATCGGTTAATAGGAATGAAATACAGGCAAATATATACTTATGATTCTTTCAAATATATACAATCACCATGATTTCACTATATACGCCTTCATGTAAACAATCGTTCCCAAGAAGTGATGCACACAAAAATATATATGGATAGTGTTTTCAAATGTATACAATCACAGTGGTTTAAGCTTTGTATTCCTGGATGTATAACAACTGGTTATGAGAAATGATATACATGCAAACATATATGGCTTTTCGCACATATAACTTTAGCGAATACTTAAGAAACCAATACAATGATCAGAAACACAATAAGCTAAAAACGAACACAAAACTGAGTCAGGACACACAAAAAACAAAAGAGGTAATGCATAATTATGGCAAATGACACAGCTGGGTCACTTTGTGCCATATGTCCCAGCCATTTTGGCAACCATCTCAAATGTATTCGAAAAACTCGTGCTGCATTGAAAATAGTTAACTTCTGGAATATTTAGGAGAGGAAAAATATTTGGTAACGTGGCTGCCTTCTTACTTCCTGGAATGCCGTCTAGGTGTTGTATGTGAAAAATTTTATTTTAAAAGCACTGCTCCTTCTTTCTATACGAAACTCGGTCTACGTGTAACGTAACAAGAGCTTAATTTGAGCGAGTTGGTTCATCGTGGTTGTGTGCTAGTCACAGCGCGACAACTTTAGGAAGAGACAGAAAGGACAGGAAAGAGCACCGCCTGTCAACTGAATTTCATGAATGTGCTATGAGCACTTTTATACGGAGTACAAGAACCGTGTTCATGCGCGACGACACGTGTGAGCAATACAAAATAAGCTTAACAGTGAAAAGAATACTCCCTCTCGAAAAGGATAAGTGAACGTGTAGTGATGCACTGATCATTGGTTTACCTGTTAAAAAATACTTCTACAAACGTTAAATTGGCATTAGGTAAACCTATTCTCGTGACGAATGGGGCAAGATTGACTATTCCTGTTGCTGTTTAGTACACACACTTTTGAAAGCTTGCAAGGGGTGGAAAACAACACGCTAATATCATATCTGCTGGCTATTTTTTTAATTGTGAGACACGTGATGTGGTATAACATGCAAAGGTTTTGGTCACTGTTTTTTGTTGGTCCTGTCTTTAACTTTACTTTCTGCTGGAGGGTTTTGCAAACGGGTGTGATGATTCTGTTGAGATACCCAGCATATTTTAGCCTTTCAATCTGGTTTTTAAGCCTGACCTCACCCTTGTGCTATTATGACTTCTGAAGGGTGGCCTGAATACATGTGGTATCAATTCCTCTTTCTACTAATTTTGAATGCCCACTATCAAAAGGCAGAACATTCTTAGCACTCTTGGGCTGATAGCACCAGCCAATACCCCAACAGCATCATCACACTTGTTTGCGAAACCCTCCTGCAGAAACTAAAGTTAAAGGAAACAGGACCAAAAGAAAAAGAGAATGACCAATCACCTTTGCATGTTACACGGTACTACGTACATAAGGTGCCTCACAATTTTAGGAAAAGAGCCAGAAGATATGACATTGTTGTTTTCCACCCCTTGCAAGCTTTGAAAAGTGCATGTACTTACAGCAACAGGAATAGTCAATCTTGCACCATTCGTCACTAGAATAGGTTTACTGAATGCCAATCTAATGTGTATGAGATACCGCTAACACGTGGCAAAGTAAACATAGGACAAACTGGGCAATGCTTCAATGATCAAGCAAGACAACATGCTTTAAATGTTAAGAAGGGCTATAGTAGTCTCATGGCCGGACACCGTAAAGAATGTAAGTGTTGTCCTAGGTTTCATAAAACACAGTTTTTGAAAAAAAAGCAAGCAGAAAAAATGAGAGATTTTAGAACTCTTTATCAGGAAGGCCAAGGATCAATGCTTCAGTACACCTTCACTTATCTTTTCCAAACAAGAGTACTCTTTTCTCGGTTAAAATTATTTTGTCATGGTCACACATGTGTTGTTGCAGATGAGCCCTGGTCTTGTGCTCAGTATAAAAACACCCGTAGCACCTTCAATAAAATTCAGTTGACAGCGCTCTTTCCTGTCCTTTTTGCGATAAGATTTTTATTACAGAAAGAATTTTATTTTCTTACAATTTAGGTATAATGATGAGTTTTCATTGTATCACAAGATGGAGCAAATTGCATCTCAATACGGACAAAAATCACGATTTTGTGAAATTCGTGATATTTTCTCGTATATTTCAGCAGCTTGAGAGGTCTAAAAATCTTTTTTCCTCAAAATATACCTTCTGTGGAGTAAGTATTCACTGCTAGGATATTCATACAAAGTGAAATAATGCAATAAAAATGCAAACATAACACATTTTGGCTTTATTCTTGGAAGCGAATGTGGCAAAAAAATTGCACTAATATTATTGAGCTTCAAATACCTTACAGAAGCACATTTACTTAACAGGTAGATCGAATTTGTTCTAGGAAAAATAAGCGGTAGTTTTAAAACGAAATTTTCCACAAACAGCACACAGACGGCATTATGCCAGGAAGTTATAAGCCAGCCACATGAACAAAACTTTTTTCTCGCTGAAATATTTTAGCAGTTCACTGTTTTCAACACAGTAAGTCAGCACATTTGTTTTTCAAATACAATTCAGATGGTCGCCAAAGTGGCTGGGACGTTTGGCATGGAATGGTCCAGCAATATTTAAGCACAATAACTTACACAAATAACAATATTTGTTCATCTACCATGACCACACTAGAAAAAGTTGTTCAGGCATTGTGACACTAAAATTTTCAGCGTCGTACTGCCTGAACAACTTCTTTGATAAACTCCAAACTCACGCCGAGGAAAAGCCGCTCAATCACGGTGGTTGTTAAAGGCCTTGCGGCCGTAGACAATGTTGAAAATAAAGAAAATCAACTCATCAGTGCTGTCACTCCTTCTTCGTCATTACTGACAGGGAAGATTTTTCGGTTATCCATGTGGAGGTTCAGGAAGTAGGCTTGCTCTAGGCTGGGGCCGGGGTAGACTACGCAGGACGTCAGCGGCACCCTCTCATCCTGTAATAAGAGCAAATATGACTTCTCATAAAAGGATGTCCGTGCTGTTCTGGCAGCACCATATATAAAGAATGTGTAGTGTGTATCCTTCGAAATGGCGTGTAATTGAGATTACACTGAACTCGAAGCATACAACCCATACATTGCAATAATTTCGTATGATAAAGATAAGAGTTTTCCAGCATACAGCAAATTCCCGAAATGAGGTGAAGTGTAAGACTACAGTTCAAAAATGGCACTTAGGAAAGCCTGAACTCACCTAAGAATCAAATTCCTTCTAGGGTAGTGAGCCAGTGTGAAAAACAATTCTTAAGGTACAACGTTCATAACATGTAGCATTATTCAAAACGCACAAGAAACTTACCTCTTCATGTACAAACAGTGAAGACATCTCTGCTTTCTCTTTTACGTGAGAACAAATGATCTTGGGCGTAGCACTAGCGAAGAGGTCTGCAAAAAAAAAGTTAAAGTTTTACTGACTTTCATCACGCCTCTAACAATCTGAGGAATTGTTACAAGTCACCAATAAGTGCAATTCTGACTGCCTTATAAGGACATCAAAAATGAACAATTTTCTCATTCTTTCTACCCTGACAAGACGCTCCGTCAATGGAATCTAATCCAAATTTGACGCTGTGGTTCCTATTTGCCTGCTTTCTAGACGTAGGGCTGCGAACATGTGTTTTGTGCACCTAATCTAGCCCAGAAATTCGTCATCTATAATTCAATGATCTTAATTCATTGTAATTTGATAAAAGATGTGAGAACTCGTCCAGTTTTTAAAGAGTTGCGGGCCTGCAATAGGCACTGCCTAGCACGTATGAAAGTATTTCTTAAAAAAAAACATTTTTGAAAGCTTGCTTTCAGAAAAAGCATCTGACATATTTCGACAATTAAGCCCATCCTCTGATGGCAATCAGGGGCACGGTATTAGCGATTATTGACCACGGGATTTACAAACGTAACCCGTGCCTAAATACTCAGTTAAACACAATCAAGCAAGTAGGAGCGCTCGAACGACACCAACGCGCGCGGACGCCGTCTACGTTGCAGCAGCCATGGCTTGTGCTAGAGCTACCGCACATAGCTCCCACAGTCACGTATGCTCTCTCGATTCTGTTATAACGCCGAACGTTATCGCAGATGAAGGCAAAGCACGAAAATAGCAAACAGAAACGAGGGAAAACAACGCACGGCGATGGCCACAACAACGCGCCTTTGGAAGTCTGCTAGATCTTTCCCTTTTGCTGGTGACACTTGTCCTAAATAGCTTAAAAGACCGAGGCGCACGTGCAGGGAGCATCGCGGCATATCAGCACCTCCAACTATACCGTCTTTAAGCAAAAAAAAGCCATTTCGTGCAGTGCGCCTCTGTACATAATTTTTTTCTTTTTCTTTCTTTTTTTACGCTTACACCTACAGAAACACGTTGCACATTTGAGTATTAATAGGAATATTATAACGATGTAGCCCAAAGCACATCTTAAAACAATATCAATCACTTTGTGCAGTGTAGAGACAATGTGCGATCAGCAACTAATCGCGCCCATGTTAAGTGATCACATCACTCACTGTATGAGTGATGCAGGCACTTACACAACATCGCGCATAGCAGTGTGAACTCGGTAAGTCACACGTTTAATTGGGCATCTGCAACAGGCCCGCGAACGCATGCTGTTGTAAATGGCTGGCAGCCTACTTCGGCAGAGCTGCTGCAGGCGCCCAGCTAGTGCTGTATGATTACTACCTACGAAAACAGTACACTCACCGTTAACAGGCCCACGTTGTCCGTCTCCGCCACTCCATGAATATTCCTTAATCCGAGCGTCACTTCGAACACGGTGTCATGCGTGACCACCATTGAATATGCGCCTGTTCGCTAGAACACACACAGCGACCAAGACCCCAGACCAACGCAACGCATTTGAAAGACAACGAGACAGAGAGAGCAACGTTGAGAGAGAGAAGGAGGAGGCACTGGCGGTGGCGCCGCAGCTGTCGACCCAAGTGTTCGGTGACGCAACTATTCGCTTATCTACGCCGCCGTTTTGGGAGCAACGCTGGCCGGGGTAAACGGGGGGGGGGGGAGCGGGAAACCCGCCAAGACGGCGCCGAAAGGCAAACGCTATGGCGCATGCGGCGGACGGCCGTTCGACGCGGAAGGCAACCGAATTGCGCTTCAAGAATGACTCCTTGTAAATGGCAACTCACCTTCCAGCCTTGCCCCGCCGTGGTGGTCTAGTGGCTAAGGTACTCGGCTGCTGACCCGCAGGTCGCGGGTTCGATTTCCGGCTGCGGTGGCTGCATTTCCGATGGAGGCGGAAATGTTGTAGGCCCGTGTACTCAGATCTGGGTACACGGTAAAGAACCCCAGGTGGTCAAAATTTCTGGAGCCCTCCACCACGGCGTCTCTCATAATCAAATGGTGGTTTTGGGACGTTAAACCCCACAAATCAATCAATCAATCAACTCTCCTTCCAGCCAGTCGCACAGCGACGCAGGTTATTTACCAGCCTCGGGTTCTTTGAGTATTTTGACGGAATGCGATTGCAGTGGGCAAAAAATAGTGAAGCAAAGCTTGCGGAAAACAAAGTGCACCATGGAATGGCCAGAAACAATAATTATTTCGTCCTCGGTGGCATTAGCGGGAGAGCATCACTACACCTTTTTTCCAGAGAAATTTCTTTTCTTATTGTCTGTGTCTGGCTATTCCGCGTATGGTGCCGCAAACACTGAATGCGTAGTCGAAGCTGGAACAAATTAATCCACAGTCGCGGATGTTTAGAAGGCTTGTCACGCACCACGAGAAGTGCCGAGGTTGTTATAACAAACTTTTTGCTGACCCCATGATCAGCACATAATTCCATATGGTTGCCCAATCAGCTAGCTAAGCACCTGTAGCAAAGGCAGGGCACGTTCTTGTTAAACGTTGTTAATATAAACGATGGTTGTCTATAAGTGCAGTGACAGCTTTCCGTGTGAATTGGTCATAACCCACGTTTTCCAGCGTAGAAGTGCCTCAGCGGACCTAATCAGCTACCACAGCAAGTTCGTAAGCAATGATGAGGTACGAAAATGTGCAGCTGTTTTCCATGTACTGAATAGTCCGTGTACAGTGCGTTGACCACCGCCATTTCTTAAGCCACCTCCCATATAGACTCCCAGTCTGAACAGGTGTGGTACCTTAAACACTAAGAAGCAGTGCCCCCCTCTCGCACACACACACGAAATTTGAGGGCGCACGGGCTGATACACACGCATACTTATTCACAGGCGCACACACATACACGTATACACACATACGGCAACACACACACGCGACCGTAAACGCACGCATGCATGGGCGTACACATGTGCACAGGCACGCTTAACACAAGCACGGACTTGCACATACACGCGCACGCACACATGCACGGGTGTACACACAATCGCGCTTACACGCGAACACATGCGCAGGCTCACGCACACACACCCATACTCGGGCGAACATTATGTTCCTGTATATAATCCACAGCAAACATGTAGCTTATAACCAACGCTAAGGTGAGCTTTCGTAACGTGGATTGCAGTTAATTGCCATTATAGATGAAACGCGATTTGCTTCTGCTGGCATTCTGCTGTATTCGGAGAGCACCTTCACACATTCTAAGTCTAGGTCGTCATTTAACGCAAGGTCCACATATTCGTGCAGTCGATACGCTGCTCGGCCGCCAATCCGAAGGTCGCGGGTTCGATGCCGGCCGTGGCAGTCGAATTCAGATGGAGGCGAAAAGGTAGAAGCCTGTGCACTGTGCGATATCAGCGCCCATTAAAGAACACCAAATGGTCAAAATCTCTAGAGCTTTCCACTACGACGACCCTCATAATCATATCAAGGTTTTTGAGACATAAAATCTCAAATATTATAATTATGTGTTCTTCTTATGCTGCATATTCCATCTGATGAATCGTCACCTACACCCTTCTCAGGCACAAAAGCACCCTTAGAGCCTATTTTAGGGTGCTATCGAGGCAAGCACCCAAACAAATGGGTGCTTTTTTTTCAATCGACCATTTGTGGGTGGCAAAGGGTGTTGCAAAAAAATGCTTTCTCGTAAAAACACCCTTTTTACACCCTTTTGGGTGTAAAAATTTTTACTGTGTAGGGACTTAACGACGTTCATCACGCATGATGGCTTGTTCAGGTTTGAGCGTGTCTGTTTCGGTCTGGCGTCCGCGCCTGCAGTTTTTCGAAAAATGATGTCCCAGATTTTAAAAGATTGCAAGAATGTAATTTGCTATCTGGATGATGTCCTTGTGTGGGGTAAGACTCAGTCTGAGCATGACGCGAGCCTAATTGAAGTGTTGACTTGCATAGCCAACAGTGGCATGAAGTTGAATGATAAATGTCTTTTTTCCGTGAAAGAACTTAGCTTCTTGGGACACCGGATTTCAGCTGATGGCATATCGCCGTTAGAAAGTAAAGTTAAGGCTATAGTAAATGCCCCGCTCCTACAGACATTAAGTCTTTACAGTCAATTTTGGTCTGGCAAGATACTATGCCAAGTTCATTGATCACTATGCAGACCTAGTTGAACCACTTCGTCTCATGCTCAGACAGGGCCAAAAGTTTTGCTGGTCGGAGGATGCCCAACGCAGTTTTAACCAGTTGAAAACGCGCCTGACTTGTTCGCCTGTCATTAAGGTGTTTAATTCTGAGCTACCTGTGGTGGTTACAACCGATGCATCTGACGTGGGCATCGGGGTAGTTTTACAGCAGTGGTATGGTCCTAAGCTTGAAACAGTAGCCTTTGCGTCGAGAACCTTGTCAGATACTGAAAGAAAGTACTCTGTGGGTGAACGCGAAGCGCTTGCCTGTCTATTCGCGTGTGGAAGGTGGCATATTTACCTCTGGGGTAGATGTTTCACCCTTAGAACCGACCATCAGGCTGTAGTTGCTTTGTTAGCCGCAGGTGATGCAGGCCGACGGCCTTTAAGGATTTCGCGGTGGTCAGCTAGACTTTTGTATTACAACTTTGACATAGAATATTGCAAGGGCTCAGAAAATGTGGTCGCTGATGCCCTGTCTAGGCTGCCAATTCAGACCTGTCAAGAAACTAGCAAGGATGAAAAAATAGTGTCTTTAGTGACATCTGTAGTTGACAAAGAAACCGTCCAACTTGCAACAAATGCAGATGTGACGTTGCAAAAAGTCTGTGAATGTGTATCCAAGGGCTGGCCTTTTAAGAAGCATATAAACAATGAGTTAATGGCTTACTTTCATGTTAGGAATGAACTCTCTTGTGTTGACGGATTACACATGCGTGGTGACCGTGTAGTCATTCCTAGTGTTCTGGTACCTACTTTCCTCCAATTAGCACATGAAAATCCTCAAGGGATAGTACGTACTAAGCAACTTCAGCGTGAAAGGTATTGGTGGCCCCAAATGGATCGTTCTGTAGAAGAACATGTCAAGCATTGTCACATCTGTCAACTTACAGACAAGCCGGTCAAGCCGCGTGTATCACCGTTGCAGCCCGTTGAATGGACTGAAGGGCCGTGGCAAAAGTTGGGTATGGACATTGTCGACCCGTTAAATGCATCTTTTCCCGGGTATCTTGTTACCTTAGTCAACTACTATTCAAAATGGTCTGAGGTTCTTGGCACGAATTCTATCTCCACAGAAGATGTCATTAAGCTGTTGGAATCGTCGTTTAGCCGGGAAGGGCTACCAGAGTTCTTAGTAACTGACAATGGTCCACAATTTGTCTCTGTACAATTTCAGGAATATCTAAAGGAACAGGGCATCCGTCATACATTTTTGTCCATTTATTACCCCCAGGCCAACGGTCAAATAGAACGCCTTAACAGGGTTCTTCCGGAACATTTGCAGGTAGCCAGACTTGAAGGTAAAGATGCCTCGAGGAGCATCACACAATTTTTGAGTTCGTATAGGGTCACACCACATGCGATGGCTGGCCTGTCTCCAGCTTTTTTGCTGCGCGGTCGACAACCTCGTTCCAAAGTAGACATTAGTAACTTTAGGATTCATTCTAAAGTATTCTAGTCGCCCAATGGGTTGCCTCATGTCCGGAATCAGGTTGCAGCGAAACAGAATAAGAGCAAAGGGTATTTTGAGAAAGGGAAATGGGCGCAGCAAACCCGCATAATGGTCGGCGATTTGGGTAAGGTAAGACTCCATAGGAAAGGCTTTTTCAAGTATAGTAGGCCTCTAACAGTGAAGGCTCAGGTTGCGCCGTCCACTTTTATCCTCAGTGACGGAAAAGTGTGGAATGCATCCAAGTTAACAGTAATTCCTAGGGATTCTTTCCAGAATGCCGCCCTTTCTACTACACCCAAAGAACTTATTTACTCTTATTCCAGTTTAGATCTTTGTGGCAGTCAGTCCCCAGGTGCAACTTCGTTGCAGGGCTCCACCCCCAGTTTTCAGCCAGACTCTGATTCGTCAGAGATCTCTTATAGTGAAGGGCCTGAATCAGTTGTTCCCCAAGGAACGTTGGGAAGTCAGTAGGACCCGGTGCGGGTACCTTTTTCAAGTAATCCACTAAGTCTCAACCCTGGGGAGGGGGAAAGTGAAGGGGCTGCAAGGTTTTCAAAGACGACCGAACCTGGTCGCACTTCAACAAGTTCTACTGAGACTTCTATGCGTCCGCGCCGTCAGACAAAACGACCTGACTGGCTCAAAGATTTTGTCACTTAAGGTCAAAAGAGTTCTTCCTATAATGCCGTGGCTAGTGGGCCCAGCCACGGCATCGCAGGAGACTTTCAGTTCTGTGTTTTCTTGCTGTGTATTTCGTTTCATAAGATGTGTGACGTATCTGTTGTATTAGGCCACTTGTGCCTGTGCGCGAAATGTTCTTCTCGCCGCCGCTCGTGTGGCGTGAAGATTTCTTAGTGGAGATCCTGGGACTTTCTCTAATGTTACCCTGTGATAATGCTAATTTTGTCGACGGGGGGGGGGGGGGGGGTGATGTGGTGTTGTGGCACCACCTGTGAGTGGCGTGCACACTGAGTGCACCCTAGTGTGTACTTTGTCAACAGATGCCGTCTGTAACGACACACACGTGATTGCATGCAGCCAATTACGTGTGTCCGCGTGTCCGTTGTGTGTCGTCCAATAAACGGCCGCTGGCCGGCTCAGTCTTTGTTGGGCTTCCGTGGGCTCCGGTCAACTCACTTCTACTGCGCGTGTCGGGGCGCGTGCCGGCGCACGTTGCGTCTCGCGTTCAGTCGTCGGGCCCTCGCCATCGGACGCCGCTCGCCGACACAACACTTCCGATTTACGTGTGTTCGTTGACGGCTACGAAGTCATCGGACTGGTAGATACCGGCACAGATTATTCAGTGATGAGTAGCGGACTTTCTAAAATACTGAAGAAATCGCTGACTCCTTGGAAGGGACCACAAGTTCGCACAGCAGGAGGGCACCTTATCGACCCTACTGGAATATGCACAGCAAGAATCGGAATACGGGGTTTCACGCACGTCGCCAGTTTTATTGTGCTGCCGGAATGCTCAAGAGATTTGATTATCGGCATGGATTTCTTACATGCTAATGGCGCTGTACTTAACTTGCGGGAATCTTCCGTCTCATTCTCGACTAGGCACGCGATTGCTACCTTTGAAACGGAAGAAAACGTATATGACCTTTGTATAGCAGATGATGGCGTCATGGTGCCGCCAAGATCGAGCATATCCGTCGCAGTAACCAACAAAGCATTCAATGAATTCGAAGGATTTGCTGACAACAACACTGCCTTACTACTCCAAAAAAGGGATCTGCATGGCACGAGGCCTTGTTAAGTTACGTAACGGATGTGCAAATGTTCTACTCACAAACTTTGGAAATGAGGTGCAGCACGTTGCAAAAGGAACCGTCATCGCCAGTCTGAATGACTTCGTCCAGGTTACGGAGCTGCGCACTTTCGAAACCAATGAGTCTGATTTCGAAGACGTGGAGTCTGTCCTTGCTGCCATCGACATCGAGCCAGGCCTACTACCAAGCGAAAAAGAGCAAATAGAGGGCTTTTTAAGGGAATTCGCCGAATGTTTCTCGTTGTCATCTAAGGTTCGACGCACTCCTATCGCCAAACATCGCATCATTGTCGACGAGTCCGTGAGGCCAATACACCAGCATCCTTACTGAGTGTCACCAAGAGAAAGAGAAGCTATTGGTAATCAGGTTAAGGAAATGCTCAAAGACGATGTAATCCAGCCTTCATCAAGTCCATGGGCGTCACCTGTTGTTCTTGTGAAGAAAAAAAGACCAAACCTTACGTTTCTGCGTTGATTATTGGAAGCTGAATGCAGTCACGAAACGGGATGTTTATCCTCTGCCAAAAATTGATGACACTCTGGATAGGCTGCGAAATGCCAGGTATTTTTCCTCTTTGGATCTTAAAAGTGTGTATTGGCAGATAGAAGTTGACGAAAGAGATCGCGAAAAGACAGCGTTTGTGACACCGGATGATTTATACGAGTTCAAGGTACTCCCTTTTGGCCTTTGTTTAGCACCCGCCACATTCCAACGGATGATGGACACAGTGCTTTGTGGTCTTAAATGGCAGTCTTGCCTGGTTTATCTCGACGATGTTGTAGTCTTCTCTGCTACCTTCGAGCAACATTTGCAAAGGCTCCGGGCCGTGCTCACTGCGATCAAATCAGCGGACTTGACAATAAAACCGCAGAAATGTCATTTCGGCTTCCGTGAGCTCCTTTTTCTCGGCCATGTCATCAGTGCAGAAGGCGTCCACCCAGACCCTGCAAAAACTGAGACCGTAGCAAGATTTCCGAAGCCAATAGACAAAAAGGCTGTTAGGCAATTTTTTAGGCCTCTGCGCCTATTATCGACGGTTCGTTAAAAATTTTTCACGAATTGCTGAGCCACTGGCGCGGCTTACAAAAGAAGAAATGCCTTTCGTATGGCTTGCCGAACAAGAGGATGCCTTCAATGAACTACGAAACTGCCTTCAAAGCGATCCTGTTCTGGGGCATTTTGACGAGGAAGCGGAAACCGATATCCACATGGATGAAAGCAATTTGGGTCTAGGGGCCGTGCTCGTCCATTGGCAAAACGGACAAGAACGAGTCATTGCGTATGCCAGTTGCACTCTTTCGAAAGCTGTGGTGAACTACTCAGCAACTGAGAAAGAATGCCTTGCCGTGGTATGGGCTATCAGCAAGTTTCGACCATAATTATATGGTAGGTCTTTTCGAGCTATAAGCGACCATCATTCGCTATGCTGGCTGGCTAATCTCAAGGACCCATGTGGACGGCTTGCACGATGGAGCTTGCGATTACAGGAGTATGATATCACGCTTGTGTACAAGTCAGGTCGCAAGCACAGTGATGCGGACTGCTTGTCACGTGCTCCGATTCAACCTGCTGCTTCTGCTTCCACCGAGGATGGTGAAGATTTTATTTCCTTGGGAGCTGTGACACCATCAGAGATGGCACATCAGCAGCGATCCGACCCTGAGATACTCCTCTTGATCAAGTGCCTACAAGGACAGTCTGTCGATGTTCCACGACCTTTTGTCCATGGCTTGTCAGCGTTCGTCCAACAAAAAAACATCCTGTATAAAAGGAACTTTGACAACAATACAGCGACATTCCTGCTTGTCGTCCCTTCACCTCTGCGACCAAAGATTTTGGAGGCTTGCCACGACGATCCATCAGCTGGACACTTAGGAGTAAGCAGAACGTTAGCACGCATTCGAACTAAATACTATTGGCCGAAGTTGCTTAGCTCTGTACGACACTTTGTCAGAACCTGCCGGGACTGCCAAAGACGTAAAACGCCACCGCTAAAACCAGCAGGTCTCCTTCAACCGACAGAACCACCAAAAGCCCCATTCGCACAAGTGGGAATGGACTTACTGGGCCCATTTCCTACGTCGTCATCGGGAAAACGGTGGATCATAGTTGCAACCGACTATTTATTTAACCAGATATGTCGAGACAGCGACTCTTGTTAAAGGATCAGCCGTTGAAGTAGCCGAATTCTTCGTCTCCAACATCGTACGGCGGCACGGACCTCCAAAAGCGTTGATCACGGACCGAGGGACTGCATTTGCGGCCGACCTGATGAAATGTATTATGAAATTGACGCACACCAGTCATAGGAAAACGACGGCACATCATCCTCAAGCAAATGGTCTTATGGAACGACTGAACAGAACGCTGGCTGATATGTTGTCAATGTACGTTGATATAGAACACCGTACTTGGGATAAAATATTACCCTATGCAACATTCGCCTATAACACTGCGATGCAAGAGACAACACGGATGAGGCCATTCCAACTTGTTTTTGGCCGGACGGTAACGGCACCTTTAGATGCAATGTTACCTATTGACGAGACACCCGAGAATTACTATGACGTTCACTACTACATACAAAGAGCAGAAGAAGCCAGACAGCTGGCACGATATCGCATTTTCCAACAGCAGAAAACCGACACGCATCGATACACTCTGCGAAGAAGAGACGTCCAGTACGCACCAGGAGACAGAGTATGGGTGTGGATTCCTGTACGAATAAAAGGCCTGTCAGAAAAACTGCTTCGCCGCTATTTCGGTCCGTACAGAGTGCTCCGCCGCGTCGGCTCGCTCAACTACGAAGATATGCCAGAGGGACAGGATATTTCATCCCGACGGCGGCATCGCACAGAAACTGTGCATGTCGTCAGGATGAAACCATATCACGACAGGCAATGAAACGCCGAAGATAAAACGTTCTTTGACGTTAACGACATCCCCGACGAGGGTTTGTGAATGACGGCCATGTAACCAGTTCGACACAAGCATCGGGACGATGCAATCTGGAAAGGGGGGCAATGACACAATGTGACTTCAAATTACGCGCGCTAGCCGATACTTGTGCCCTCTAGATCGTTTGCGACGCACGAGCCTGCGGGACCCAGCTGCGTGCGAACTGTGTTGGAAAAAAAGAACGTAAAAGAGGCAGAAGTGAATCCTCGAGACAATCTAGCTGTGTTATTATTCTCGGGCACAAGTTCGTCCTGCCTACGTTAGCCCATTAAAAGAGCTCATTGAAGAGTGCGTTACAATATGCAACAGTACCGAGAAGTGTGAAGGGCAAATAACATGGGGGGTAGGAAGGCTGTAGTCGACGATATATTACGCACTGATGTCACATGTGATGTATGATAAGCTCAGGGGATTGCGCATAGATGAAGGTGGCTCCAGATGTCTGGGTAGTGATCACAAACGTATCAAGCTAAGTTTTGGAAGAGCAGTGAAAGTGGAAAGGAGACAAGATGAACAACTACAGGAAAAATTTTATCCAGAAAGGCAAATAGAAATAGCTACTAACAAATTGAAAAAGACATCACAGAGGATGATAAAACAGTGTGGACATACACGAATCTAATTAGACTGTTTGAGCTAGAGCTTGCTAAGGCACGTGACAAGTCATCTCGGAAAACAAGACACAAACTCAAGAATTGGTGGGATGAGAAAGTTAAGAGAGCCATAGCAAAACCTCAGGAAGCCTCTAGAGAACACAGACATGCTAAGCAGCGGGGTGAACCGACAGATGATGTTGAAAAAAAAAGGGAAATCTTTCTAAGCTGTAGAAGTGATGCATTCCTTCTGATCAATGAAAAGATTAGAAGCAAGGGAGCTCAGTGGCTGGCAGAAGTACATAAAAAAGATAGAAATGCAGCTGTGAAATTTCGGAGCCATATAAACTCCCTAAGAAATGAGATGAGCCTAGAGCAGAGGTTTATAACTGCAGCTCAAGGTGCTAGGCTAGAAGGGGACGAAGCTATCAAATATATAAGAACAAGGGTGACGGAAAAATTTCAACAAAGAAGTGCTTTATGCACCACAAAAGACAAGGATGAATCAAGTGGCGCAATGGCTCCATTTTCACAACGAGAGTGGGAGAGGGCTGAGAAGAGGGTTCCAAGTAGTACATCAACAGGCCCAGGTGGCATTCCAATTATGCTGATAAACACATTAGGTCTGAAGTATAAGCAGGCTTTGAGAGAAGCAGTGAGCGAAATAATAACCGATGGTGAAGTCCCCGATGGATGGAAACTTAGCAGGATGAGCATGATCCAGGACAGGGGGACAAAGCTGACATAAACAACCACCGTCCTATAACAGTGACACCAGTGGTCTACAGTCTGGAAATGCTGATTAAAAAGGAAAGACTGCAGGCATGGATAGAGGATGAGGGAGCGCTGGGGAAACTGCAGAATGGGTTTCGGAAACACAGGAGGTTGGAAGACAATCTGTTCTCGCTGACGCAGTGCATCGAAATAGCAGAAAAGGAACACAGGCCCCTGTGGCTAGCATTCTTGGATATCAAGGGAGCGTACGATAGCGTGGTTCAATAGGAATTGTGGGGAATGCTGGACCCACTAGGCGTGGAAGATGGAGTCACTAATCTTTTAAAGGATATCTGTAAAGGTAACAAGGTAGTTATAAAGTGGTAAAAACAGGCATTCAAGCCTGCAGAGGTAAAACGGGGGCTTAGGCAGGGGTCTCCTCTGTCACCCTTATTATTCATGATGTACCTACAAGAATTAGAGGCCAAATTAGAGGAAAATGGACTGCGCTTCAATCTCTCTTTCGTCAAACAAGGAAAATTCATTGAACAGGCACTACCAGCATTGATGTACGCAGATGATATAGTCCTAATGGCCGACAACAAGGAAGATTTGCACAGATTGATGGACATCTGCGGTAATGAGAGAGATAGGTTAGATTTCATATTCAGTAGAGCAGTCATGATTTTTAATGACAATGATGGTAGTGAGCTTTGAATACAGGATGTCACTCTAGGTATATAACAGATAAATACAAACATCTGGGCGTATGAATAAGCAATGACGCCGAGTTCCTAAGGGAACACGAAATATATGTGACGACTAAAGGTAACAGGAATGCAGCGGTGATGAAAAACAGGGCACTGTGGAATTACAATACGTATCATGTTGTGAGAGGAATATGCAAAGAGGTCATGGATCCTGCTCTGACGTTCGGCAATGCGGTCTTGTGCATTAGATCAGAAGCTCAAACAAGATTAGAAATTAAGCAACGTGGAATAGGTAGGTTTGCCTTAGGAGCTCACGGGAATACGCCACATCAGGGAGTACAAGGTAATATGGGATGGACATCATATGAGGGCAGGGAAGCTAGCAGCAAGATAAAATTTGAGAAGCGATTGAGAGAAATGGGGGAGGAGCGTTGGGCTAGGAAGGTATTCAGCTACTTGTACATGAAGAATGTCGATACAAAATGAAGGAAGTGAACCAGAAAGTTGACTGGTAATTACTTAGAAAACTGCAGGGAGCCAAACCAAAAAGAATTATCGGTTAAGAAGAAGGTGAAGGAAGCTGAGACCGATGTGTGTAGAATTAGCATGATTAAGAAGTTCGCAATAGAGATCTATCGAACTTTCAAGCAGGAAATTGCCACGGAAAGGATCTTTGATAATACTCGGAGTAGTTCTCTACTGTTTGAGGCCAGGACGGGAGTACTGCGAACCAAGACCTATCAGGCCAAATACGAAGGGGTAGACACAGTATGCAGTGCGTGTGGAGAGGAAGAAGAAACTGCCGAACACTTGATAATGTTCTGTAAAGGGCTTCACCTTATAGTTCAGGATGATGGCGCAGAGTTTTTCAAAGCACTGGTGTTTAGGGACCGGGAGGGCAAAATAGATTTTAAGCGGGTAGACTTAACTAGAAAGAGATTGTCTGATTGGTGGCTAAAGTCAAGGCACGAGTGAATATTAAACCCTTCACTGCAAAGTACGAATCCTCAAGAAAAAAAAAATAAATCTAGTTTTTGGTTCATTAAGTATTACGGCTTGGTGGCGCTAGCCACCGCCCGATCTAAAGGGTACAGCCATATCTATCCATCCATCCAATTAATCACAATTACATGTTTCGTGAGCAAATCGACGACTCCGTTTTGTGAAGGTAGGACATATATACATTTTTTATTGTATTGGAATAACAATAAAAATGGTGCTGGTATAAAATTTTCAGCTTTCTTCTCAAATTTCAATGTTATCCTCTTTGTAGTTGTAGCTAGTTGTAGCACTGCCAATGGCGACATGACGAGCCAACTGCAAAAATTGTAGGCAGCTCCAGTTCTAGGCAACCGGTTCATCGCTAGAGTGTACTAGAAGAGGACAGTGGGCTTACTCCCCGGCAGAGGGTATGCGATTGGCTGGCTCCACAAACGTCGCCTGTGTGTGTTTCTCTCTTCGCCCAGGCGGCGGCGCTGGCATCGCCATCAATAGAACTTTGGGGGAGCGTTGCAGCTGAAAGTGCTGGCTAGCTCTTACGCAGCTGCAGTTGTCGAGCGACGTGGTATTGCTGTGGCCATTGTAGCGCCGAGTTTTTGCCGTCAGCTGTGAGCCGTACGCACCACTCGGTATGTCTTTAGTGAAATCGGTATGCCTAAGCCATGCCGTGATATCAGCAAAACCACTGCTACGCGCCTGGGTGCCAAACAGGCTCTGTGTTCGTGAAGGGTGGGCCGAAGCTGTCGTTGTTTGACGTCCCGAAGGATGAGAATAGGCGTAAACATTGAGAGAAGAACCGGTGCAGAGCGGACATGCCCTTGGAAGACACCAGCGCAGTGTGCGAGCTTTACTTCGAGCCGCATTATGTGCTCAGAGACTATGTGCATATTATTGAGGGAAAAGAAGTGCGGATACCTCGCGGGAGACCCATTCTCCGCGCTCGTTTATTCAGACATAAATACACAATTCACTTGTTTATTACAGACATAAATACACAATGTGAATTATGTCCTCGATCTTAGGCAAAAGATGGCCCGTATGTCTCCTGACGAGGCCTTCACCCCAGACAACACCGTTCCCCAGACTAACCAATCTCCCTGCCAGGCAGCTTATAGAATGTTTTTAGTAAACATTCCCTAAAGTGAAAATGAAAGAGTTTGCAGTTTTTTTTTGCCCGACGGCATGATGGTGGCTGTAATCCAAGATGCCATGCCAAGAAGAATATTCAAGCAATATTGTTTTATTCTATTTTTTTCAACAAGTTGAGCCAGTTGATATCAGTGATGACATCACGGTATGCTGCTGAAGCTCTCCGGCCAGGCTCTTTGAAAGAAGAAACACTGAAGGACTTCCTCCACCTTGATCAGTGGGAAAGGCATGCCAAAGGAGCTGGTGGATTTTTAAGTGACTCCGCGGCAGCCGGCTTGCGTGTCACCATTTCAAGCACTCTGGAGTTGCTTGCCTACTTGACATCCAAGGTTCGATACAAGGACCTAATGATATCAAGGACCAGCCAGGACCCACTCGAGAATTTCTTCGGTATTGTAAGACGAGCTTCTGGCAATAATGATTACCAAACTCCTACACAGTTCTTAATCCCTGTGAATTGCCTCTCATTTTACGGTCTGGTTAGGACTGTTAGCAATGAAAACTACGAGGAGGGTACCCTGACCTCCTTGCTGGAAGTTGACTCGCTCGAATCATCAACTGATAGAGAGGAGTGCAGTAAAACGGCTGCTACCACTGCAGCTGAAGAGAAAACAAAACAAAATCATGGTACACCAGCATAATGCTGGCCCGCAGGCTTCAGATAACCACAACCAGCACGTAGTGAGAAGCGACTTCAGGCTCATTTACCATATTTCGTGCTATGTTACACGAAAATGCGTTGTCAATGCCAGAACAAAATGCCAAGATTGCGTCAAGCTGCTAACCGTGACCTCCCCTGGTGAAAAATTTCAGCTTGCTCGGCTATAAACTATTGTGACCGCGGAGGCCTCCTCCATCCCTCTAGTCAGCTGTACGGCTTTGTGAAAAAGCTCGAAGACATATTCACAGATTGTTTCTGCCAGAGCGAGCTGCACTCTGACAGCATTATGGACATGCTGGCAGTTGTTCAGCACAGACTTAACATCGAAATTACCTGCAGTGGGCTTGCAGCTATTCTCACAGCGAAAGTAATTGGTTTTTACGTTGCCACATGTCTTTATTTTTATGTGAAAGGTCTGAACAGTGACAAAGGAGGAAAGCGGCAGAGGGCCAAGCAGCTGAAGCTGAGCCGTTGCGCATGATGAAGTGAATAAAGTGTGAGTAAATCAGTTATTCAGTTGCTGAATATTGTGCTTCAGTTTTGAAAATAAGAGCTTCATGTCAGGAACAGGAGCTTATACATAGGCCTAACAGATGTGTAACTGCGTAATTATAGTTATTAAAAACCGCGAGCAAACTACTGTGCAATGTGCAACAACCGAATTAGAACAAAGGATATTTCAGCTACACTCTCACTTTATCATAGCAAAGGCACAAACTCAGCCAGCACGCCTGCATGTTAAAGCTCGGCTAGGAAGCGAGCGTACGCTGTTTTCTAATTATCTGGTGGAAGGCATAGCACAATCTTGCTACAAAATCATTTTAGGTTAGGTCTACGCAGCATGTAACCGTATATCTGGTCACTGTAATAATAATATTTTTTGGGGTTTACCGTTCTAAAACCATTACATGATTATGAAAGACGCCGTAGTGGAGGGCTCTGGAAATTTGGACCATCTGGGGTTTTTTAAAGTGCACTTAGGTCGAAGTACACGGCCGGTCACTGTATGAAACCGCATATATTGAGGGGTACACCATCCTTTTGAGCTCGGCGAGGTGTTATGATGGGGAAGATACAATGTGGCCTGAACAAATGTTTTGCTTCTCAACATGTGCGAAAAATTCAAGTTCCCCCGACCCCAGAAAAACAAAAATCATTAACTGCATCGCACTAGAAAGGAGCAAGCATATCTGCATAAGCTGCCATCAGACTGACTTTCGGCAAATCTATCGCAAAAAAAAAAAGGCAAATAATGGTGAACCGAGAGCAACATACGCTCTCAGTACAGTCAAAGGGAAGTCAATACAAGCAAGTGTATTATAAATATCGAAGAAACGCGCGTCGCAACTTGTACGAGCGGTGAGCAGCTTCTTCAGGCGAAGCTTCCATCGAAGATGCCTGTGGCGCCACCTCTGCTATGCGACACCAACTGCGTCCGAGGAGCGGCGGAGTAAGCCCACTGCTAGGGTTCCAGCCACCCTACCACTGCCCTCTTCTAGTACCACGTTCCCTCCTCCGGGTCATAGTATACTGCACGGAGACCTTTCCTTCCTCCGTGGCACGGAGGCAGGAAAGGTGTTCTACTGTATCATCCACGGGCGGTGGCTCGCGCCACCAAGCCGTACACTTAAATGAACCAAAAACTAGATTTATTTTTTTCTTTAAACAGTGAGGTTGAGGATTCGTTCTTTGCAGTGAAGGGTTTAATATTCACTCGTGCCTTGACTTTAGCCACCAATCAGGAAACCTCCTTCTAGTTAATTTTACCCGCTTAAAGTCTATTTTGCCTTCCCTGTCCCTAAACTCCAATGCTTTGAAAAACTCTGCGCCATCATCCTGAACTATAGGGTGAAGCCCTTTACAGAACATTATCAAGTGTTCGGCACTTTCCTCTTCCTCTCCACACGCACTGCATACCGTGTCTACCCCTTCGTATTTCGCCCGATATGTCTCGGTTCTCAATACTCCCGTCCTGGCCTCAAACAGTGGAGAACTACCCCGAGTATTATCATAGATCCTTTCCTTGGCAATTTCCTGCTTAAAATTTCGATAGACTTCTAGTGCGAACTTTTTAATCATGCCAATTCTCCGAATATCGGTCTCAGCTTCCTTCACCTTCTTCTTAACCGATAATTCTTCTTGGTTTGGCCCCTTGCTGTTTTCCAAGTATTTACCAGTCAATTTTCTGGTTCGCTTCCTCCATTTTGTATCGACATTCTTCGTGTACAAGTAGCTGAATACCTTCCTAGCCCAACGCTCATCCCCCATGCCTCTCAATCGCTTCTCAAATTTTATCTTGCTGCTAGCTTCCCTGCCCTCAAATGATGTCCATCCCATATCACCTTGTACTCCCTGATTTGGTGTATTCCCGTGAGCTCCTAAGGCAAGCCTAGCTATTCCACGTTGCTTAATTTCTAATCTTGCTTGAACTTCTGATCTCATGCACAAGACCGCATTGCCGAACGTCAGCCCAGGAACCATGACCCCTTTCCAAATTCCTCTCACAACACCATACCTATTGTAATTCCACAGTGCCTTGTTTTTCATTACCGCTGCATTCCTGTTACCTTTAGTCGGCACGTATATTTCGTGTTCCCTTAGGTACTCGGCCTTATTGCTTATCCATACGCCCAGATGTTTGTATTTATCGGTTATATATGTAGAGTGACATCCTGTATTCAAAGATCACTACCGCCATTGTCATTAAAAATCATGACTGCTGATTTTTCCTTACTGAATTTGAAATCTAACCTATCTCCCTCATTACCGCAGATGTCCATTACCGCAAATGTCTATCAATTTCTGTAAATCTGCCTTGTTGTCGGCCATTAACACTATGTCATCTGCGTACATCAATGCTGGTAGTGCCTGTTCAATGAATTTTCCTTGTTTGACGAAAGAGAGGTTGAAGTGCAGTCCACTTTCCTCTAATTTGGCCTCTAATCCTTGTAGGTACATCATGAATGATAAGGGTGACAGAGGACATTCCTGCCTAAGCCCCCGTTTTACCTCTGCAGGCTTGGATACGTGTTTTTGCCGCTTTATAGCTACCTTGTTACCTTTATAGATATCCTTTAAAAGATCAGTGACTCCATCTTCCACGCCTAGTGTGTCCAGTATTCCCCATAATTCCTCTTGAACCACGCTATCGTACGCTCCCTTGATATCCAAAAATGCTAGCCACAGGGGCCTGTGTTCCTTTTCTGCTATTTCGATGCACTGCGTCAGTGAGGCTTTGGCGATTGGTGCCAACGCCTCCTAGATTTCTTGTGCCTGCCGGATGAGCGCGAAACGCTGGTCATCTATAGTGACGCTGCCTACGTAGGAATTTGTACTTGACCTTTGAGATCGGCAATTTTAGCGTTGGCTACTAATTTCAAAGCATGCCTTGTGTTAAAAAAGTTGCTTGCTGATTGACGGCGTCACTTACGTAGGCTTAATTTTAATTACGTTTACGCCTGTTTAAAACTTTTCACGTTATTTTTGTTGCATATCAGCTCTTAAAACGTAAAAACCAATTTGAAGACACCCCTACTTGAGTAGCGCCACCACCGTAGTTCCGACGACCGCCGCTCCCCAAGTGACCGCCAATAATCCGGCAGGCACGAGAAATCGTGGAGGCGTTGTTGGTGCGTGCGATGCAGAAGAGAGCGCGTGTTTGGCGCGCGGTCAACTAGTAAAGAAGGATAAAAAAGGATAAACTAAATAACGTGAGTATTAGAGGAGATGGCGGTGCTTATGTTACGTTCATATGCATGGTTTCTCTACCCGCTGTCAGTTGTGCAAGAGACCGAACATCTTCAGGTTTCGTAACCTGGCGCTGTAGCGTTCTTTTTGTCCTTCGATCGTAATCGCACGTTTCTACACTTGGAGCGGCCACTCGCCGCGGCGGTTTGTATGAAACCGATTTAGCCGAAGGAGAAAAAAAGACTTGGAGGAGGTGGCTTCCGGACTGGATTTTGAAGTTTGTGATAAAATTAACAAGATTGTTCACAGTTTTCTTACTAGGAGAGCTTGCGTTCTGTGACAGTGATACCAAATATACTTCTCTACGTTTACTTTGAGAGTACCGGTTCGCACTTAATGCAATTAACATATTTTTTTCGGATGATGCAGAATTGTTGTTTCTTTACGTATACATGGTCGAAGAGTTATTGATTGTAATAATTAAATAAGCACACAGCAGATATTGATTACGTATGCAGATCAACCGGTCTTGGCGGGCGCTCTTCGGCAGTGCCTGTGCCTCAGCTTATGAGATCTCTGATATCATGAAAAAGGCACGCACGCTTGATTATAGTTCTGTGAAATGTGTAGCTGTACTGGAAAAATCCTAGAAACTCTGTGTTATCGGGTAGCTCATATGACGCGAGTTAACTGTGTTGTGCTGTTTCTCGAATAAAAATTGCTAGTCCGAGCAGGCTGTATTGCATGTATACAGTAAAATAAATAGCGAACTTTTACAACGAACGAACATTGTTACCGTCGGCGTTTATTACCTCCATGAGCGCGATTTAAAGCCTTAAAGATTAGAATTATAATTTTTGTTTTTAGTATTTCTTTTTAGTGGGACCAGCTAGGGTCGTTTTGATCGTAATTAGGCTGGAGTAGGCTCCATGCGCAGTCTTGTGACCTTTGTTTTTCATGCAGCTCGCAGAAGCTCGTATTTAGCTGTTTAAATCAGGACGAGGAGCTTTGAAAATGATCTGGGTCTAACCATAGAAGGGGTTTTGTGAGAATCGCTGAGCTATCCCTGGCATTGACTCTCGTATGTTGGCCTCACTTACACCCTAAAAAGCAGTAGGTGGACACGAGGAGTTTGCTTAGTTTTCAACTTTGCGAGCTTTCAATCACAAATATCACTAATGGCACCACAAGTGAGCAGCTTACATCTTTCAACTGCGCTTAATCTGAAATTCATGTTCTGCTAGAAATCGTTCGTGCTGATTTATGTGCAAGTGAAGTTATTTTGTTCTCTTGTAATAGCTTTAAAGGCTGCCAGGCCACGTTCTTCCACCTCAGGGGGACCATTATATATCAGCCTATGAAGTTGCCATTTGTTATTACAATGTCTATGACATGAGATTGGTTTACATGGCCAGACAATTATTTATGCTTGTTTCGCAATGAGCCAACAAGAGCTTTGCTTTAAAGAAGTGGACAGGTTAAAAAGCTGCAACTGGCCTTGAGAGAATTTGTGACACCTTTTTGAAAACAATAGCAGGTCGGCATTTCCTTTGCGACGCGTTGACAGGTGACAACGGACAGGCTTCCAGGATGTGACAGTTTTTCATTCACCTACATTCTGGCTTGTTCTCGGGAAAATGGAAAAAAAAAGACGAAAAAAGTTCCTTCAGCATGACCTGTGGAAAATCTATCACAGCTGCAGAGATGGCTGAAGGTCAGTATTGAAAATGTTTCTCATGTCATCGCACCTACTTCGAAAGCACAGCAACACTGCTAAAATGGTTAAGGTGACAACACTCGAGCCGCTGCATCGACAAAAGTAAAAATATTAAAATATACTGCTGAGGCACTTGCATTCTTCTGAGAGCTTGGACTCATTGATTCTTTTGTTTATGAAGTACTGAGAGAAAGCAAGTTCTGTGTCTAGGGGTTATGATCACATTAGGACCAAGGTTGTCTGGCAGATAAAGCATATTTGGCACTGCAAAGCCATTTATTCTGAATCAAAGTATGCGTTGTTGTAAAACCAGTATTAGCACGAGTATAAATAAAACAGTAGGAAGTAGAAAATATTTTTTAGGATGTCAGCAAAAAAAAAAGATAACCGTATAAGCCCTCTGTACAGATGGTTAACTAGCGAAGCTTAAACATATGTTTTTGGTGTTTGTCAGAAGCTAGGATCTATTGGAGAGTCTTTTTTGTCGAGCATTTTATTTTTGTATCACCAAGTTTAAGAGAGGTATGCTTCGAACTTTACATGTGGTGACACTGCTTTAAAGGATATCGAGAGCACCTAAAAATTTTATGGGTAGCAATTCATGCCACGGCAGTTATCATCTCTGCCTATAGATGCTGATAAAGCCTTGAAAGAAACCAGTGAAAGCATGGGAGACCCTATGAGGTAGTATATGCTAACCTTGTTTCTTCTTTAGTTTTTGCACACTGATGATCTTATCCCCCAAATTGTCCTCCCTTTGCTGTAAAGCTGCATAAGTGAGCGTGTCTATTTTTTACATTTTCTTGTTTATTCTGTGTGCTTTCTTTTGGGTGCAGAAGGGAGAATGAAAGCATTGCCAACCGTAATTCTTTAAACTAGTTAGAATCCCATCAATCAATACAGTTAGCTTCCAATAAAAAGCGTTATGCACCTGTGGCAGTACATTATACATCTAAAAATTAAAAAAAAAAGCTTTTGTCTGTTCGCAGCTGTCAGTGGTATCTCAACTTGACTGCAAACTCAAGTTGCAAAAAATAGTGAACGGACGTGCTTGCTAGTTTCTGCTTGAAACCATCTCTCTGCTTCTGTCATTGGCCATGCACCTATCCTTCCATTAAGGACTATATAAAAAAAAATGGTTTCTTTTTGTTAAGTGTTGAAGGCAGCATTGAATGTGCTGAAATAGATAGACTGACAGAAACTTTAGTGAGTGTGGACACATTCATGATAAAGGAGGCTGTTGTGCACACAAAGATGCTGGAGACAAAATCAGACCTGATGCCTTGTGTTTCTTCCTGCATGCCTGCCTTCTTTTATCATCATATAGATAAACGCATTTCTACTCTAGAAAGAATCCCTGCAAGTAAGATACAGAAATAGAAAGCCTTGAAATTCCTGTTGCTTCATACTGCGGTATCAAGAGTGTAGCGAGGATTTCATACCAGCGTTGAGGGGGAGGAGGAGGTTTGGTGATGTTGCAGCTTCAGATCTCTAGTATGCGCACATACAGTGAGTGTTGAAAACAGTGAGGCTGGGCTCAGGGTTGAAACCCCCCCCCCCCCCCCCCTTCTTTTACACAGCCCTCCTCAAGACTGGTTCTTTATTTTTAGCTCAGATAAGTAGTACTTGGAAAAAGGGAAATACTAAAATTGTCATGCTGTAAGAAAACTTACGAACTGACAACAGAATTATTACAACTGAACAACAGAACATATTACAAGAAAATATTTCCAAATCTGAAACCCCATCCTGATGTACAAGGACTGGAGTTACAGTAAAAAAATTTAAGAAGTGGAGCTCCAGCTTTCATTAACTTTTATTATAAGCATCCTATTACCAGAAAATTGACAAACTTCTCTTAAAATCGCACTTTAACGGTATAAAGTGATTTCAGGGTTCTTAGGAGCCCCATCATAGTTCTGCCAATAAGTTCATTTATTTGGAGCTTTAGAAAATCCTTTATGGAAGGCCTTTAAGATGATAAATTTTCTTCTGTTGGTTAAGCATTTGATTGTCTTCTGCAGGTATCCCCAGTAGCAATATTATTGTATTTAATTACTGCATTGGTTTGAAATCATTACTTTGACGCAGCTTTTGTTTTGTGCATATGTTTTGCAAGGTTTGGTGCATTCTTTTTGCTGTGTAAAGAATTATCTATTCTTTACTATCATTTACATTTGTAACCTCTGTGCACCTCAATACATTGTAATGTATGTTGTTTTTTCTCGTTCAGAATCTCCATGCCAATCGAGACTATGGAAAGAAGCAACCTGGTGAATGAGCACACCGGGGACTCCCGGGATTCTCATTGCAGCAACATTCCACGACCCTCGTATACACAGGTGACATTTTTTTCCAAATACGCGTACATCGATTGTGCATTCAACTGCATGTAGTGAAGCAGAAACATAGACAAGCCTTGACAGATACGACAAACTTAACCATAGTTTACATGATGCATTTGTCACCCCGTAGGGCACCTGCTTCTGCAGGTGCTTGGCGAGTAGCATTGTCATGGGCCTGAGCTAATAAGGCATGGTTTTGACTCACTTCCATGCCTGACATGTGTGTGGTTGAGCTGTGTCCAGGGAAAATGCGATCCTTGAGGTTAAGCTGAAGCAAGCAGACTTGATGTTCAAGGCTTTCCAGCAGAGGAGACACACCCCTTCGGCTCATGCTTCACATGTACAGCATCCCCATATAGACCTACCCAGTAGAAAAAAAACAAAACACCGGTTGTCTTTTCTTTGTTAGCACCCAAAACCCCGGAGAGTGCTCGACATTTGTCATCAGGAGTAGAATGCATTACACTTAAACCTGAATATGATGAACCCGGATATAACGAAATACTGGTTATCAAGAAGTAAATGAAAAGTATTTTTGCAATAACTACAGTGCTAGGAATATATCTTTATGACAAATTTTCAGAAATAACAAACTTATTTTC
Organism: Rhipicephalus microplus; assembly: GCF_043290135.1. Lineage (NCBI taxonomy): Eukaryota > Metazoa > Arthropoda > Arachnida > Ixodida > Ixodidae > Rhipicephalus > Rhipicephalus microplus. Next base: position 124,367,746 of record NC_134701.1, read on the forward strand.
GTGTAAGATGCAACTTTGTTGCAATGAGGTTTGAGTGTAGCATAATCAGCCCATGTGCATCCCCTGCTACCATACCACATGGAAATAAACGTTTCTGCATGTAACATTGGCCATTTCAGACTATCCTAGTATGCCTATACTGCGAGGACTGTTGCAAAGTGTCCACTATGCCATTATACCACCTTTTTGAAAATGTTGAAATACCCACTTTGTGTACGTAAAGGGCCACATGCACCTGCACCCCTTGTAATGGGTGGTAGCTTTGGAACACTGATACTGACGTCAACACTGGAATTTGTCCTGGAAATGAGCTCTTCAACACTTTCTCGTTAAAAAGGGGTGGCATCCAGAAAGTGGTGGTAAGTTCAGTTAGTGGCAGCTGATCTGGCAGACATTATTAGGGTAATGGTAGCAGGAGGTTGGGACAAAAGCTGTCGATTATGCAGGGAACCTTAGCATAATTTTGGACCATTGTAGCTATAGTAAGGTAGCCAGAAATTTTTTTGGGGGAGGAGCTCCACCAAAATAAATAAATAAATATACTTTATGTATGCTTCTATGTGTGCATGTATGCAAAATTGACAACTTCCAGTGGTGGGCTTTGACCTGTACCAACCCACCACACTAGCTGAGCCAATGAGTATTAGTCCCCTTTTTGAGGATCTTTAAGCATACTAGGCTGAGTACGAAGTAATCACAGGACTTGGCTGGAGGCCCACCTCTTTATTTTGACTGCCAATCAGAGTTGCATTTCTGTATCCTATGCTGCATTTAGTACTGATGAAATTTTATGAATATGTTGCTGGTGCAGATTAATCTTTGTTGCTTTTGTGCCATTTAAAGCAACTCGACTTTCATTTCAAGATCTTGATTTTCAGTTTCTGTTCAGTTAAGTGCTCTGTTCCTCAGTGGTAAATAATTACCTCAGCTCATCAGTGGTAAATAATTACCTCAGTCACCTGAATTGTGAGCAAGGGGTTTGTACTGACTACAAAGCATACATTATGCTGTTATTTTTGTGACTGACAAAATGAAGGGCTTCTGTTGAGTTATGCTTTTCTTGTCAGATCATTCCATGTATGCTGCCAATCTGTGTTCATTTTATATCTTTTTTGCTGCAAAATTTTTCTTCAAATTTGGTAATCGCTCATTAAGAATTTCACTGAGTTTGGGTCGCCCTGTCTAGCTGCAATTTTCTATGTGGCTTTCCTTGCATACATGCAGGCTGGCTTTGATGGTGCGTACATTCAGCTTCTCCCGAAAAAGACGGGCTTCAGAGACGTCATCAAGCAGGCGAGGAAGCCACGTTGCAGCAGCCGTCGACTCAAGCATTTGGCTCTCAAGCGGTTGCCTGTGTTACAGTGGCTGCGGACCTACCCGGTCAAGGAATATCTTCTTGCTGACGTTGTGACTGGCTTCACTGTTGCCATGTTTCATGTACCACAGAGTAGGTGGATGATGCTTGCTTACCTTGTGTCGAGATGGCATGCCTTTTAGTAGCATCTTCTAATCAAAGAGGGGAGAATGTTACGCTGAAGGAACTCCTGACACTCTACATTCGGTGTCTCAGAACTTCAACGTGCCAGCGAAACAATGCCAACACTACATGGTTAATACGCAGGAAGGGAGACGTGAAAGAATTATAGACCTACCAGCTTACTTTTGGTGCATCACGCAAAAGGTTTACTAAGGTAATATCAAACAGTACAAGACAAACACTTGACTTTCACTAACCGAGAGGGTGGCTGGCTTCATGGAGTGGATTTTCTTTAAAGGGACACTAGAAAAAACTATTTTTCGTGCATTAGCAGAACACATTTTTACTGTCCCAAAAAGACCACTTATACTGGAAAACAACTCTTGTTAATTGAGAAAACGCGCTTAAACGCCACCTTGAGATTACTGCACTAAACAGTGTGACATTATAAATTTTGACGGCATCTACTGGGTCCTACGTGGTTTCTGATTGGTGAATGTGACGTGCATTGTCATTTGCAGGTGCCACAGATCTAGCATACAAAGTTTCATAATATTTATTCGAGCTGTTCTCGCGAAAATACAAAAATAATTTTTGAAGTTCGCGACGTCACACCCGGAGATTTTGGCAGGAAATTTGAAACTGAAGCTTCAATCTTCATTTTCTTCGCTAATAATGAACTTGTGATAGTGAAACTTATTACAAGCTACACGTTGCTTGGCCTCTTCCGAAACAATAATCTAATTGGCTTCGTTGGGCATTTCAATGCATTTATGCTGTTACAAATTATAAATGCGAGTCAGTCTGTTTATTTACTTGACTGCCACCTATGAGCACTTTTCACGGTATCTAGCGTTTGGGGGGGGGGGGGAGGGGGGGGTCATTTTTTGCATGTGAAACCCCAAAATTTAATTTCATTTAACACGAGGGCATCTTATGTGAGCATAAAGAAAATCACAGGAGGAACCGAATGAGGCGCATTAAAGCAGAAAATAAAAAGAAGTAGAGCAGATTAATGTTTAGTGTGTACTACCTAATTTAGTTGCTGTCACTTCTCTTCAATCCATGCCTCCACTCCTTTTATTAATTAAACTTGAACTACTATCGGACTCAATGTGACCTGCAATGTGTACCTGCTTTGACATGCGCGTGATGATAGTACATGTTGTGTTCTAATAACTTCAGAAAAATTATCACGTGGATGTTATCTAGTACTGATTTGCCACTGAGCCACCCCGCCGCGGTGGTCTAGTGGCTAAGGTACTCGGCTGCTGACCCGCAGGTCGCGGGTTCGATTCCCGGCTGCGGCGGCTGCATTTCCGATGGAGGCGGAAATGTTGTAGGCCCGTGTGCTCAGATTTGGGCGCACGTTAAAGAACCCCAGGTGGTCGTAATTTCCGGAGCCCTCCACTACGGCGTCTCTCATAATCATATCGTGGTTTTGGGACGTTAAACCCCACAAATAAATTATTGCCACTGAGCCCTTCTGCTTTGCTACTAAACACTTATTTCTTCAACTCTCTGTCTCATGCTTGCAGGTTTAGGCTATGCCCTACTCGCAGCAGTCCCACCTGTTTGTGCCTTGTACAATGCCATGTTTCCCATGATGATTTACTTCATTCTCGGCACAGCTAGGCAGGCATCAGTTGGTAAGCAAACCGTTTATGTCTTGGCTAATCTGTCTCTGTTTTTGACGTGTAGATTATAGTGAAAATTCAGAACTGCGTCAGGAAAGTAACACTCTCTTATTGCTCGTTCATAGCTAATGTTATTGAACTTTAATTTTACTGACCTTCAAAATGAATTGAAATTGATTCATTTTAACCAACTCTTCCCACTTTTAGCTAAGAACTGTGTCTAAACCTTGAGAACATGCAAACATGATTTTATGCACTCTTTAAGTCTGAAAGTCGCTGTAGGGAGATAAATCGGCACAATATGTGAAGGAACATGCTTGCTAGATGCGTCCCCCGCAGGGGCACCTGCGCAAGTAGGCGTTTGGTGTGTAGCGACACCACGGACTCGAGCTAACGGGGGAGTTTCTACTCCCTCCCACGCCTAGCCGTGCGTGGCTTTGCCGTGCCCAGGGAAAAGGGGATCCTGGGGGTTGAGCTGACGCTGGGTGATTGGACCTTTAAGGCCCCCCGGCAGAGGCAACACACCCCTTTGGCCTCGGCTTCACGTAGACGGCACCCCTAAGCTGACCCACCCAGGGGAAATCGGCAGTCGCCTTTTCCTATCTCTCTCTCCCTACATCTTCGTCTTTCTTACTTTTTTAGCTTTCCTGTCTACTTCTCTCTTCTGTTTACTTCCAATTTTCCTGGCGGCAAGGGTTAACCCTGTGCAAATAGCCTACCTTGGTCTAGGCGCATTGGGTTATGGCAGTGTTGTACGGCTGACGTCTGCAAGCTTTCAGCACCTGCAAACTTGCAGCGTCCCCTTGTTGGGCTCCGTGGTGGGTGGCCGCCAACGCTGCTGAACAAAAATAAGACCGGCATGCATGGAGCATTCCCTCAACTGTCTGATCGTACCGGCCTAAAGCGGGTGCGCACCGACGACATAAATTTTTTCAACCAGCCAATAGAAACTTTTCCCCACTACCACGTCATTCACTGTGAAAAAACCGGAAAGCAAGCCAGGACCGTATCTCCTTTCGTAGTTGCCAGGTGTCTTACTGACACTCTCGGGGCTGGATACAAAGTAACGAAAATGGCTAGCGGAGACCTTCTTCTCGAAATTTGGGACAAAGCACAATTTGTAAAGCTAGACAGCCTCTCAACGTTTGGTGACGTACCGATCACCGTAACACCACACAGATCCATGAACATCACTCGCGGAGTGGTATCTGATGCAGACTTACTTGAACTCACCGAAACTGAACTTTTGGAAGGGTGGAAGAGCCAAAATGTCAATAATGTACAGAGAATTATCATCAGAAGAGATAATAAGGAAATACCAACAAAACACTTGATACTCATGTTTGCATCCAGTAAACTACCAGATTCCATTCAAACAGGGTACACAAAGACATCTATCAGGCCGTATATACCAAACCCTCGTCGTTGCTTCCAATGCCAGAGGTATGGCCATGGCTCTAAAACCTGTCGTGGTCGCCAGACTTGTGCACAATGTGGAGTCCTAGGCCACGTGTCTGAGAACTGCAAACAACCGCCACACTGTGTAAACTGCGAAGGAAACCATGCCGCATATTCACGCTCCTGCACATACTGGAAAAAAGAAAAAAAAATAATTACATTGAAGGTGAAGGAGAACATTACGTTTAAGGAAGCACGGCGAAGAGTCGCTCCATTCTATGGACCTACATACGCTGATGCGGCGCGTCAGGGGGCACCGCCGCACCAGCCCTTGCCACCCCTTCGGCTCGCGCATACCGAGCCGGCAGTTGTGGCACCTGCCCCCAAGGCGGCTGTAGCCCAGGCTACACCGCCTACTCCCAAACGGAGACCGGGGACTCCAGAGTCTTCGGGTCTCAAGGCCTCCCCTCACCAGGCGAGGCCCAAAATCCGAACTAACAGCCCGCATGTGCGGGCATCCAGTGCCTCCGAGGAGGCAATGGATACGTCGGCACCCTTGGTGCCGAAAGAGCGGCGTGGCTCCTTGGAGCGCGCCAAGAAAACAAAAAAGCAAATAACAGGGCCTGGTGACGGCCCTGTTAAGTGAACTCAAACTCCCCGTCTAAACAGCCACTCGCTTTTCATACACACAGCATTAGTTTACATTCACCATGAACACTCAAATTATACAATGGAACGTCAGGGGCCTTCTCAGAAACCTTGACGACATCCAAGAACTCTTACACGAACACTCACCAAAAGTGCTGTGTGTACAAGAAACACACCTTAATTCAAAACACACAAATTTTCTTCGTAAATACGTTATTTTTCGAAAGGACCGTGATGATGCCATGACATCATCCGGAGGTGTTGCCATCATAGTGAATCAAAGAATTGCATGCACACACTTACAACTCCAAACATCCCTTGAGGCAGTGGCTGTTCGAGCGGTTCTTTTTGATAAACTGATCACAATCTGCACTATTTACATTCCTCCTAGCTATCAGCTGCAAAAACGTGATTTACACTGTTTAATTGATGAACTTCCGGAACCTTATGTTCTCCTTGGAGACTTTAATGCGCATAGCAGGCTATGGGGTGACTCTCGGTATGACGCGCGAGGTCGACTGATCGAACAGTTCTTTCTCTCGTCGAGCGCGTGTCTCCTAAATCGAAAAGAACCAACCTATTATAATCTCGCCAATAACACCTACTCTTCCATAGACCTAAGCATAGTATCTCCATCCCTTGTGTCTCTACTCCAGTGGAAAGTCGTCAGTAATCTGTACGGAAGTGACCACTTCCCCGTAGTTTTGAGAACAAATACAGTAACTGAGTGTCCACCACGTGTTCCCAAGTGGCTCATAAACAGAGCCGACTGGGAACAGTTTTGTACCATCGCTCGTCTAGGTTGGAATGACATATGCACTTTGAACATCGATGTTGCTGTCAACTTCTTCACAGCGTTTTTGATAGATGCTGCAACAAAATGCATCCCACAAACAAATGGACACCCTGGAAAACGGCGTGTGCCATGGTGGAACTCTGAATGCCGAAACGCGCGCAAACAGCAAAACGGAGCTTGGAGGCTGCTTCGAAACTCACCGACAGCCGAAAATCTCGACACGTTCAAGAAAATAAAGTCTCAAGCTAGGAGAACGCGTCGGCAGGCCAGAAGAGAAAGCTGGCAGAAGTTTTTGTCAGGGATCAATTCATACACACAAGAGGCCAAAGTCTGGAACATGGTCGGTAGGATAGCAGGGAAACAAGTACACACACTTCCACTCGTAAACACTCAAGGTGATACCTTGGAAGATCAGGCAAACTTCCTCGGGGCACATTTTGAACGAGTATCCAGCTCGTCCCACTATACTGACACTTTCCAAAAATACAGAACAAGAATAGAATATTTATTATTATTATTATTTACAGATACTGCAATCACCTTTGGTGATTTTAGCAGGGTGGTACATGAAGAAAAGCAGAAACTCGAACACAAATCCACTAGATACGAGGCATATAACCAAGCTTTCTGTCTAGCGGAGCTCCAAACATCCCTAAACTCCTGCAGTACTTCTGCCCCAGGTTCTGACCGTGTGGTGTATGAAATGTTAAAAAACCTACCAGCCGAAACACGAAAAACTCTACTTTGCTTGTACAATGCTATCTGGTTTTCTGGCACTATCCCTACCTCCTGGAAAGAGGCTATTATTATTCCCATTTTGAAAGAGGGCAAGGACCCTTCTTTACCCTCGAGTTATAGGCCTATAGCACTTACAAGCTGCTTGTGCAAAGTCTTCGAAAAAATGATAAACTGCCGACTTGTACATTTTCTTGAAACAAATAATTTGCTCGACCCATTTCAGTGCGGGTTTCGAGAAAGTAGATCCACCACAGACCACCTTGTTCGTATCGAGGCACAGATCAGAGACGCCTTCGTCCATAAACAATATTTTCTCTCTGTGTTCCTCGATATCGAAAAGGCTTATGATACAACATGGCGTTTCGGAATTCTAAGAGACCTGTCTCACCTTGGTGTGCGCGGAAGAATGTTTCATATAATCGAAAGTTACCTGTCAAACCGGACATTCCGTGTCCATCTGGGCAGTGTGCTCTCCCAAACATTTGTCCAGGAAACAGGCGTGCCACAAGGTGGTGTGGTTAGTTGCACACTTTTTATTATTAAAATGAATTCTTTGCACTTTTCCATTCCCCGCAATATGTTCTATTGTACATATGTAGACGTTCAGCTTGGCTCCAAGTCATGCAACTTGGCCATGTGTGAGCGGCAGGTTCAGCTGGGTTTAAATAAGGTCTCCAAATGTGCAGATGAAAACGGATTTCGACTTAACACACAAAAAAGCACGTGTGTCTTGTACTCTCGAAAGAGAGGCATGCAATCGGAACCTGACATTCAACTGAACGGGCAACGTCTGTCCGTCAAAGCCGAGCATAAATTTTTAGGCTTAATCTTGGACAAGAAGTTGACCTTCATACCCCACATAAAGTATTTAAAAACAAAATGTTTAAAAGCCATGAATGTTATAAAAGTGTTGTCACGTACTACGTGGGGTAGTGACAGGAAATGCCTCATGAACCTGTATAGAAGCCTTATTCGCGCCCGCTTAGATTATGGGGCCATTGTTTATCAGTCTGCAACTCAAAGTGCTTTGAAGATGCTGGATCCCGTGCACCATTCGGGCATCCGCCTTTCTACGGGTGCTTTTCGCACCAGCCCCGTAGAAAGCTTTTACGTTGAGTCAAATGAGTGGTCGCTTCATCTGCAAAGAACCTACATGTCCTTTGTATATTTCCTTAAGGTGAAAGCAGACAAGAGGCACCCCTCATACTCTACTATTAATGACTTGTCGAGCTCCATTCTTTTTCAAAACAGGCCTTCAATGAGGCAGCCCTTCTCAGTTTGCCTGAAGGGTCTAGCTGAGGAAACTGGAGTCTCACTTGAACACAGTTTAATGGCTCCTGTAGCATACCCGCCACCGTGGCAATGGCAGACTATAGACTGCGATGTGTCTTTTCTAGAAGTTACAAAACATGCGGCTATTGCCCATATCCGAACACACTTCCTGGAACTTCAACACAAATACACACGTCCTGAGTTCTTTACAGATGCCTCCAAGTCTAACTCCTCTGTGTCCTACGCTGCTGTCGGCCCATCCTTTTCGGATGCTGGCCCTCTACATCCAGACACAAGTATCTTCACAGCGGAAGCCTACGCGATACTTGTGGCGGCCAAACACATCAAGCAATTACAAATACAAAAAGCAGTAATTTATACGGACTCCCTCAGTGTGGTAACGGCTCTGCACACTCTTAAAAAACACAAAAACTCAGTCCTTGTCTCACTTTACTCCATTTTGTGCACACTCTACACGCTCAAACAACATGTTGTAGTGTGCTGGGTGCCAGGGCACCGTGAGATTCAAGGCAACGTGAGGGCGGATCAGCTCGCTGCATCCGCCCACAAAAGCACTGCCCCTACACCCATATCAATCCCGGCCCTTGACCTTAAGCCGTCTCTCAAACGAAACCTCAGGGTATACTGGCAGAGCAAGTGGGATACACACACACAAAACAAACTACACATTATTAAGCCACACCTTGGTCATTGGCGGCCAGTATCAAAATCACGTCTAACAGAGGTAACACTAACAAGACTCAGGATAGGACACACATACACGACACACACACATCTTTTGTCCGGTGGTGATCCACCATTGTGTGATAATTGTGGTGAGGCATTAACAGTTCTTCACGTTTTAATTCAATGTAAACAGTTAGATTCTCTAAGAAGACAACACTTTCCATTACCCTACCGACAACATATACCTTTACACCCTGCAATGTTCGTCGGTAGGGAGCCGCTTTTTAGTCATAAAACATTGTTAGCGTTTTTTAAAGAAATTCATAGTTTTCATGTCATATACCCTGGCATTCCTTAGCACAACCTCTCCGGAGAGGTTTTTGCTGCGGTGGCTACACAAGAAAGCACTTGCCTCACGGCCCTTCGACGCAAGGGTATGAACGAGTGAGGCACTTGTACTAATGCCATACATATCCACCATTGTCTTTTATTATCACCAACTTTGTTCATCTATTCGCACCACACACACCTTTCACGGCATGGTCATGATTTTATTACCTGTATGTTTTTACCCGCCTTACCGCGAGGAATTTTATGGCCCTTATACAGCCGCTAATCACAATCATTGTCCACATCTCTTGTCCCATGAACTGGCGCTCTTTGGCCATCAAATGGCCCTTGCGCCAAAAAACACCATATATCATCATTGCTAGATGCGTCAATAAAATGTGTTGAGCATTTAAACTCGGTCATTTTATTTAATATTCATTAAGGTACTGAACTGCATGAACTTAATGCAGTTCTATGCTGATTTGTCATGCTGCATGGACACTGGTGATGTTTCTAGCATGCTTTACGCAGTGTGAAAGCCACACAGCCTCGCAGAAAGTTTGCATGGCAGTAAAGGAAGTGCTTGTTTGAAATATGTGAAGGGGAAGCTTATTATATTTATAGAATACTCTTGTATATAGTATTGTGGCCAGCTGCACGCAATGTCAGCACCACAAACGCCCATCTGCTGCCCCAGCTCGTCTCCTATAGCCAATACCACTGCCATGCACATCTTTCCAACAAGTGGGCATTGACTTCGTGGGCCCTTTCCACAAATAAGCTAAGGACACTTGCTAAATCATTGTATGCGTCGACTATCTCACATGCTATTGTGAGGCAGTGGTCTTACCCTCCACGTCTGCCAGCCACGTCTTGGCATTCCTGCTGCATCACATTGTCCTCCAACATGGTCCACTTCACGTGATCATCAGCGACTGAGGACAACAATTGATGGCAAACATCGTAGAGGAGCTGATATGCTTGTGCGACTCCCACCTGCGTCACTCGGTACCCTACCATTTGCAAGCAAATGAACTCACAAAGTGCACCAACTGAACAACTATAAACATGCTCTATATATATGTTCCATCCGACCACAAGAACTGGGATGATGTAATCTTTTTTATAACATGTGCATTCAACAGTGCTAAACATGAGACTATCGGCTACAGTCCTTTCTTTTTGCTGTATGCACGTCTGCCGCGGCACGCTCTCGTTACTGTTTTGCCTTTCTCTTCCTATGAGAACGTCACTGTGATCGAAAAACCTCTGCCTTGCCGAAGAGGTGTGTTGTATTGCTTGTTTATGGACTTTGGCATAGCAAGACAGATCAAAAACAGCCTACGACATTCGCCACTGTGCTGTACCTTATTGCCCTGGGGATTTAGTGTGGCTATCAACTGTGGTGCGAAAGTGTGGGTTATGTCAGAAGCTCTTGCCCACATACGATGGGCCATTTAGTCTTGTCAACAAACTCACTTAGGTGACATACACAATTGGTTACCTCACGGCCAATGGCCGAAGAACTGCTAGAACCCATGTTGTCCGCATTGCTCACTTGAATTCTTCACGCCATAATGAATCACCTAATTAACCCCGCGCGCTTCAATCTGCGATAAGAGAGATGTTGCACTTATCCGTGAGGAGAACGAAGACCAGTTAACATGTGGCTACCCCGAACTGTAGCTAATCAGAAGAAGACGATGCTGCGAGATTCGACCTGTAGGCTGCTCCTGTGCTCACCCTCGAGTCTTAATAATCGCCCCCTTCAGGTATATACATCTGGGTCTTTATATATAAGACCTTTACATTAACATTAACGATTATTTATAAAACATTTACTTGAAAGCAGCACAAAAATGTGGTGGAAACGAGAAAAATGCGATAGCTGATGGCCATAGCATCATCTGTGTAGTTGAATCAAAATTCTAAACAAGGCCATTGCTTGAAGAACGAAAAAAATTGTACCGAAGTCATCAAGACATTTTTTTTTTCACTCAGTTTGTAAGTTTTTTCTGAATGAAACGGCAGTACATTTTCATTTCAATAGCGTTTGTTTGTTTCATAGCCTGCATAAAATGATGATTTGTAGAAAGTTGTACCCTTCATGGAACCACTTCTGTCTATTCCAAGAATCATCGTCTTCAGGATCCTCAATTGAGAATGCATCACTTTCTGTTGTTATGCAACGCTCTACAGAGTGGCTGTTTGACATGGAGTCTTCAAAATAGTATTTTATTTTTCACTCTTGTATAACAGGAATGCCAACATTTGTTCTGTGCTTGTATCAATATGTCAAGAAAGGCTAGACATAAAATGCCAAAGATGGCAAGTTGTGTCCAACTAGTGCGATAAATTGCAAGTAGTACTAAGAGGATGAGTACAGTCAACGTTGACTGAGTGTCTATATTATGTTTTTGTCCATGGCGAGTTTCATGATCTGTGCACTTGCCATTTGTTGCAATGGTACAACATGTCTGAACACTATACCTCTCAGTGGGACTGGAAGTATCAAGGTTTTGTGCACACATTGCTTCTGTAAAAGGTTAACTGCAGAAGCGATACCTTACCTCTTTTTTCGTTTGCGAAAACTCTGGTGTAGCGG